>NC_064641.1:557874665-558201450 GCF_023864345.2 Schistocerca serialis cubense | reverse complement strand
GTCCCGATGCAGCTTATGTCATTAGTTCCTTTCCTTTCTATTTCCTGCCTCTTCAAATTACATAATAGGCTGAATGCAAATTTAGACATAATGACAACAAACACAGTGTCACTAAACTAAACAATCTAAAAATATAGTGCACGTTACACTCCATGAAGAAAAAGCCAGGTGATCAAGCACCTCTTGACAATATTTTGGTCAATTTCAAAACTACACAAGAATCATGTGATGTGACAGAGTTTCCCTTTTAAGATCATAATTCAGTATCTTCACATTATATTACTTCTTCATAATAGTAATATAATTAGAGCTATCCTGAAATCTGTGATCACCAGACCTGTTTCTAGTGATAAAATTGTCAGATTTTGTAAGTCTCTTGCTGACAGGAACCGGTATGGCCAATTTATGGTGACATACATTACAGTTTTACGTAGTGATTTGTCAGCAAAGATAACATTTCATTGGTTTGCTAAAGCATTTTTGATACAATTTAAAGACAGTATTCCCATAAAGAAATCCATAGTAACTGACAAAGGCTTCAAAAACCAAGCTTCCAAACAGATAATTCTATTATATATTAAACAATTGGCAAATTTGAAAAATCAATTTATGTTGTATACAATATTACAGGGTGTCGCAGGAGGAATGGTCAATATTCAGAGATATGACAAGAACTATAATTCAAAGCAAAAAGGTCTAGTAAACATGGGCCCTAAAATGCAAAACTTAAAAGCTGTGAGTACTACCTCATCTTTGATATTGTGAAAGAAATCTCTTCTACTGCAAGCTCTTTCTTTTCATATTTTGAGAGGTGGTAGTATGGACCAAAAAATAAATAGATGTCCAGTAAACATAGGCTCTAAAGACCATACCTTAAGAGCTATGAGCACTTTTTCATTTTCATTATTGTGAAACACTTCTCTTCTACTGAAGAAGAGCTCATAGCTCTTAAGGTATGCATTTTAGAGCCCATTTTGAGAAAAAAATTTTGTTTTGCTCCATGTGACCTCCTCTCGAAATATGGAAAACAATGAGCTTGCAGTAGAAGATTTGTTTCACAGTATCAAAGACGAAGAAGTGCTCACAGACCTTAATGTATGCAATTTAGAGCCCATGTTTATGGAACTTTTATGCTTCAAATGATATTTCCTCTCATACTGCTGAATACTGACCATTCCTCACGGGACATGCTGTATAACTGCCTGAAGGCTGACCATGCTATGCTATCTTATGTTAAATTTAGTAATGAGTATGAAAAGCCTTTGTGGAAGCCACCAAAGCACATGCTGTTAATAGTATTGTGATTTCACCAATAAGTGCAAAGCTGCATGGAAACTAACAAATAGTTTTGCTAAAGATGCAAGAAAAATAAATCTGTCCCCAAAAACTCAATTTTTTTTATTAAATCAGTTGAAGAAGTAGGAAATGCTATTATAAAACCGATATTAGTTCGTGAAAGCTACTTTCAAAAAATGTTTATGGATTATCAGCAAATAGAAGTACATTTACCTTCTCTGAGGTCAGACAGTGTAAGTATACACGGCATAAATTGCAACTTACTAAAGAAAGTAGCAGATTGTATTGTGCGTCCCTTAATGTATAATATAAACAAGTGTAAATTGGAGGGATATTTTCCTGGAGAGCTTAAAGTACTTATGGTAGTTCCAAGTAAATAAAAAAGGAGATAAAACAAGGCTCCATGTTATGGGCCAGTTTCCAGAGTCCCAGTTTTTTCTAAAGCATTTCAATGTATAATTTACTAACAGTTACCTGTTTACTTTAAAAATCTAGGAATAATTAGTGGATCACAATGTGATTCTAGGGAAATTTGTGGACTGTTGATGCTATAGACTCTGTAGCCTGATACCTACTTCATGTGTTTGAGGACAAAGGCTTTGCTCAAGTCAGTTTTTGTGATCTATGCATGCAAAGCCTTCGATTTTGCATAGCATTAACCACTTCTAAAAAAAGAACAGACTTAAACTATTAAAATCATATCTACAGAACCATAAGCAAGTTGTCTCCATTGGCAAAGGAATTTCCAATACAGGCCAAGTTAAAGTATGTGTTCCAAAAGGATCTGAACTGGCCTCTTTCTTGTCACTAATAATAATTAATGACCTTCCGTCATGTACGTAGCTGTAGATATAAAATCCAATAATCTTCCACAAACTGTACAAGATTTACCAGGACAAGCATTGAAAGAAACACTGCATTACTTGTTTGTTTTACCACCTATTCTACAATGCAAAGGAATTTATAGATTATAATATAATAATGTAATCCTAATAACTAGTCAGTTGTTTCTTTTAAATTATAAATTCTATTGTGCTATGTGTGTACTATTGCCTATTGCTGTAATGGCGTAATGATAACAAAATTATTATTATTATTATTATTCTTTTTTTTTTTTTTTTTTTTCTTCAGACGTTAAGTCCGGTTAAAAATGGAGTGACGCGGACCTTGATCAAGCGTCACTTCCTTTTAACTGCACGGTATGTGTTATATTGCATTTAGGAACTTTCGGGTAATTGAACATGTATCAATAATTACGGGTTTCTGGAGTTGTATATATATGTTTGGATGTAGCTGTATTGCATTGATGTACTGGTGGATATTGTGTGGTATGACTCCTGTAGTTGATAGTATAATTGGTATGATGTCAACTTTATCCTGATGCCACATGTCTTTGACTTCCTCAGCCAGTTGGATGTATTTTTCAATTTTTTCTCCTGTTTTCTTTTGTATATTTGTTGTATTGGGTATGGATATTTCGATTAGTTGTGTTAATTTCTTCTTTTTATTGGTGAGTATGATGTCAGGTTTGTTATGTGGCGTTGTTTTATCTGTTATAATGGTTCTGTTCCAGTATAATTTGTATTCATCATTCTCCAGTACATTTTGTGATGTATACTTGTATGTAGGAACGTGGTGTTTTAAAAGTTTATGTTGTAAGGCAAGCTGTTGATGTATTATTTTTGCGACATTGTCATGTCCTCTGGGGTATTCTGTATTTGCTAGTATTGTACATCCGCTTGTGATGTGATCTACTGTTTCTATTTGTTGTTTACAAAGTCTGCATTTATCCGTTGTGGTATTGGGATCTTTAATAATATGCTTGCTGTAATACCTGGTGTTTATTGTTTGATCCTGTATTGCAATCATGAATCCTTCTGTCTCACTGTATATATTGCCTTTTCTTAGCCATGTGTTGGATGCATCTTGATCGATGTGTGGCTGTGTTAGATGATACGGGTGCTTGCCATGAAGTGTTTTCTTTTTCCAATTTACTTTCTTCATATCTGTTGATGTTATGTGATCTAAAGGGTTGTAGAAGTGGTTATGAAATTGCAGTGGTGTAGCCGATGTATTTATATGAGTGATTGCCTTGTGTATTTTGCTAGTTTCTGCTCATTCTAGAAAGAATTTTCTTAAATTGTCTACCTGTCCATAATGTAGGTTTTTTATGTCGATAAATCCCCTTCCTCCTTCCTTTCTGCTTAATGTGAATCTTTCTGTTGCTGAATGTATGTGATGTATTCTATATTTGTGGCATTGTGATCGTGTAAGTGTATTGAGTGCTTCTAGGTCTGTGTCACTCCATTTCACTACTCCAAATGAGTAGGTCAATATTGGTCTGGCATAAGTATTTATAGCTTTTGTCTTGTTTCTTGCTGTCAATTCTGTTTTCAGTATTTTTGTTAGTCTTTGTCTATATTTTTCTTTTAGTTCTTCTTTAATATTTGTATTATCTATTCCTATTTTTTGTCTGTATCCTAGATATTTATAGGCATCCGGTTTTTCCATCGCTTCTATGCAGTCGCTGTGGTTAATCCAATATGTAATCTTCTTGTTTAGTGTGCTTTCCCTTTACTATGCTATTTTTCTTACATTTGTCTGTTCCAAAAGCCATACTTATATCATTGCTGAATCCTTCTGTTATCTTTAGTAATTGGTTGAGTTGTTGATTTGTTGCTGCCAGTAGTTTTAGATCATCCATGTATAGCAAATGTGTGATTTTGTGTGGGTATGTTCCAGTAATATTGTATCCACAATTTGTATTATTTAGCATGTTGGATAGTGGGTTCAGAGCAAGGCAGAACCAGAAAGGACTTAATGAGTCTCCTTGGTATATTCCACGCTTAATCTGTATTGGCTGTGATGTGATATTATTTGAATTTGTTTGGATATTAAGTGTGGTTTTCCAATTTTTCATTACTATGTTTAGGAACTGTATCAATTTAGGATCTACTTTGTATATTTCCAATATTTGTAGTAACCATGAGTGGGGTACACTATCAAAAGCTTTTTGGTAATCAATGTATGCATAGTGTAGCGACCTTTGTTTAGTTTTAGCTTGATATGTCACCTCTGCATCTATTATCAGTTGCTCTTTACATCCTCGTGCTCCTTTGCAACAGCCTTTTTGTTCTTCATTCATAATTTTGTTCTGTGTTGTATGTGTCATTAATTTCTGTTTAATGACTGAAGTTAATATTTTGTATATTGTTGGTAGGCATGTTATGGGGCGATATTTAGCTGGGTTCACTGTGTCTGCTTCATCTTTAGGTTTCAGATATGTTATTCCATGTGTAAGTGTATCAGGGAATGTGTATGGGTCTGCAATGTAACTGTTAAATAATTTAGTTAGATGTGAATGTGTTGAGGTGAACTTCTTTAACCAGAAATTTGCTATTTTATCATTTCCAGGGGCTTTCCAATTGTGAGTAGAATTAATTGCTTGGGCGACTTCATGTTGCAAAATTATCACTTCAGGCATTTGTGGTATCATCTTGTATGTGTCTGTTTCTGCTTGTATCCATAGTGCATGCCTGTTATGTTGTACCGGGTTTGACCATATGTTGCTCCAGAAGTGTTCCATGTCTGTTATGTTTGGTGGATTGTTTATTTTAATGTGTGTGTTATCTATTGTCTGGTAAAATTTCTTTTGGTTTGTGTTGAATGTTTGGTTTTGTTTCCTTCTATTTTCACTTTTTTTGTATCTTCTGAGTCGTTTGGCTAATGCTTGTAATTTCTGCTTCTTTTCGTCTAATTGCTCTGTCGCTTCTTGTTGTGAGATTTTACCTAACCTTTTTCGTTTTTTTTCCGAGATTTCATTTCTTATAAATTGTGTTAGCTGTCCGATGTCTTTTCTCAGTTTTTCTATTTTGATCTGTAGCCTGTGTTGCCATGCTGGTTTTGTGGGTTTCTTCTGTGTGTTGGTTGGTTCTGATCTCTGCCTAGTGTGTATATTTAGTGTAGTGAGTGCTCCTATATAAACCAGTAGTTGTAGCTCTTCCATAGTTGTGTTTTCATTTATTTTGTTGTGTATGATTGTGTTGATAGTTTTTATTGTTGTTTCGACTTGTGGGTTATTTGGTGGTCTACGCAAGAATGGTCTAATGTCTGTATTTGTGTCTTTGTATTCTATATATGTTAGCTGAAATCTTTCTTCTATATCTAACATCTGTGTCACTTCGTGTTCTATTTGTGCTTGTTCTGGTGGCTGTCTTAAGATTTCGTTTTCCTCTGATTGTTTAATTGGTGCATGTTGTTCTTTGTTTGTTTGCTCTGGGATGTTTGAGTCCATTACTGTATTTTCTTCTTCTTCTGATTGCACATTATTTTGTTCCAGTATTTGTTGTACTTGTTGTTTGATGTTTTCTAATTCTGACTGGGGTATCCTGTTATTTTTGATTATTACACGGATCTGATCAGCTAGTCGTTGTTCTGTTAAAAATTTTAATTCTGGGTATCTGGTAATAAATGTTGTGTATACTTGTGATCTGTATCCAGTTGTGTTGGTTCCTAGGTTTGTTGCTTGGTAATAACAGAACATAAGGTGTCGATTAACTTCATCTGACCATCTCATCCTCTGTCTTTGTTTACCTTCTAGGGTGGTTGCAGGAAGCATATCCTGCAAAACACCTCTATTTGGATTTAAATCATTTTCCAGTTGGCTAGCAGTGTCGTTACCATTGTGGGCGGGGATAGGGTTCAAGCGTCGTCCCCGACCATGACGGCGCTTGTCCGAGGCTTCTTTAGTGGTTTGTTCTTTTCGTCGCCTTTTACGACTGGCAGAACATACCGGAAGCCTATTCTTTTCCCGGGCCTTATTATTATTATTATTATTATTATTATTATTATTTAATTGCCCACATCTTGTGAATGACTAATTGTGTGGCAGTAGGAAAAAATTACTATCAGAAGTGAAGCTCAGAAACACTACTGAGTCTATAAAATTTAAAGTGGTGTCATTCATTTTACTTAAAATGAGAAAAGAATGGCTATGAAGAACATTACAGATTCCTCAGTAGAAAATTTAAAAGCTATATTTTTTTATCCATTCCTAAAGCCTTCGTGGGAACATGAGCTCTATGGACTTCCATCATCAAGAATATTGCAGCGAAAACAATATCTTGGGTAATGTGTTCTGAGATGCCAAGTGTTCAAGTTGTATCTCTCTGTATAATGTTTATAAATAAATGTGGATCAGTAACGTTGACAGTCATTACACTTTATGAACATTGTTTTTGTTACCCAAATGCCGCAAGCGTATGGGACACACAACAGTTTAGTGGTCTAAATTTTTCTTCTGTGTGGCAAAGGATAACGGGAATCTGCAAAGGGAACAACAAAACATGCACAGAGAATGAGCAGGTATGCAGCTGCCTTCCCGAACTGGACAGTCAGCTGCAATGAATCCAGCAGCAACTATGGACAGCCCGGTGCACCCAAGAGCCACAGGATAACTGTACAACCACTAGCACAGATACACAGGGTAGTACAGACCACCGAAAAGGCTACAAATGCAGACAGATCAGACAACAGGATTCCACCCCCTGGACCACCCTTACCAAACAAAACAGTTAGCACAGTTACAGGCGGCAGCATCCACAGAATGAATACGACTCCAGGACCACCCGTATGCAGCCGCCCCCACCTCCTAGCCCCTCACAGACTCAAGGTGGCCAAGGCAGCCATTGAAGAATTTCTCCAGAAAGGTATAATTAGACCTTTGGACAGTGCATGGGCTTCATATATCACTGTGTGGCCAAAGAAAGACAGTACATGGCACCTCTGAGGCGACTACTGGTACCTCAATGCCAGAATGATTATAGGTAGCTACCCTGTCTCGAATATCCAAGATTTAACACACGAGTTGGCAGGGACAACCATCTTTAGCATACTGGACTGTAAAAGAACGTGCTACCAAATACCTATTGCCCCAGAGGACGTTCACAAAATGGCCATTATCACTCCATTTGGTCTATATGAATTCTTATTCATGCCATTTGAGTTGAAAAATGCTGCACAGGCAAGGCAAAGATTCATTGATGGGTTGCTTTTCAGTGTGCCACACTGTTACTGCTATTTATATGATTTAATTATATCCTCAAAATCCACAGAGGAACATGAACGACACCTGCATGGAGTATACGACAAGCTGTCAGAACACAAGGTGGAAATTAATACAGACAAATGCCAACTGTGACAGCCTTGTGTCACTTTCATGCACCACCTAGTTGACGCAACAGGCATATGGCCCACACAGGACAAAATTGAGCAGTTACTAACTGGTCACCTCCCACAGAATACCAAGAACTATGTAAATTTCTCGGCGTTGTCAATTTCTAGTGATGACACCTACCCCATGCAGAGCTCTTTGTATGATCTAAAGAAGTGCTGATATGCTCTGTAAACAAAGAAAGAAAAAATGTAAGTCTAGAGAGACTATTAACTTATCAATTTTTCATTTTAATTAAATAACCACTGTATGCTTTCTTATGACAGTTCTGTGGAATGGAATTGTTTTTGCACTCATGCCTTGTGATTAGTACCTGCAGTCTTCAAAATTTGTGGTGAATATTTCCACTCTTTAAAGGCAAAATACAATACACATATGACTGGTCATTAGAGTGCAAAGGTACTGTTTTGTACCAACCCTGTATCATGCAGCTGGCCGCAGAATTTCATAATGGCAAGACCTCATTCACTTTGCATTCCTTGCAGGAGTGTCAACAAGCATGAAACGAAATTGGAGCATCTCATCACGTTAGTAGGTCAGGTGGAAAGCACGGCATCAGTGCTCTGTGCAAACTGGGTAGCTAGCATCAGCAGGAGCTTAGTAAAGCAATACGGCTGAGAAGTATCATGTTACCTTGTTATGTGAAGTAAGGGGCCACATTGCTGACGCAAGAAGGTGTACTGTTCTGTTACTGACCAGTCTGTTGGTATAACAAATGTTTTAAGCAAATAGGGCACAATATGAATCGCTGATACATTCATATTAGGAAAGCCTAAGCGGTCTTTATGACACCAGCTGATATTTCACACTATAAATACTCCAGCATTTGAGTTCAGATGGTCAGAAAGTTTGATGGTTACAGGACACGCGTACTCTATTCCCTGACACAGGATTAATGCAGAGTATGAGTCTGTTGTAGATTTCTGCTCATACTAAACATTGCCAACAGCCGCTGGAGGGATGTCTTCCTCTCCATAAGCACCAGCCACAAGTTTGGCACTGCTGACAGCTTCCAACGCAGATGTGAAGGCCTGGGGGTCTTCCTTGTCGACTTGGGCGAAGACACCAGTGTGTCTGACACTTCAGAGGAGCCACGGGGCCTACCTGCACGGCAGATCAGGGTCGGTGCACTTCTTGACCACACAACAACTATCATCATGGTTTAGAGGGCAGAGATGAGCCACAGTTATGGAAGGGGATTGAGGACCTCCTACACCGGCATGTGTAAGACACATATGCACATGCCACCTTCTTTGAGTGTGGAGGTTGGAGACGCAGCATCCACTTCTTGAGTAGCTGCCAGGTGCTTGCGGCATACCTGGATAAGCAGTGGCAGAGGATTGACATAGCATCAATAAGGAGAGATGTATTTGGGGAAATAAAGGGTTAAAAGTTATCCTCCTTTTACTGGGCCCATTGGTGTACACAGGTAACCATCAGCTTCTCTTCCATGAGAAACCGGCAAGTGGCGAACTGGGAGAGTGCCTCCTGACACACACCCCATCAGCTACACCACTCAATAGTTGCCACCTGCAAAAGTGGTGTCAGAAGTGTTTCTTCTGATGCCTACCACATCAGCATCAGGAGCCTGTACAAGTGTGTCATACCAGAGCCATGCAGCAGTAGTAGCACTTGTGGGGTGAGTTGCTGAACAACTTTCTTCCTCACACAAATATTTGTTTTGGTTGTGATCATGTCCGGAGTAGGAAACATAGTGAACCGGCTAACATGTCTGAGTTTACAGGAATTGTAGGGAACTGAACTTCGTACCAGTAGTGTGTAAAATGGTTAACTTGTCTGGCCATAGTGTGCCGTGTGATAGATATGTTCCTGTTGTGTGTTCCACATGTGGAAATTATGGTCTTGTGAAAGAGGATTGTAATAAGTAATTTTTTAAATGTTTTGTGTGGTCTTGTGTAGCAAGTAGAGCTTATTTTGAGAAGGAAATTGCACAAATATGGCACAAACATGGGCAGCTGCTACCGCAGCTACAATTTCCACTCTAATGGAGCAGGTTAAGCTATTGCAGGAGCAGAATGAGCAGATGGCTCAATAACTGTGAAATTTAATGGTGCATTTGATACAGTCAGAGTCTGATGTGCCTAAAGCAGTACTACCAGTTCCATTAGCATCTGTAGATCCTACAGCCATAGGCTTTATTCCCACTTTTTCTAGCAAAACATTGGAGAATGTCACTATTTTTATACAGGAAAGCTAGGTTGTGCAACTGGTCTGAGCAGATGGCCAAATAGCACTTGTTGGGTAAGGCAAAGGCGTACATTATGTACCACGAGGTTTTGGGTAAGGTTACTACATTTACAGAATTGGCAGACGAGTTAAGGCATCATTACAGTAAACAGAATAGTGTGCAGTTCTTTCATGAAAAATTGAGTAATTTGAGGCAGATGTCAAATGAGACAATGGAAGTGTTTTCAGATAGAATACACAAGTCGAAAGGGCAAACTTATGAGTTGACTAGCAAACTGCATGCAGACACAGTATTATTGAATGAAGCAGAGGATAGGGCATTAGACGTGTTCCTAAGGGGGATTTCTCCAGAATTTTCAATCAAGGTAAGGATGGAGAATCCACAAGAGGTAGCTGGGGTACTGAGAATAGCTATGTATCTACAAGAGGCAGATAGCGCTACTAGGCCTTGAAATGAGCAGAGACTGTTTATGTCAAATAAAGTATGTCACTGCTGTAGAAAAGGTCATGTAAAAACCCAGTGTCATCAACCACAATGTTTTAATTGCCAGCAGTTTGAACAAAGCACGTGACTGTGGGTTGAGGAAGCGGAATGACTATGAAGGGGAAAAGAAACTGTTAAACAGCAACAGGGGTCTTCCGACCATCGGGAAGCATTCCCAGTAAAGAGAAGAGTATGTAAACCGCATGCAGAGACAGATTGTTTATTAGTGGCTTGGGTAAATGGGGAAACAGTGCGAGTTTTTGGTGGACACAGGGGCAAACATATCGGTTGTGAGTCTGGATCTTGTGGATAAGTGCAGACTACAGGAACCAAGGTATACATTGCTCACAGTGGGCGGCAATGCAGTAGATGCAATTGGGACAACACGGCTTGTGTTTAAGGTAGGAAATGTAAGGTTTCATGAGCAAATGGAGGTTTTGCCAATTGTTGAACAAGGTGTTGCTGAGATACTGGGGTTGGATTTTCTGGTTAGGCATCATGCTAGAATCTATCTTTAACAACGAATGGTTGAACTCTATGGTAAGCTATTTCTGTTGAGGACTACAGTTGCAAATGTTTCTGTATCACAAGATGTGCCTATTGCAAAGGTAGCTTCAAATAAACTGTTTATAAGTGCATTGAAGATTGATTTGCATGACAGAGGTTGGGTGGTTTAAAAGAGGAGGGAAGGGACCAAACTACAAGGTCATCAGTCCCTTGTTCCTAATAAAACAACGCCACAAGTGTGAGAATAAAACAAATGAGACATATAACACAAAATGGAAAAAAAGGAAAAACCACAGCAGGAAAGGCAACGAACACTAAAAGGAATGAAATGAGGATAAGAAAAAAAAAAAAACCAGAGAGATGCTAGAAACAGAATAGAGTAAAACAAGAAAGCAGATTACAGTGGCTGGCCAATCACGAGAATAAAAAGGAAAAGCCAGCCACTCTGCAACACATTAAAACCTCCACCCTAAAAGCACTAGGGTGGAGGACACAGAGTGACAAAGGACATGCAATAAAACCCACCCTCACAAATGAAATGTGTAACTAAATCAGCCAATGAGGCGTTGTCAGATAAAATGAGCAGCAATGAGTCCGGCAACCCGAGATTTCGTCGCTGGGTAGTTGAAGTGGGACAGTGCACCAGAATATGGGCCACTGTCAAGCAGGCACTGCACCGACACTGAGGTGTGTCTTCACAGTACAAGAGGTAGCTGTGGGTTGCCCAAGTGTGGGCAATGAAGAGCCAGCAGAGGACAACTGATTCCCTGTGAGAAGCCCACACGGAAGACTTCCACACATTCATAGTCTCCTTAATGACACGCAGCTTGTTGTGCATATTGTTATGCTATTCTGTCTCCCAAAGCCAAAAAACCCTGTGGCATAAGTCAGAATGCAGATCAGGTTCAGAGATGCCCATCTCCAGAAGCGGTTTCCACAAAGCCTGTTTGGCCGGCCTGTCGGCAAGTTCATTGCCTGGGATGCCAATGTGTCCTGGGGTCCACACAAACACCACTGAATGGCGGGACCTGTCCAGGGTATAGATGGACTCCTGGATGGATGCCACCAAAGGATGGCGAGGGTATCACTAGTTGATAGCTTGTAGGCTGCTCAGGAAGTCAGTACACAGAAGAAATGATTCCTCGGGGCATGAACGGATATCCTGAAGTGCACAAGATATGGCCACCAGCTCTGCAGTGAATACACTGCAGCCATCGGGCAAAGAATGCTGTTCAGTATGGCCTCTTGGACAAAGGTGAAGCCAACATTACCGTCAGCCTTTGAGCCATTGGTGTTAACCACTTCAGAGCCCCGGAACACTTAAAGAATTGAGAGGAAGTGACAGCAGAGAGCTGCAGGATTAACAGAGTCCTTAGGGCCATGCGAAAGTTCTAGGTGAAGCTTTGGCCTACAGCTACACCATGGAGGTGTATGTGAATGGACCTCGAGGACAGGTGGTGAATGGAGGGACTCCACTTCAGACAGAAGCGATCATATGTGAACCGCAACCTTTAGCCCTGACCTGGGCCACCTATGCAGGCGTTGAACCACCATGGTTGGGAAAAGATGGTAATTAGGATTTTCAGGAGAGCTATGAATGTGTTCAACGTAACTGGTGAGCAGTTGTGCACGTCTAATCTTCAATGGGGGGACTCCAGCCTCCACCGGTAAGCTTGTCACCGGACTCGTCCTAAAAGCTCTCGTCGCTAGTCGAACTCCGGAATATTGCATTGGGTCAAGCAGATACAATGCTGAGGGGCCGCCAAACCATAAATCACACTCCCATAGCCAAGGCAGGATTGAACATGGGCTCTGTAGAGCTGCAGCAGTGTGGAGCAATCTGCACCCCAGTTGGTGGTGCTCAGGCAGCAGAGGGCATTGAGATGCTGCCAACACTTCTGTTTAAGCTGATGAAGATGAGGAAGCCAAGTCGAATGTGCATTGAAAACCAGACCTAAGAACTGATATGTATCCACTACAGTGAGTGGATCATCATTAAGATAATGTGCTGGTTCTGGATGAATGGGACGACGCCAACAGAAATGCACGACACACGTCTTCATAGCGGAAAACTGGAAGCCATGGGCTAGAGCCCATGACTACACCTTGTGGATGGCTCCCTGTAGGCAATGCTTAGCAACACCAGTACTGAAGCAGCAGTACGAAATGCAGAAGTCGTCTGCATACAGAGAAGGTGAGACGAAGGGCCCAACAGCTGCTGCTAGACCGTTAATGGCCACTAAAAATACAGAGACACTCAATACAGAGCCCTGCATGACTCCATTCTCCTGGATATGGGTGGAACTATGAGAGACACCAACTTGGACACAGAAAGTACAGAGTGACAGGAAGTTTCGGATAAAAATTGGGAGAGGGCCCCGGAGACCTCACTCGTACAGTGTGGCAAGGATATGATGTGGCCAGGTCATGTTGTAGGCTTTATGTAAGTCAAAAAAAGATGGCAACCAGATGTTGGATCTGGAAAAGACTGATCAGATGGCAGACTAGAGGGACAGAAGATTATCAGTGGTAGAGCGACCCTGGTGGAAGCTGCCCTGACATGGAGCCAGTAGGCCACGTGACTCCAGGACCCAACCCAACTGCCGACACACCATACATTCCAGCAGCTTACAAAGAACGTTGGTGAGGCTGATGGGCTGATAGCCATCCACAGCAAGCAGGTTTTTACCAGGTTTGAGCACCAGAATGATGGTGCTTTCCCGCCACTGCGATGGAAAGACGCCATCACACCAGACCCGGTTGAAGACGACGAGGATATGTCGCCTGTAGTCAGATGAGAGATGTTTAATCATCTGGCTGTGGATGCGATCAGGCCCAGGAGCTGTATCAGGGCAATGTGCAAGGGCACTGAGGAGCTCCAGCTTTGTACAGTGGGCGTTATAGGATTCACTGTGGCATGTAGTGAATGAGAGGACGTTCCCTTCCAGCCGCTGTTTGAGAGTGTGAAAAGCCGGGGGGAGGGAGGGGGGGGGGGGGAGGGGGGGAATTCTCCAATGCAGAGGCTCAAGCAAAGTGCTCAGCAATTGCATTTGCATCCGTAGATTTATGGTAACACAGGGAACATTTGATCTTTATCCAGACTTGGGAAGGTGATGTATGGCAGCCAATGGTTTAGACGTATTTCTCCCAACACTCCTGCTTCCTTCATTTGATAAGTTGGCAAACAGAGGGAATGGAGCTGCTTAAAGGTTATGAGGTGCTCCATGGAAGGGTGCCACTTATGCTGCTGTAGAGCTAGCTAATGCATCTTAATTGCTTCAGCGACTTCCGGCGACCAACGAGGGGCTGCCTTATGCCGGGGGCACTCTAAAGAGCGAGGGATCATGTTTTCTGCCGCAGAAACAATTGTTGTAGTCACCTGCTCAACCATGACATTGATGTTACTGTGTGGGGGAGATTCAACGGTGACAGCAGAGATGAAAGTTTCCCAGTCCACCTTGTTTAAAGCCCATCTGGGCAGGCGTCCATGGGCCTGACACTGGGGCAGTGACAGGAAGATGGGGAAATGGTCACTACCACGCAGGTCATCATGTGCTCTCCAGTGGACAGATGGGAGAAGTCCTGGGCTGCAAATTGACAAATCAATGGCCAAGTAACTACCATGAGCCACACTAAAATGTGTGGTGGCCCCAGTATTTAAGAGGCAGAGGTCGAACTGAGACAGTAAAGTTTCAACATCTCTGCCTTGGCCAGTAAGCACGGTGCCACGCCACAAGGGGTGTTGGGCGTTAAAATCTCCCAAAAGTAGGAAAGGTTAGGGAGTTGATCAATCAGTGCAGCTAATACATTCAGGGGCATTGCACCATTTGGAGGAAGACATACATTGCAGACAGTTATTTTGTGCGTTGTCCATATTCTGACAGCCACAGCTTCAAGAGGGGTTTGAAGGGGCACAGTATCACTACAGACTGAGTTTAGGACATAAAACAAACTCCACCTGACACTTGATAATAGTCGCTACAGTTCCTGTAATATCCCTTATAGCCACGGAGGGCAGGGGTCCACATTGCCAGGAACCAGGTTTCCTGGAGGGCAATGCAGATAGCAGGTGTAAAGCTTAACAGTTGCCGTAGCTCAACCAGGTGGTGGAAAAAAACCATCGAAATTCCACTGGAGGATAATGTAATCGTAAGACTGGCAAGGCATGGAACATTCAATGGGACAGTTTAAGCCTCAGAGTCACCTGCTGTCACCGACTTTTTGCCTGAGCAGTCTATATCCATTATGTCTGTGGGTCTGGCGGGATCTAGGTCCTCAGCAGATGCCAGAATCTCCACCCCATCCTCAGAGACAGAGCTTGCATGTAGCGGTGGTGGGGGTGCCACAACTTTTTCCTTGGTCTTAGACGTCTTCTTTTTGGATTTCTCTCGCTGCTTCTTGGGTTTCCCTGGCTGGGAGGACTTCACTGGCTCAGTCTCTGGGACTGAGGATGAGTGTGAAGTCCTATGACCAGCTACTATTGAGCTCTTCAGCCACTGGTGGGTGTCATCTTTCTCACTGTCAGAAACCTGGGAAGGGAGTGACTCAAGGGATTCCTTCCTAGCAAGAGAAGCTGAAGAAGACTTTCACTTCTCTGGCTTAGAAGTGGGGATGGGCGTCCCTGATGGTTGGGGGTGTTGCTCCTGAAGTAGATGGTGTGGGAGCAACAGGGAAGGAAATGTCCCCCCACCATCAAGGGGGCAGATGTAGTCTTCCAGCTCTGAGAGGTGACTGGGGTTGGCAGAGTTGATGGTGCCAACACTGTTGTAGTGGCGGCGTAAGACGATGTCATATGTACAGGGTGCAGGTGTTCAATTTTTCTCTTAGCATCAATGTAGGTCAGTCGGTCCAGGTTCTTGTACTCCATTATTTTCCTTTCTTTCAGGAGAATCCTGCAGTCTGGCGAGCAAGGTGAATGGTGCTCTGCACAGGTGACACAGATGGGAGGCGGGGCACATGGAGTATTGGGATGTGATGGGCATCCGGAATTTCGACATGTGATGCTGGAAGTACAGTGGGAAGACATATGGCTCACTTTCCAGCGCACGAAGCACCGCATCGGGGGAGAGATGTAGGGCTTTACATCACAGTGGTAGACCACCACCTTGACCTTCTCAGATAATGTATCACCCTCAAAGGCCAAGATGAAGGCACCGATGGCAACCTGATTATCCCTCGGACCCTGGTGGACACGCCGGACAAAATGTACACTTTGCCAATCTAAATTGGCGTGCAGTTCATCGTCAGACTGCAAAAGAAGGTCCCTGTGAAATATGATACCCTGGACCATATTTAAGCTCTTATGGGGCATGATCATTACAGAAACATCCTCCAGCTTGTCACAAGCGAGTAATGTCCATTACTGGGCAGAGGATGCTGATTTGATCAAGACTGACCTAGATCTCATTTTGGACAATCCCTCCATCTCCCCAAACTTGTTCTCTATAGGCTCGGAAAAAAACTGAGGCTTTATCATCATGAAAGATTCCCCATCAGCTCTCAATCATACAAGGTACTGGGGTGAATAAGATCCAATGCCATCCTTAGCGTGAAATTCCTCCCTTGGTGTGGCCAGGGACGGGAATGATTTGGGGTCGTACTTCTGTGGGCTGAATTGAGCTCGTGAATACTTAGAGACTGCTGGTGTTTCACCACCAGCAAGAGATGATGGACTATGCTTCATCACGTGTCATCTGCCCTGATGCCACCCTATCCAATCAGGAGCCCTCCCCGAGGGCGCCACCCAGCCGTAGCAAAGGCCACTTGGCAGGATGGCCATTGCTGGGAGTCCCGATGCCCCAGGGGGATGGGCATCTACCCCTTGGCATACGTGGAGAGTTAACAATGCAGGCATCAGCAGAGCAATACCTGTGTGTTCAGGGGACTACAACCAACAGGGTACATGACGGCCCCACCACAACAGACTGGCTACCGTGATGGATATCAGGTGCAAAGAAGTCCGCACCATGTAAGGCAGCCTTCCGCAATTTACTCACTCTTCAGGAAAATTTTGAAGAATGGAGGTCAGACCCTACAGGTGACCATCACATAAAGGCTGAAATGTGTGAATCTCCTTTTAGTCACCTCTTACGACAGGCTGGAATACCTCGGGCCTATTCTTACCTCCAGATCCACAGGGGGTGCATGTCAGAGTACCAGCAGGTACAGGAAAACTAATCTGGGTACCAGTTGATGTTGATGTTCTGAAAGATTTAGTGTGTTTGGTATAACTACTAGTGAGTAATGATGTGTTGGATGAGCAACATTGTTTTGTATGTAGGTGTATTACATGTACAAGGGACATTAGAAGTCAGGTTATGGTGCCAATAAGCATGGATAATTTTAGGGAATATGAAGTTACTCTCTCAAAGGGGTTGCTTATAGTCAGTTAGAAGTTTTTGAGGATGAGGATTATGAGTTTCAGAGTGAAACAGAATGAATCGTCAGTTTGTCTGTGTTTCAAGAGAAGGTGAAGCACCTGAAGGGTGAGGATAGACCATTGACGGAAATGTTGCTAGTGAGGTATAAGGATTTGTTCAATACACAGGGATTATTACTGGCTACACGTCACACAGCATAGGATACCAACGGGGAATCATCCGCCAGTGTTTAGGAAACAATATTGAGTGCCAAACATTTACAGCCTTTGACAGAACAGTTTGTAGATCAGCAGTTGTCAGATGGAATCATACAACATAGCAACAGTGCATGGTCCAGCAGCATGGTCCTGGCGCCTAAAATGAGCAGATGGGACAAAGAAATATTGATTTTGCTGTGATTATAGATTTTTGAATCAGTAAACAGTCTCAGATGGAATCCAATGCCTAATATTACGGTCACATTGGATAATTTGGGTCAATGCAAGTTCTTTTCGACTCTGAATTTGAGAAATGGGTACCACCAAATTGAAGTTGATCCTGATGATAGACATAAACAGCATTTACCACAACATCTCATCATTACAAATATTGTAGGATGCCTTTTGGGTTGAAGAATGCACCAGCCACGTTTCAACAGTTGTTGGATGGAGTCTTCAGAGGCTTAAGACACAGTAAATGTGTGTTCTACTTGGATGACATAATTGTCTTTGCGAAAAATCTAGAGGAGCATGTTCAATGTTTGGAATCAGTATTTGACAATATGACTACAAAGTCTTGCAGTATTTGACAAATTAGAGAAAGCTCAACTGACACTTAGTGTTGAAAAATGTCACTTTGCACAGTCACAAGTAAACTATCTGGGGCATATAATTAGTCAGGATGGGGTAAGGACAGATCCACACCTTACATTGGCAGTATGTAACTTTCCAGTCCCTTAGACTGTTTAGTGATTACAATCATTTATGGGATTATCAAATTATTATCATTAATTCGTGAAGGGGTTTGCTGGAATAGCACAACCATTGATGAAAAAAGGGGTTACGTTTAGATGGATGCCCGAGTGTCCGACAGCATTTTAAAATTTAAAGGACATATTAACTTCAGATTCAGTTTTGGCATTTGCAAATTTCACAAAAGAGTTTATACTGTCCTGCGACACTAGTTCTAAGGCTTTGGGTGATTGAGGGGAAAGAGCATATATTCGCAGATGCCTCATGCCAGCTTAATAAGGCCGAAAAAAATTATTCTACCATGGAGAAGGAGATACTAGCTAGCTTTGATCTATGGTGTTTTTTTATTTCAGATGTTACCTATATGGGCATAAATTCACTGTTGTTACTGATCAGGCAGCATTAAAATGGCTGCTTGGACTAAAAGATTCTGCAAGTCATCTTATGAGATGGGCTTTGAAGTTAAGCAAATTTGAGTATTACGTAAAACACAAACCAGGGGTTAAACATGAAAATGCTGATGCGCTTAGTAGGAAGATAGGAGTGATACAGGTTTCATGGTTTGATTCCCTAAAGAGGGAACAAGTGAAGGATAGTGTGTGTCAAGTGTATTGTAAACAGCCACTGTTTGTCATGCAAGGTAACATATTGTGTAGATCAACTAAGTGTGGACCATGCGTGGTAGTTCCAGTAGCTTTACGGATAGAGGTACTACAGCAAGCTTGTGATCATATGCTGTCAGGTCATGGAGGTAGGAGAACAATGGACTGAAGTGAATCCGAGAGATTTTGGTGGAGAACAAGAAGAACTGATGTGGAACAGTTTGTAAAGAACTGTATTCCGTATGCACAATGTGCTGATTTGAATCACCAGAAGATGCATTTTGCAAAGGTTACCATAGTCCGATTATCCATTTCAAATGATAGAAGCTGATGTCCTAGGACTGTTTCACAAGAGTCAGTCAGGTAACAAATATATGTTGACAATGATTGACCATTTTTTGAGGTATTTGGTTATGGTAGCAATACCGGATCAGGAGGCAAGTATGGTAGCGAATGCTATGGTGAATCACTGGATTCTTAAGTTTAGGGTACTGCAAACAGTTATCACAGGCCATGGTACTGATTTCATGTCCAATCTCATTAAGCAATTGTGTCGCTCACTGAAAGTTAGGAAATTGCTTATGAGTCCATTTCACCCATAGGTAAATGGTCATACAGAAAGAGTGCATAGGACTATAGCAAAAATGGTGAGTCACTTCATGGGGTCACAATGTTTGGACTGGGATACATACCTAGATTTCATCGATTGTGCTTACAATGCAAAAACTCATACAGGGATGGGATTATCACCTTATGAGGTTGTGTATGGTCATAAAATGCCATTTCCATTTGATGTAATGAAACCCAAATTAGGGAAAGATGGGGAAAATGTCAAGGTGTTTGCTGGAACGCTAAGGGATGTCTGGCAGAAAGTCAAGAAGGCAAACACAAAAGCATTGGAATGCCAAAAATGAACAGGGCTGAGTAGGAGGAAGTTGCCACAGTACCAAAAATGTCAGTGGGTATTACTTGTGAACCCGCACACTCTGAAGGGTAAGACCAAGCAGTTTTTAATGAAGTTTCAGTTTTTAATGAAGTTTCAGGGTCCTTACAAAGTAATTGAAGTAATGTCACCTGTAAATGTGAAGTTGCAGTTACTAGGACTAACTTCAGTAGTGCATGTGGGTAGAATTAAACCTTTTCAGGGAGCAGTAGATTTTTCCCCTCAAGTACTGGTGGCAGTAGTACCACATATGCAGAACAAAAAACTGAAGGGTAATCAAAGATCTGGGGATATATCTTATGGATTAAGATCAAGGAATAAGTAGTGTAGATATGAACCACAAGTGTAATTGTAGAATTTCTGCTTTCTTTTTTCATTGTATTTGCATTTTTGAGTTTTTTTGTTTTGTTTCTGTTTCTCTTCAGAATGGGAAGGATTTGTATGTACACTGTTTTCTTTAGGTGATGGCAAAGATGATGCCTACATGGGCTGTATTGTGTGGGACGATATTGATCAGCATAGGGGCCCAGGAATTTGTCGATCAGCCATTGGGCAGTGGGTACTACGGTAATAAATATTGTGATCAACCAATGTTGTATTGGCCGGGGAATTCAACTAGCATTTTACTAGTCAGAATGTTTCTTTTCTACATTATACTCTAGACACTACAGTACTGATAAGTTTAAATAAATTGATTGTTGAGGGGAAGAGACAAATTGCCATGGATCAGATGTTAAGATATATACAGGAGTTTCATCGTAAACAGAAGCAAAGTACAATTACCATTCGTGTAACAGGCACTAGCATAACCACAATACTAGCAACCATTTGTGCAGTTTATCTTTTCCTGAGGTGTAGAATGATGCAAGCAGAATGTAAACCTGCACACAAGATTCCTCTGGAATGGATTACACCAGGTGGGATAGACTGTAAGTGAAATACAAGGGTAAAATTAGTAAAGATTTTGTAAATAGTACCATAATTAATAGGAGTGAGAATTCTTGGGTGGTTCTTAAAATTTGGGTTGAATTTTTCTAAGAAGAATGTGTTACATACAAACACTGTATCACACAGCTGGTCACAGAATTACATAACAGCAAGACCTCACTCACTTTGTATTCCTTGCAGCAGTGTCAACAAGATCAAAATGAAATGGCAGCATTTCATCATATTAGCAGGTCAGGCAGAAAGCAGGACATCGGCACTTTGTGCGAACTGGGTTGCTAGCATCAGCAGCAGCTTAGTAATGCCATAAGACTGAGAAGTATCACATCACCTTGTTACATGAAGTAAGGTGATGATGCAAGAAGGCATACTAATATTGTTAAGGATCAGTCTGTTGGTATAACAAATGTGTTAAGCAAATAGGGCATGATACAAATCGCTGATACATTCATATTAGGAAAGCCTATGTGGACATTACAAGTGACATTGGGCCAACACCAGCCAATATTTCACACTATAAATGCTTCAGCATTTGAGTTCAGATGGAAGTTGGTCAGAAGGATTGATGATATACAGGACATACATACTCGATTCCCTGACATGGTATTAACGCTGGGTACAAGGCTGTTGTAAACTTCCTTCTCATACTCAATACCGCCAACAGCTGCTGGAGAGATGTCTACCTCTCTGTAAGCACCAGTCACAAGTTCGGGGCTGCTGACAGCTTCCAACACAGATGGGAGGGCCTGAAGGTCTTCCATGTCGACTTGGGCCAGGATCCAGCATTCCTGACACTTCAGTGGAGCCATGGGGCATACCTGCACGGCAGGCCAGGGTCGGTGCACTTTTCGACCACACGACAACCATAATCACAGTTCAGAGGGCAGAGATGAGCCACAGTTACAGGAGGGGATTGAGGACCTCCTAGGTCAGCATATGTAAGCCACATATGCATGTGCCACCTTCTTTGAGTGCAGAGGGTAGAGACGCAGCATCCACTTCCTGAGTTTATGCCAGGTGCTTGCAGTGCACCTGGACAAGCAGCAGCAGAGGACCACTGTAGCATTGATAAAGGAGAGAGGTATTGGCAGAAATAAAGGATTAAAAGTCACTCTTCTTTTACTGCACCCACTGGTGTACACAGGTCACAACCACCGCCTCTTCCCTGAGGGACCAGCAAGTGGCGAACTAAGAGAGTGCCTCCTGAGATACCACCCATCTGCCACGCCTCCCACTAGAGACCACCTGCAATATCATACACTTCATTATGTGCAATACTTATCCAGTCATAGAAGCACTCTGTCTTATGTTATTCCATTTTTTCTGTGTAAATGATACTGTAACATTTATGAATCATAGTCACAGTGTACCACATCTATAATGGATTACTGTCTAGTATTATTATGCATCCAAGTAGAATCATACATGTTCTGAAGTTACTATCATCTGATGCTAGATTAGGAAAGCCTTTCATGTAGCTCCCTCCAGTAGGATACGGTTATCAATGATGGAATGATATCTCCTGAACACACATTAAGAACAATTAAGGAGCTGTCTGGATTTCACAGCCCAGCTACCCTATGATACCAAGTCTGGCATCTTTGAGGATGGAACAAAAATAGTTTCATTCTAGGAGCTAGGAAATATTCTTCATTTTTATATTAAATTAAAGAAGATTGAAGGAGACATTATTTAACAATTCCAATGAGGTGCTGCAATTCGAATGAGGTGCTATGGTGTTTGTGAGTCACCTACCCCTTTCCCTTTCTTCCCTCTTCACCTATTTCAGTAAATGACGTAAAAGCCATGGCATCCCAGATGCTCTTTGTTCTGTTGGACATGTCCGGTAGAATAGACAACATTCAGTTACATTAATATAATCAAATGTGATGGCTTTATGACACATATTTGAGTGTAGATGGACAAATATCATTCGAACTCCTACTAGAATCAAGAATTTGAGATTGGGTGGTGTAATAGGTGAGGGATGCTGCAATACAGTGTATGATAAGTTGAGAATTTAGGTCAGACGGGAATCACACCCAGGTGGCTGAGACACTTAAGACAACTGTTCTAGAGAAGTGGAACATCTGGGTTCAAATCCTGATCTGGCACAAATTTATAACTTTTCCCACTGCAATACCACAATGCCCTGTATGGCCAAATCATGATTTCCCACCTGTTCCTTTCCTTTTCATCCCCCTTCCTCTATTTCAGTAAATCAAAATTCTTTATCAGGCAGAAGATACCTTTTGTAAATCTTTGATTCTTACCACTGTATATATAACTGAAGTTATTTAATGATTTTGAAGTTTTGTTTTGGATATTGGTGCTGCTACCACTAATCTGCATTTTTTAAAAGCTCTGGTCATTGAGCTTGGTGTTCAAACAATTGTTAAGTTGCCTTTAAATTCTTTACAGGTTTAGTTAAATCACTTGTGAGTCTGGTTTTTAAGCTATTAATGTGTTTGATCTTGTTTAACCTCTCACTTTGTAGAGACGTTCTAAGGATTGATGTGTCAAGTTATTGTAATTAAAGCTGTGAGGTTGGGTTGTGAGTTGTGCTTGGGTAGCTCAGATGGTACAGCACTTGCCCACAAAAGGCAAAGGTGCCAAGTTTGAGTCTTGGTCTAGCACACAGTTTTTGCCGAGTTCAAGTCTCGGTCTGGCACACAGTTTTAATCTGCCAGGAATTTTCATATTGTAATAAGGTTTGTATGGTTAAGGAGTTGTTAAATATATGTATCAATTGTTGCATTTGTAACCCAACTCAGTAAATCAGTTCCATCTGCCTTTCCCACTGTCCATTACTGCCACAAACAGTTGTAAGAGAATACACTTGATTGGAATTAAATTTTGGCTGCTGTATTGTATCCGCTTCATATTTTTCAGAATACTTGGTAATGCAAAGGACTCAGCTTTTCTATGTAGAAGTGAGCTAGCTTACGACTTGTAAATAAGGAAGATAGAATTGAAAGGAACTCTTTGGGATCTAGTTGAACAAGTACATCACAAAAGTCACATCACTGTTGCACACAGGATTACAGAGTCAACTAAAGTTTGGATGCTTTCACAGTTTGTGAAACATTTCAGAAAGTTTTAGAGAAGACTGTATTTGAAGGGAGTTGTGCACCAAACCAAGTATGGAGGTTGCAGGCCCATTTTAACCATTACATAGATAGAAAGAATGATTTGTTGGGTGTGGATGGAGACCAGGAAGAATGTTTAGAAACTTATAGTAAAACTATTAGTGAACAGTTTCAGATTTGTGATAAGAAGTTCAGTGAATCTGGAAATGAAGCCAATCAGAAAAATCGAAGTCATCATGATGAGCGAGTCCCTGAAACTCTGTTCCTGAAAATTCAAAATTCATTACAGTGAGTTATGAGTGAATACATGGACCTGTCTTTGAATTCAGTAGACCCTATTGTTTAGTTTTTGTATTTTACTGTTGAATTTCAGAACAGAGTGCGGGCTAAGGAACTAAGAGATTTGGATGTATTAGGCTTTACTGAAAGAGGTACTACAGGCCATACAGGAAAACAACATTTTAAAGCAATTTTGACTTAGCTTTTGATGAATAATTCCTTCCAGTGTTGCAGGAGCTGCTTCAGTGGTAAATGATATAGAATGAATTAAAAAGAGTGTGGTAGCTTTGGATCTGCTGTGCAATGAAGAACAAGAAATACACCATATTTTATGCACTTAACACTTGATCATAGAAAAATGCAGTATTTTGGTGTCCCCAAAACTCTAGTTCAATTAGATGAGGTAGTCTGCAAAATTCAGGCTATTGATCTTGTGGATTCATGAAAGAGTAGGGATAATAAGGGAAGGCTGCCATAGTAATAGAAGTTTAGATGGGAGAATAAGAAGGGAGGTTTTCAACAAAAAAAAAAGAATGTTGGAAGGATTAGTTCACAGGGTTGTAGAGAAAAAGGCTATAATAAAATAACTTGTTGAAGCCTTGGGGAGTCAGGGTACATAAAGAGAGTAGTAGAGTAGTGCATAGGAAAAAGAATGGCATGCAAGAATTATGACAGTTGCACTGCCTGGGAATGGTAAAGTAATTGCATCTATTAGAGATAAAGGAACACCACATTTGCTGTTTGTTTCTGCTTCATTAAATAATGAACCAGAGAGAACATTCCTTGACTTGGGTGTACTATTTCCAAGGTCAATTACAAATGTTTTGTCACTAATTGGGGTGTTTGGAAGTGGGGAAGATTACAGTTAGCTACCAGACAATATTTTATCGCTAACATAGTAAGTCTGAGTGCAAAGGGGTGCTTGAAGGTAAGGGTGACCACAGGTGATTTTGTGGGGATGTTTGGTATAAGAGTGGTTGAGAATTTAGGGTGCCAATTTTATCATCAATGTTGGTTTGTTTCCTGATTGTTCTGGACAAAAATTTTATTTTAAATTTAGCCCACAATTTCAGATTCCTTTTTGCCAGCATGGGCAAAGGAATATTTTAACAGATGCTTACATTAATCCTTGGACTAGGACAACTAGTGAGGACCCAAATTCCTTAAACAAGCACTTAATACATTTTAATGAATTTGTTAAGTTGCAGGTGTGCAGGAACTGGGAGTCACCAATCTGTTAAAATATTGGTCTGAGTTGACCTTTTATGACGTCCCATTTAAGACAGCCCCATATAGACTCTCTACCACTGGATAAATTATTAAAGGGGCTGGTGGATAATATGTTACAACAAGGATTAATTCAGCCTTCAAAGTAAGCTTACCCTGTGCCAGTTTTTCTAGTTCTGATATCTAATGGCGAGTATCAGCCTGCGGCAGACTACCAGGAATTACCCAAAAGGATAGTGTTAAAAACTGTTCCACTGCTCAATTTGCATCCTGTCTTTGATGGTTTAAGGAAGTGCATGTCTTTATTATCTTTGACCTTAATCAAGCAAATAATCAGATACTGCTGGAGGGAGGTCCAAAGATTCTTATGGAATTTGTAACAAACTGGAACATGTTGATTCAACTGTGTCCCCTTCGGTTTGGCAAGAGGTGAGTGGTACTCTCTCGGGTAATGGTCAGACTGTTTTCTGAAATTAAATTTTGGTATGTGTGTCACTATCTTGATTACTTGGTCATATATAGCAGTCCAGTCAAGAGCATATACAATGTTTCTGGGAGGTTTTTGGGCAGCTGAGGAAGGCTGGTCCGAAAGTCAGTCTGCAGAAGATAGTTTTCGCCTGTTCACCCATGATGTTTTTGTGCGACCAATGAAAATGTTAAACAAGTTGCCAGGCTATTGGGGTCCCTCACAGGAAGCCTCAGTCCTGGCACTGAGAGAAGCCTTAAAATCAGCACCCATGTTAGCCCTACAGGACTTTAATGCCAAATTTATCTTTCAAAGTGATGCGTCAGCATTGGGAGTAAGAGCTGTTTTACTTTAGGAACAGGAAGGTGGTTGATTATCCCTCAATGGCAATGAACAATTTAGAAAAGAAATACTCCCTTTATGAGCTACACGAATTAGCAGGTTTTATTTGAAGTGGAGAAATTTCACTATTATGTAGAGCACCAAAAATTTAATTTAGAAACAGATAGCCAAGCTCTCAGCTGGGCACCAGCTAAAGCAATAAAAACTGAGTTTATTGCCCAGTGGGCAACCCTTATTCTGACTTTCAAATGTGAGGTGTGCAATATAAAGGGGTTGGATAATTTAGTGGCCACACTGTCATTCAGGGTGAGGACAACCATACAAGATGGATGTCAGCTTTCTCTAATAAGTCCAGTTTTGATGTATATTCCTCAATTATTCCATAATACCAGGGAATTTCAAGATCAGGATAACTGACTGAGGGAAGTAAACAAAAAATTAGAGAAAGGTGAAGCCTTATCTTTTAAGAGAAAAGGTCATCTGTTGTAAGCCCTGTCCTGATAATAAGTGTAATGTAGTTTTTCTCAAAGAACTGTTTCCTTTGCTCTTTCAGTATTTTCATGGGTCATTTGTAGCAGAACATTTGGGCAAATAAATTCATGAAAAAATTTGCCAGCATTTTATTTGGCTGTGTGTGGGTAACAACATCAAAAAGAGAGTATCCCAATTATAGTATTTGTGCTGTTATTAAGTTAGCCTAGAGTAGGGCGACAGGTTATTTAGCTCCCAAGCCAGTGGATAGGGGCTTTCAGAAAATGTTTGTGGAATTTGTAGGCCATTTTCCTGGATCAAAGCTGGATAATTGTCATATTTTGGTACGATTTGTCATGTTTACACATTTTACATGGCTGCTACCAACTAAGGCTGCAACTGTTCAAATGTAGTAAAAAATTTGCATGGTATTTTTGGAACCTTTGGGCAACCACAGTGTTTGGTAATGGGTAATACTACATCTTTTAAGGCTCATAGTTCTAAAAAATTCTTCTTAGGTATGGGAATTCAACATATAACAGCTACACCTTACTATCCAAATCTCTTGTATTCCATTAATAGGAACCTGAAGTCCTTATGTAACTAAATATTGTAGCAGTGTTCAAAGTTACTGAGATCTATCACCTCCACTAGTTTACTCTTGGGTTACCAAGTAACTATTTCATAGTGTAGCTTATGATCAACTGATGACTTTTTGTGTTAGAAGATCAGTGCTCAAAAGGGAGTTGCTCAGTGGAGAAGGACTAAGAGGAACATTAAGAAAGTGTATCAAAGGGAGGAACAAGACTTCTGGTCAGGTGAATACAGGGTTATAAACACAAAATCAAATAGGGGTAATGCAGGAGTAGGTTTAATAATGAATAGGAAAATAGGAATGCAGGTAAGCTACTACAGACAGCATAGTGAACGCATTATTGTGGCCAAGATAGACACGAAGCCCACGCCTACGACATTAGTACAAGTCTATATGCCAACTAACTCTGCAGATGACGAAGAAATTGAAGGAATTTATGATGAAATAAAAGAAATTATTCAGATAGTGAAGGGTGAGGAAAATTTAATAGTCATGGGTGACTGGAATTTGCTAGTAGGAAAATGGAGAGAAGGAAATGTAGTAGGTGAATATGGATTGGGGCTAAGAAATGAAAGAGGAAGCCGCCTGGTAGAATTTTGCACAGAGCACAACTTAATCATAGCTAACACTTGGTTCAAGAATCATGAAAGAAGGTTGTATACATGGAAGAAGCCTGGAGATACTGAGAGGTTTCAGATAGATTATATAATGGTAAGACAGAGATTTAGGAACCAGGTCTTAAATTGTAAGAATTGGTTATGAACTGTAGATTAAAACTGAAGAAACTGCAAAAAGGTGGGAATTTAAGGAGATGGGATCTGGATAAACATAATAAACCAGAGGTTGTACAGAGTTTCAGGGAGAGCGTAGGGGAACAATTCACAGGAATGGGGGAAAGAATTACAGTAGAAGAAGAATGGGTAGCTTTGAGGGATGAAGTAGTGAAGGCAGCAGAGGATCAAGTAGGTAAAAAGACGAGGGCTAGTAGAAATCCTTGGGTAACAGAAGAAATATTGAATTTAATTGATGAAAGGAGAAAATATAAATATGCAGTAAATGAAGCAGGCAAAAAGGAATTCAAACGTCTCAAAAATGAGATCGACAGGAAGTGCAAAATGGCTAAGCAGGGATGGCTAGAGGACAAATGTAAGGATGTAGAGGCTTATCTCACTAGGGGTAAGATAGATACTGCATACAGGAAAATTAAAGAGACCTTTGGAGAAAAGAGAGCCACTTGTATGAATATCAAGAGTTCAGATGGAAACCCAGTTCTAAGCAAAGAGGGGAAAGCAGAAAGGTGGAAGGAGTATATGGAGGGTCTATACAAGGACAATATTATGGAAATGGAAGAGGATGTAGATGAAGATGAAATGGGAGATATGATACTGCGTGAAGAGTCTGACAGAGCACTGAAAGACCTGAGTCAAAACAAGGCCCCGGGAGTAGACAACATTCCATTAGAACTACTGACGGCCTTGGGAGAGCCAGTCCTGACAAAACTCTACCATTTGGTGAGCAAGATGTATGAGACAGGCGATCATGTATCTCTGGTACCATAGCTGACATATACATAAATCACTTAGAACAAAAATTATTTAATAGCCAAGAACCTTGCCTAAAGAAAATAGAATTTTATAGTAGATATGTAGATGACACACTACTCTTGGTGAAAGGGGATACTAAAGACATCGCAGACATTCTAAATTATTTCAATAATCTACATGAAAAAAAAAAAAAACAAATTTACAGTGGAGCATGAGCAAAATAATAGCCTCAAGTTTCTGGACCTAAATATTACAAGACACAACAACACATGTGTTGTGACAGTGCCACGACATTTAACAGTGCCGCCACGACAGTACGTGCAAACGGCGATAGAGGCGCTCCGCAACTCGGCTGAGCACGGGAGCACCACCTAGCTACGAACGGCACTGGCCGCATGTCACAGCACGGCAGTTGAATAAGAGATACTGAGTTGTTATCATGTAACCAGCTATTGTTTCTAAGTGAGTGTGTTTGAATATCCACTCAATTATTGATAATTAAAGGTTATAACACTTTTTGGCGATGAGGATGGGATATTTTCACTGCGTTGTGGATTTGTGTGTTCGTGACGGGGCAGACATGGAACAGCTTATGCAAGCGCTCATTGAACAACAAACACAGCTGACGGCTGCTATTCAGGCCCAACAAACACAGCTGACGGCTGCTATTCAGGCATTGTCGACGTCGCTTACTCATCATCTGTCTTCCTCTTCTCCGCCTCCATTCCCTCCTTACGATGAGGCCGCTGAAGACTGGGAGGATTATGAGAAGCATTTGCGGCAACACTTCTTCGCTTTCGGCGTTGTCGACGCTCCTACGTGTAAGTCGTTATTTCTATCTTGGATTTCCCCACGGATCTATCAGCTGCTATCTCAGTTAGCCCCTCTGCGGGAACCTCCTCCCTGTCCTTCCAAGAAATGTGTGACTTATTGTCTATTACCGAAAAAACACCCACGTCATTGCCGCCTGCGTGGCGTTCTATCGGTGTCGTAAACAGCCCCATCAATCTTACCAGGCTTGGGCGGCGGAACTACACGGTCTGAGTAGGAAATGTCAGTTTGTCACGGACAGTCATCATGAGTTTTATGCTGATTCAATGGTGAGGGATGCTATTCTACGGCTTGCTCCTGATAAAGAAGTTTGGCAACGTGCCCTACAGCTGCCAAACCCATCGTTGTCGGAAGTTCTAAGCATCGCTCAATCCTTTGAAGTGTCTCACACTGCTGGCGCACAAATAGACGCGTGGTGTGATGTAGGCGCTGTACGGTCAACTTTCGATATGGACAATTTGCCTGTTTCACAGGAGAACGAAGATGTGGAGGCGGTTCACTTGCGTAAACAACGTCGCGTTGGGCCGCAATGCTCGCAGCGAAAACAGCAACCACAGAAGCAGGTTCGTTCTGCACTTCCTTCTTGTCCACGTTGTTTCGTACAGCATGACAGGGCCGCGTGTCCAAAACATTGGGCCACGTGTAATTCATGTAGGAAAAAAGGCCACATTGCTTCTGTGTGTCAGTCCCCTAAAGTTCCTGTCGACGAGGATGAGGCATTGGACATGGATGTTAACTGTGTGCTTTCTCAAACAAATAAGTTGTTTGTTACTGTTTGTGTTCTGGATAAAGACATTCGCATGCAAGTGAACACTGGCTCTGCAGTAACTCTCATTAATTCTCGCACATATTTGGAGTTGGGCTCCCCTCCCTTGTCTCCAGTTACGCAAAATCTCATAACTTACAATAAACAGAAAATTCCTATCATTGGCCAGTTTGATGCTTCCACTGCCTACAAGTCTGTTGTTAGGCCCCTCACATTTTATGTGGTGGATCATGCGGGCACTGAAAACCTGTTCGGTTATGATGCTTTCCAGTTGTTTGGGTTCTCCATTGATGATGATGTGCACCTCATATCTGAGGATATTCCGTATCAACAGCTGGATGGATTGTGTTCTGAATTTTCATCCGTGTTCTCTGCTGGTCTGGGTCATGACAAGGATTTTGAAGCCCACATTACTCTTAAACCTACAGCTCGCCCTAAGTTTTTCCGGGCACGCCCTATTCCGGTGGCGTTGCGTGCACCTGTCAAGGCCAAGATAGACAGGTTAACAGATTCAGAGATTCTCCTTCCTGTTACCTCCAGCGAATGGGCATCGCCAATCGTGGTGGTTTCTAAACCAAACGGGAGTCTGTGTTTGTGTGGTGATTTTAAAGCCACTGTCAACACTCAGAACCTCATTGACACTTATCCTCTTCCCCGTCCTGAGGAGTTATTTACCAAGCTCACTGGGGGCAATTCTTTTCCATACTTGACTTATCGGAGGCGTACCATCAGTTGCCGTTGGATGCTTCTTCCAAGGAATTTCTCGTCATCAACACTCCTTGTGGGTTGTATCAGTACCAGTGATTGCCATTTGGCGTCGCTAGCGCGCCAACCATTTTTCAGCGGTTTTTGGAACAGCTCACGGCTTCCGTTCCCAGCTGCATCAACTGCCTGGATGACATTGTTGTCACGGGGGCCTCCACTGAGGAGCATCTTCGCAATTTGCATTCACTGTTTCGGGTTTTGCATTTGGCTGGGTTGAGGTGCAATCTGGACAAGTCACAGCTCTTCCAACCCTCCACTGTGTATCTTGGTTTCCACTTGTCCCGTGAGGGTATACGTCCTCTACGTCAGCACGTTGCGGCCATTAACGCTCTACCCCGGCCGTCTACAGTCAAAGACCTTCAGGCATTTCTAGGCAAGATTGCTTATTATCACAAATTCATTCTATCTGCGGCGGCGGTAGCTCATCCTCTGCATCAGCTGTTATGCTAAAATGTCCCTTTCTGTTGGTCCGACGAGTGTGAGCAGGTTTTTGTCCGCCTGAAGGCTCATTTGCAGTCGGCGCCTTGTCTTGCCACATTCCGTCCGGGTCAGCACTTGGTTCTGGCGATTGACGCGTCACAGTGTGGCCTAGGGGCTGGTCTCACCCATCGGTATGAGGATGGGTCAGAATGACCCATCGCCTATGCTTCCAAGACCCTCAAAGATGCGCAACGGTGTTACTCTCAAATCGAAAAGGAGGCGCTCGCTATCATTTATGCTCTAAAAAAGTTCAGCGTTTTTTTGTATGGTTCTAAGTTTCACCTCATCACTGACCACAAACCACTGGTCTCTCTGTTCAGCCCATCGGCGTCGCTTCTGGATAGGGCAGCTCACCGCCTGCAACGTTGGGCCTTATACTTGTCTCGTTTTCACTATGAGATTCACTATCACCCCACGGCCCAGCACGCCAACGCTGACGCATTGTCGCGTTTGCCGATGGGCCCCGACCCAGTTTTCGATCGTGATAAACTACTCTGTTTCCACATTGATGAGGAAGAACGTCGTGTGGTCGAGGGTTTTCCACTTACAGGTTCGCAGGTCGCATTGGCTACTGCGCGGGACCCGGTCCTGTGTCAGGTGATCGGTTTTGTTCAACGGGGTTGGCCGGACAGGACCAAGGGCTGGGCATTGGATCCCCTTCGCAACTATCATGCCTTGCTCCTTCGTCCGTCTGTTCGTGATGGTGTTGTTCTTCTGGCCACGGATGGTGCATCTCCATGGGTTGTGGTGCCAGCCTCTCTTCGCAAAGATGTTCTCAAACTGTTGCATGAAGGCCATTGGGGTATTTCTCAGACTAAGTCCCTGGCCCGCAGGCACGTTTATTGGCTCGGTATTGATTCGGACATCGTCCACATGGTTGCTGCATGTGGTCAGTGTGCTCAACAACTGGCTGCACCTCGTACAATGCCCTCTCTGTGGCCTGACCCGGCGCAGCCATGGGAACGGGTGCATGCTGACTTTGCCGGCCCCTTCCTCAGTACTTATTGGCTACTGTTGATTGACGCCTTCTCGAAGTTTCCGTTTGTTGTTCGATGTCCGTTGCCCACCACTGTGGCGACAACGCTAGCTTTGTCCAAAATCTTTGCGCTAGAAGGTCTTCAATCCATGATCGTCATGGACAATGGCCCTCAGTTCTCTTCACAGGCATTCTGTGATTTTTGTACTGGACACAGGATTAATCATGTTACAGCACAATCGAACGGGGAGGTCGAGCGCCTTGTCTGCACTTTCAAAAGCCAGATGAAAAAATTCCTTAGTGATTTTTCCACAGATGACGCTCTGCAGCTATTTCCGAGTTCTTATCGCTTCACGCCTCTGGGTGATTGCAGCCCTGCTGAACTCTTGCATGGCCGCCAACCGCGCACTCTACTGCACCTGCTTCACCCTGTCAGGCCTTGTGCTGTGTCCCCTAGTGCGGGAAAATACTCAGCGGGCGCCGACGTGTGGGCACGAGGGTATGGATCTCGCCTCAAATGGATTCCAGGGGTGGTCAAGGCTCTTCGCGGCCGCCGGCTTTGTGAAATATGTACGGACGACGGCATAGTTGTTTGCCATTATGACCAGATGCGCCCACGAGTGGTGGCCACGCCAGTGCCACTGCCCCTTCCTTCACCTCCACTAGCCCAAGAAGCCAGTCCTGTCACTGCTGCCGATCTACCGTCCATGTTGATGCAGCCGACGTCGCTACCGCTTCCCCGTACACCGGAACTGGCCCCAGTCGCGACACTGCCTTCTCCGGGGCCCATTTCACGGGAGCACACCCCCAGGTCCACGACACCTATGGATGCTGCTCCGGAGTTTTCACCCATCATCTCATCCAGGAGGAACGTTCCACGCACGAGCTTCCGTCCTGGACATTTTTGACCATACTCTCGTGTCTCTCCGCGGGATCTTTTCGGGGCCTGACAAGAGGCCATGGATGTCTCCGCACTGTCCATGTCCAAGGAAGTGAGAGTTTTTTTTTTCAAGGGGGGAAAAGTGTTGTGACAGTGCCACAACATTTAACAGTGCCGCCACGACAGTACGCGCAAACGGCGATAGAGGCGCTCCGCAACTCGGCTGAGCGCGGGAGCGCCACCTAGCTACGAACGGTGCCGGCCGCATGTCACGGCTCGGCAGTCGAATAAGAGATACTGAGTTGTTATCATGTAACCCGCTATTGTTTCTAAGTGAGTGTATTTGAATATCCAAGCAATTATTGGTGATTAAAGGTTATAACAACATGCACATTCAAAATTTATAGGAAAACACAATGGCTGACACCACAGTCCCTGCAACTTCATGTCACCCAGTATCCATAAACAGGCAGCATACAGGTCAGTGCTACATAGGGCAACAAAAATACCACTGAACCAAGAAAACATGCAATATGAAATAAACGCTGTGAAAAAAATTGCAGTTGCCAATGGTTATAATGTTTCCATGGTTGACACAATCCTAGACAAAGTGAAGAAAGACCCAGGTGCAAACTGCACCACAGGATAAAAAAAGAGAAACAAATGTATAACTAGTATCCCATACATAGGCAATGTATCGCACAAGATTGCAAATATTTTCAAAAATCACAAAGTAAAAATTCGGTTTCCTTCATCTAATAAACTACAACAAAAACTAATACATAATATAAAGTGTAATAATGATCCATATTCAGACACTGTAATATACAAGGTAACAAGCCAGGAATGCTCCATGTTCTACCTAGGACAAACAGACCGAAATTTCAGCACCAGGTACACAGAGCACATTAAAGAGTACACACACAACAAACACACTACGTCAGCAATAGCAACACACATAATACAGGACACCCATTTTGAAAAATAGAGTAAAATGTCAAAGTACTCCACTGACTAAATAAAGGGCATAAAATGGATTTGTTCGAAGAACTGGAGATATATTCACATTACAGAAAATTTGAAGATAAAATATTGGACAAAAAACTTGAAAGTGAATCAGTGAATTTCTTCAGATGTTTCAATAGTATACTTAAATAAAAATAGCGAAAGATAGAAATAAGCACAATTGTAAAATTGATATAAGTAATTTATGAGCCAAATTGTTAAGATAAATAACCTCTGTACAAAAGCATATCATAATCTATGAAAGACCTGAAATGTTATCTATGTGGACTACTTGTAGGAAGATCTTTGTAACTATTTGTTTCTATAAGCTATTTTTGATGTTTAGAGTGTACAACAAGCTGTGTGTGATATTTAGTGTGTGTGAAACTCTGCACAAATGGACCATTAAAAAACTGTACATGCAAATTCTCCTAAATTTCGCCACTAACTTCACCAAAAGAATCGATAACCAACTAAAAAAATCGCGCGTTTATTATATATTGCAGTAAAAGTCAATGAAATGAAACAGACTATCACACATTGACAAAATCAATAGAAATGGCGTAATAAACACAAAAAGAACACTTGAAAATGGGAATCATTTCCTGAAATGCATCATGCAAAAAGTAAATTAAGAAAAAAAACACTGGTAGCAGACGATTTATTTATAAACAAACAATTGTTTTCACAGTCACAGGCTTTCAAAAACCATTTATAATGGATAAAATCAAAATCCGAGACCAGTTGTACCAAGGGACCAAACAGAAATACAGGAGAAAGAGGAACTGAATAACAATGTGGACCCACCTAACTTAGAGGAGGTGAGAACTGCAATGAGGAAATTAAAGAACAACATGTCGGCAGGAACAGACGGCATCCCAGCAGAATTTTTCAAGCAAGGAGGCTCTGAATTGGTAAGGAACATCCCGAAACTGGTTAATTTAGTATGAGAAGAAGAGGAAAATACTCAAACATGGAAAGAGGGAATTGCACGCCCTATATATAAGAAAGGAGATAAGACAGAATGCAGTGACTATAGTGCAATCACACTGCACAATCTAGGATGTAACATCCTTTCTAACATAATGTACAAATGACTCCTTCCAACAATACAGAGGGAAACAGGGCCACACCAGTGTGGATTCATCCCTGGTAAGTCAACTACTGACCACATATTTACCCTAAGGCAATGTTGAAACAAAAAAAAAATCAAAGGAATATGGGGTCAGAACATATAATCTTTTTATTGATTTTAAAGCAGTGTACAATAGTGTACACAGAGAGCAGCTATATCAAACTGTAGGTGAAGTGAGTATTCCAAAAAAACTGAAAAGGATACTAAGATGACAATGACACGAATGCAAGGTAGCCTACAAACTGGATGAATGTTGTCCAATACTCTGGGAATTAAAAATGGATTACGGCAGGGTGATGCACTGGCATGCCTCCTATTCAGTGCAGTACTGCAGAAGGTGATGAGAGAAGCGAATATCTTCAATAGAGGAACAATTTTTTATAAATCTGTGTACAGGGCTATTACAAATGAGTGAAGTGATTTCATAAATTCACTGTAGCTCCATTCATTGACATATGGTCACGACACACTACAGATACTTAGAAAAACTCAGAAAGTTTTGTTCGGCTGAAGCCACACTTCAGGTTTCTGCCGCCAGAGCGCTCGAGAGTGCAGTGAGACAAAATGGCGACAGGAGCCGAGAAAGCATATGTCGTGCTTGAAATGCACTCGCACCAGGCAGTCATAACAGTGCAATGACACTTCAGGACGAAGTTCAACAAAGATCCACCAACTGCTAACTCCATTCGGTGATGGTATGTGCAGTTTAAAGCTTCTGGGTGTAAGAGGAAATCAATGGGTCGGCCTGCAGTGAGGGAAGAAACGGTTGAACGCGTACGGGCAAGTTTCACGCGTAGCCCGCGGAAGTCGACAAATAAAGCAAGCAGGGAGCTAAACGTACCACAGCCGACGGTTTGGAAAATCTCACGGAAAAGGCTAAAGCAGAAGCCTTACAGTTTACAATTGCTACAAGCCCTGACACCCGATGACAAAGTCAAACACTGTGAATTTTTGGCGCGCTTGCAACAGCTCATGGAAGAGGATGCGTTCAGTGCGAAACTTGTTTTCAGTGATGAAGCAACATTTTTTCTTAATGGTGAAGTGAACAGACACACTGTGCGAATCTGGGCGGTAGAGAATCCTCATGCATTCGTGCAGCAAATTCGCAATTCACCAAAAGTTAACGTGTTTTGTGCAATCTCACGGTTTAAAGTTTACGGCCCCTTTTTCTTCTGCGAAAAAAACGTGTATCTGGACATGCTGGAAAATTGGCTCATGCCACAACTGGAAACTGACAGCGCCGACTTCATCTTTCAACAGGATGGTGCTCCACCGCACTTCCATCATGGTGTTCGGCATTTCTCAAGCAGGAGATTGGAAAACCGATGGATCGGTCATGGTGGAGATCATGATCAGCAATTCATGTCATGGCCTCCACGCTCTCCCGACTTAACCCCATGCGATTTCTTTCTGTGGGGTTATGTGAAAGATTCCGTGTTTAAACCTCCTCTACCAAGAAACGTGCCAGAACTGTGAGCTGGCATCAACGATGCTTTCGAACTCATTGATGGGGACATGCTGCGCTGAGTGTGGGAGGAACTTGATTATCGGCTTGATGTCTGCCGAATCACTAAAGGGGCACATATTGAACATTTGTGAATGCCTAAAAAAACTTTTTGAGTTTTTGTATGTGTGTGCAAAGCATTGTGAAAATATCTCAAATAATAAAGTTACTGTAGAGCTGTGAAATTGCTTCAATCATTTGTAATAACCCTGTAGATGCTGTCCTATGCGGATGACGTCAATGTAGTAGCAAGACCTCTAATGGCAATGGAAGAGACATTCACCACACTTGAACGGGCCAGCAGGACTATAGAACTAAATACCAACAAGCAGAAAACAAGCAATGAAGCATTGTGAAAATATCTCAAATAATAAAGTTACTGTAGAGCTGTGAAATTGCTTCAATCATTTGTAATAACCCTGTAGATGCTGTCCTATGCGGATGACGTCAATGTAGTAGCAAGTCCTCTAATGGCAATGGAAGAGACATTCACCACACTTGAACGGGCCAGCAGGACTATAGAACTAAATACCAACAAGCAGAAAACAAAATATGTAGCTGCTGGGAAAGTGCACAGGGATAACACGCCAGCCAAAATGATGATGGGTAGTTATACCTTTGAAAGAGTCAATCATTTCAAGTATGTGGGTTTGATTGTAACCAGTCCAAATGATACCTCCTATGAAACAAAGCAGAGACTAATTGCAGCCAATGAAGCTTATTTCACCTTAAAAAGCTTTATGTTCAAGGCTCCTGACTAGAATCCCAAAACTATCTATAAAACATTGATCAGAGAATGACTTTGGCTCCTGCACCATCAATGACATCATCTCTACCAGTTCTGGCTGAGCCCATCTATTGCTTGCCAACAAACTACTGGGCCATTACCATCCAGCTGAGCCTGTTGATGCCCTGGAAATGTCCCATCTGACTTTCTCCGATCATTGTACCAGTTCAGCCAGCCTGGCCCCCACCGAGCCCTGCCTCCCCTGTTCCACATACATTTCCCGGCACTCCTCTATCGTCTAACTGATCATTATCAATGTTCCCCACCTCTGTGCCAGTCCTTCAGCCTTGTGAGTGCATCTGCAGCTCATTGTACTTTCCACTCAGTTCTGTGCTTATGGTCCCGTGACCCAACTATTGGATTTCCCATAAGCAGCTTCCTACCACCTGACAGCCTTGTTAGACCACATCATGTCATCCCTCTGGTGACCACCATTGGTTGAGCCAATCTCTCATTAGCTGCTAACACACAATGTCCCAGAGGCACTGTCATCCCACTGGTGGCCGCCATAGGTCAAGCCATGCTTCCTCTGGTTGCCGATACCTGACATCCCAGAGGCACTATCATCCCACTGGCAGCTGGCATTGGTCAAGCCACACTCCCATCAGTCACTGATTACTGATGTTGACACTGTTGTCTTCAAGGCTACACCCTCATTACCCATCTCACTGGAATGTCTTCTGCCATCCCCTTGGTAGCCGCCATTGGGTGAGCCCTGTTCCCATTGACCACCAATGCCTGACATTACGCAGGCACTGCCATCCTTGAGTTCACATCGGGCCCTCGTCAGGCTGCTTCCCATGGCCCCACATCACCTTCCTTGTGCTTCTGGTCTTGTTCCTGCAGATAGTGCACATTAACTGGGTGCTTACATCTTATGTCTCATGTCCATGCAATGATTTCAGGGGGAGGGCTTCGTTTGATGCAGACTATCAACAGCTGGTCTCAGGCCAGCACTGCCGATATTCAACAAGCTACCATCTAACAAAGTACGCAATTGGAAATTCCTATCACTTCAAAAGAAACTTAAAATTAGCTGAGCTTTGAACAAACTATCTTAATATTTTGATTGAGAGACAGAAGTTTTGCTACATGGCAAGTAGCCATGTTTGTTATAAAGCAGTATGACAAGTAAAATACATATGCAAAAAGTATTTTATTTAAATATACTATTGTAATCAATTAAATGTTAGGCCATTAATATCAGATAATAAGCAGCCATGTGATAAAATTGAGGAGGTAGCAGCTGTTTCCAAGATAGCAGCTTTCTTATTAATTTACTCGATTGACTTTATATGACATAAATATGAAGAACATGAAGCAGCACAGTGATATAATTGTTAATGCAGTATATTTCTATGATGTCTTTATCTTATTGTAATGCACCTCGACTCATTCCACACTCCTGAAGGCTCTCCTTGATGAGATCAACGGAACGAGATGAATGAGTGAACAAATGAATGAACAGGTGAATAAATGAATAAATACTTTCTGAAGGTCTTCCCATGCACCATTTCTTAATGAAACACGGAAGGGGGGAAATGGTTATGGTACCAAAAGTACCCTCCACCACACAACATTAGATGACGATGTCTTTAGTGCCCATCACAACATTAGGTTACATTTGGAGTATAGACGTAGTACATGTATATTCATAGACAAAAAGAGGAAAGAAAAACCTCATGGCACAACTTTACTAAAAGAAGGGATAGGTTGATATACACCCTTAGGCATCACAGTAAATTAATTTGGTAGTAGAGAGAGAGAGAGAGAGAGAGAGAGAGAGAGAGAGAGACAGAGAGAGAGAGAGAGAGAGTTTTTAGGATGAGGTGATAAAAATGTACAAGGAGACAAAGGTGTGAATACAGCCACTAAGGGGAGTTCCAGTGGATCTAGGTTGCAGTAGTTACACAGAGATGAAGAGACCTCTACACGAGAGCTACATCAAACCAGTCTTTGAACTGAAGATCAAAGCAACAACAGAACGAAGTTTACACAATTCACAGCCTGATGGTGTATGTTACTTCTTCCTTAAGTCAGCTGACAATTGTGATAACAGGAAGGCAATTTGGCTTCAAAGCTAAAATAAACAGATAACCAAATCACGAACTAGCAGACTCCATCTGACAAAACAAATGCTGACTATGGGACAATGACCAAGAAACAGGAAGAAGAGTGCCTGAAATGGATAATGTTACAGAGATGAGAAGATTGAAAGAAATCAAGCAAGAGTAAAATACACTCTTGCCATTCAATTGAAGAGAGGTTTAAAGCAGCTCTCCACACTGGTCCATCCTGTGCAAGTCTCTTCATCTCTATATAACCACAACAATTTCCATCCATTTGGAACATGACTGTTGTATTCGAGCCTTGGTCTATCTCACTCTCACACTCTCTCACACACACTCTCACACACTCACTCTCTCTCTCTCTCACACACTCTCTCTCTCTCTCTCACACACTCTATCTCTCTCTCTCTCTCTCTCACACACTCACACTCTCTCTCTCTCACACACTCACACTCTCTCTCTCTCACACACTCACACTCTCTCTCTCTCACACACTCACACTCTCTCTCTCTCACACACTCACACTCTCTCTCTCTCACACACACTCACACTCTCTCTCTCTCACACACTCACACTCTCTCTCTCTCACACACACACACTCTCTCTCTCACACACACACACTCTCTCTCTCACACACACACACTCTCTCTCTCACACTCTCTCTCTCTCTCTCTCTCTCTCTCTCTCTCTCTCTCTCTCTCTCTCTCACACACACACACTCTCTCTCTCTCTCTCTCTCACACACACTCTCTCTCTCTCTCTCTCTCACACACTCTCTCTCTCTCTCACACACTCTCTCTCTCTCTCTCACACACTCTCTCTCTCTCTCTCTCACACACTCTCTCTCTCTCTCTCACACACTCTCTCTCTCTCTCTCACGCTCTCTCTCTCTCTCACACACACACACACACACACACACACACACACACACACACACACACACACACACTCTCTCTCTCTCTCTCTCTCTCTCTCTCTCTCTCTCTCTCTCTCTCTCTCTAAAATTTAAAAAAAGAAGTATAGAAAAACAATAAGAGAAGCCAAAGCAAGAGCAATTGCCACCACCATAACGAACTCAAAAAACAAGGCAAAGGCAGCATGGAATGCAATCAGTGCTGAAAGAAAGGAAAAAGATGGGTCAAACAAAGAAGAAGGTATTAGGTCAATTAAAATAGACAACACAGTGGTCACAGATGGTATGGAAATAGCAAACATACTGAATAATAACTATATCAGTGTAGTAGAAAACTTAAAATTGGAAAGAAACAGTCAAAAACAGAAGGGCATTAAGGTACCAAAAAGATCATACAGTACTATGTTCTTAAGACCAGTCACGGAAGATGAATTGCGGAAAACTATACAGAAACTGAAGTCCAAGAAATCAGCTGGTGATGATGAAATATCAAATCATGTAATAAAGCTGGTAAGTGAGGAGATAATAACACCACTGCTGAACATAGCAAACTGTTCTTTCAGAGATGCAATTTTTCCAGAAGAACTGAAGATAACGAAGGTAGTGCCAGTGTACAAGAAAGGGTATAAGGATGATCCCAACAACTACAGACCAGTTCCACTGATGTCAGGTTTCTCAAAAATCCTAGAAATGCTTATGTATACCAGATTAGTTAACTATTTGAACAAACATAACATTCTCATACCCTCACAACATGGTTTCAGAAAGGGTAAATCTACAGAATCAGCAATTGCCAGTCTAACAGAATACATTTTACAGTCCTTAGATGAGAAAAAGGTTGTCTCTGCAATGTTTCTGGATATTTCAAAGGCATTTGACACCATTGACCATGAAATGCTGATACAAAAATTAAGTTGAATGGATAAAATCATACTTGTGCAACCACAAGCAGTATGTATCATTAGGAAACTCATACCAATCTGAAACCAAACCCATCAAATATGGAGTGCCACAGGGTTCGGTAATGGGGCCATTGTTATTTAATGTGTTTGTTAATGATATAGGTGTTGAGGAGGAAGAAAAGAAAATATTGTATGCTGATGACATGACAATACTAAATAGTGACCAAAATATGGAACAGCTTGAGAGAAGAGCATACATATCTGCAAATGTCACAGCTCAATGGCTGCTGGAAAATGAACTGGTTATAAATCGAAAAAAGACTATGTATGCAGCGTTTAAAAACAAGGAAAAGGCTCTAGATATGGATTTAGAGGTTGATGGAACGAGGCTGGAAGAAGTAGAATCTGCTAGATTCTTAGGTATTCTTGTGGATAATGAACTGAAATGGAAAAAAAAAAACATTAATAATGTCTGTAAGAAACTGAGCTCTGTCATATTCTTAATGATGCAGCTATCAGTATTCAGACAAAAGCCTTCTGTGTACAGTGTATCATGGACTTTTCGAACAATACTTACAGTATGGAGTGACTGTGTGGGGAAACTCAAACAAACAAGAGACAAAACGAGTGTTCACAACAAAAAAATAATAATAATAATAATAATTAGGACCATTTAAAGAAGAAAGACCTCTGAAACGTACAGAAACTGTTTCAAGAATTTGGGTATTCATCGTTTTATATATACGAAACAATAATGTCCATCACAAAAGGTAGTGAGGAATGGATTGCAAATGCTAGTGTACACACCCACAATACAAGAAGGAAGGATGATGTACAGAGCATACCCCACAGACTGGCAATGCTAGAAAAAGGACCCCAGTACTCTGATACCAGACTACTAAGAAGTCTGCCTAAAAACCTGCAAGATAGTGTACTTCACAATGACTTTTCAAGGAAACTCAAAGACTATCTCATTGAAAAAGAGTTTTACAGTGTTGCAGAATACTTATACCATTAAATTTGTATATATTGTTATTCATTATCAATGATGTAAAAATGTAAGCTAAAGGTGTAGAAAAATAAGTGATAATGAATGTTAATACTTTGACATGTCCTATATTACACGTACATTTACTGTAAACAATGTAATCTTACAGGATCAAATAAAATTCAATTCAATTCAAATTCGATTCCCTTCCATTACCGAATGAGTCCTTGGTGCCTAAGGATATGTGCTATCAACTGATCTCTTCCTCTACTCAAGTTGTGCCATGAAATTCTTTTTCTCCCAATTGGGTTCAGTAACTCCTCATTAGATCTACAATCCAGCCATTTTGTCTGAACTGTTTATTGTCCACATTTCTCTCCTGTACAAGGCTGCACTCCAGACAAATACCTTCAGAAAAGACTTCCTAAAATTTACATTTATGTTCAATGTTAACAAATTTCTCCTTCAGTAATGCTTTCCTTGTTGTTGTCAGTCTGCATTTTATAATAAATTTTTTTATTCACATGTCTATTAATTATGCACACAACAGTTTGCATTATGTGTTTCTTGTGTGGTCAAGTTCATTTCCACTATCTATGATGGCTCTGAACCCTATGGGACTTAACATCTGAGGTCATCAGTCCCCTAGAACTTAGAACTACTTAGACCTAACTAACCAAAGGACATCACACACATCCATGCCTGAGGCAGGATTCGAACCTGCAACCTTAGCGGTCGCACGGTTCCAGACTGTAGTGCCTAGGACCACTCGGCCACTCCGGCCGGCGCACTATTTATGAGTGTTCATCTCTGAGCACTGAATATCTTCCTGTCCACTAAGACATTTAAGCAATCAGCAATACAGGTAACTACAGCTAAAAGTTTCGTTTGTAATTATGTACTGACAACTCTTTTCTTAACTAGATAGCTGTATATCAGTATAATTATTACAGTACACTGTTATATCTTGTTTATTGTCTTTATTTCCCCATTCAGTTATTAATATTGTCTGTTGTGTTGTATCTTTAATATGTTATGTACAAGGTGTGGAGAAAAGTTATCTACATCTACATCTACATCTACATCCATACTCCGCAAGCCACCTGACAGTGTGTGGCGGGGGGTACCTTGAGTACCTCTATCGGTTCTCCCTTCTATTCCAGTCTCGTATTGTTCATGGAAAGAAGGATTGTCGGTATGCCTCTGTGTGGGCTCTAATCTCTCTGATTTTATCCTCATGGTCTCTTCGCGAGATATACGTAGGAGGGAGCAATATACTGCTTGACTCTTCGGTGAAGGTATGTTCTCGAAACTTTGACAAAAGCCCCTACCGAGCTACTGAGCGTCTCTCCTGCAGAGTCTTCCACTGGAGTTTATCTATCATCTCCGTAACACTTTCGCGATTACTAAATGATCCTGTAACGAAGCGCGCTGCTCTCCGTTGGATCTTCTCTATATCTTCTATCAACCCTATCTGGTACGGATCCCACACTGCTGAGCAGTATTCAAGCAGTGGGCGAACAAGCGTACTGTAACCTACTTCCTTTGTTTTCGGATTGCATTTCCTTAGGATTCTTCCAATGAATCTCAGTCTGGCATCTGCTTTACCGACGATCAACATTATATGATCATTCCATTTTAAATCACTCCTAATGCGTACTCCCAGATAATTTGTGGTATTAACTGCTTCCAGTTGCTGACCTGCTATTTTGTAGCTAAATGATAAAGGATCTATCTTTCTGTGTATTCGCAGCACATTACACTTGTCTACATTGAGATTCAATTGCCATTCCCTGCACCATGCGTCAATTCGCTGCAGATCCTCCTGCATTTCAGTACAATTTTCCATTGTTACAACCTCTCGATACACCACAGCATCATCCGCAAAAAGCCTCAGTGAACTTCCGATGTCATTCACAAGGTCATTTATGTATATTGTGAATAGCAACGGTCCTATGACACTCCCCTGCGGCACACCTGAAATCACTCTTACTTCGGAAGACTTCTCTCCATTGAGAATGACATGCTGTGTCCTGTTATCTAGGAACTCCTCAATCCAATCACACAATTGGTCTGATAGTCCATATGCTCTTACTTTGTTCATTAAACGACTGTGGGGAACTGTATCGAACGCCTTGTGGAAGTCAAGAAACACGGCACCTACCTGTGAACCCGTGTCTATGGCCCTCTGAGTCTCGTGGATGAATAGCGCGAGCTGGGTTTCACATGACCGTCTTTTTCGAAACCCATGCTGATTCCTACAGAGTAGATTTCTTGTCTCTAGCAAAGTCATTATACTCGAACACAATACGTGTTACAAAATTCTACAACTGATCGACGTTAGAGATATAGGTCTATAGTTCTGTACATCTGCTCGACGTCCCTTCTTGAAAACGGGGATGACCTGTGCCCTTTTCCAATCCTTTGGAACGCTACGCTCTTCTAGAGACCTACGGTACACCGCTGCAAGAAGGGGGGCAAGTTCCTTCGCATACTCTGTGTAAAATTGAACTGGTATCCCATCAGGTCCAGAGGCCTTTCCTCTTTTGAGTGATTTTAATTGTTTCTCTATCCCTCTGTCGTCTATTTCGATATCTACCATTTTGTCATCTGTGCGACAATCTAGAGAAGGAACTACAGTGCAATCTTCCTCTGTGAAACAACTTTGGAAAAAGACATTTAGTATTTTGGCCTTTAGTCTGTCATCCTCTGTTTCAGTACCATTTTGGTCACAGAGTGTCTGGACATTTTGTTTTGACCCACCTACCGCTTTGACATAAGACCAAAATTTCTTAGAATTTTCTGCGAAGTCAGTACATAGAACTTTACTTTCGAATTCATTGAACGCCTCTCGCATAGCCCTCCTCACACTACATTTCGCTTCGCGTAGTTTTTGTTTGTCTGCAAGGCTTTGGCTATGTTTATGTTTGCTGTGAAGTTCCCTTTGTTTCCGCAGCAGTTTTCTAACTCGGTTGTTGTACCACGGTGGCTCTTTTCCATCTCTTACGATCTTGCTTGGCACATACTCATCTAACGCATTATGTACGACGGTTTTGAACTTTGTCCACTGATCCTCAACACTATCTGTACTTGAGACAAAACTTTTGTGTTGAGCCAACAGGTACTCTGAAATCTGCTTTTTGTCACTTTTCCTAAACAGAAATATCTTCCTACCCTTTTTAATATTCCTATTTACGGCTGAAATCATCGATGCCGTAACCGCTTTATGATCGCTGATTCCCTGTTCTGCGTTAACTTTTTCAAATAGTTCGCGTCTGTTTGTCACCAGAAGGTCTAATATGTTATCACCACGAGTCGGTTCTCTGTTTAACTGCTCAAGGTAGTTTTCAGATAAAGCACTTAAAAAAATTTCACTGGATTCTTTGTCCCTGCCACCCGTTATGAACGTCTGAGTCTCCCAGTCTATATCCGGCAAATTAAAATCTCCACCCAGAACTATAACATGGTGGGGAAATCTACTCGAAATATTTTCCAAATTATCCTTCAGGTGCTCAGCCACAACAGCTGCTGAGCCAGGGGGCCTATAGAGACATCCAATTACCATGTCTGAGCCTGCTTTAACCGTGACCTTCACCCAAATCATTTCACATTTCGGATCTCCGTCAATTTCCTTCGATACTATTGCACTTCTTATCGCTATAATCACGCCTCCCCCTTCACTGTCCAGCCTGTCTCTGCAGTATACATTCCAATCTGAGTTTAGGATTTCATTACTGTTTACGTCTGGTTTCAGACAACTTTCTGTCCCTAGTACTATATGGGCGTTGTGACCGTTTATTAATGAGAGCAGTTCTGGGACCTTTCTGTAGACGCTCCTGCAGTTTACTATTAGCACATTGATATTGCATTTTGCCTACTCCTACCTTGCCGCATCTCAGGAGGCGTCTTGTTGGGCCTAGGGAGGGAAGTATCTAACCTAAAAAAACCCCATGTGCATTCCACACGTACTCCGCTACCCTTGTAGCCACTTCTGGTGTGTAGTGCACGCCTGACCTATTCAGGGGGACCCTACATTTCTCCACCCGATAGCGGAGGTCGAGAAATTTGCACCCCAGATCTCCACAGAATCGTCTGAGCCTCTGGTTTAAGCCTTCCACTCGGCTCCAAACCAGAGGACCGCGATCGGTTCTGGGAACGATACTACAAATAGTTAGCTCTGATTTCACCCTGCGAGCGAGGCTTTCCGCCTTCACCAATTCCACCAACCACCTGTACGAACTGAGGATGACCTCTGAACCCAGACGGCAGGAGTCACTGGTGCTGACATGAGCAACAATTTGCAGTCAGGTGCACCCAGTGCTCTCTATCGCCGCCGGTAGGGCCTCCTCCACATCTCGGATGAGATCCCCCGGCAAGCAGACAGAGTGAACACTGGCCTTCTTCCCCGACCTTCCCGCTATTTCCCTAAGGGGCTCCATCACCCGCCTAACGTTGGAGCTCCCAATAACTAATAATCCCCTCCCCCCGTGTGCCTGCTCGGACCTTGCTGAAGGAGCAGCCACATGTCCACTCACAGGCAGAGCGGGCGATGCCACACGGCCAGCCTCCACATTGACCCTCCGCCTCGTGCGCCGCGAACGCTGCTGAACCCGCCACTCCCCTTGGGGAGAGGGTGGCCCAACCGCACCCAGTACACGCGAAGATGTCTCGACAGCAGGGACAGTGGGTGAAGCATGTAACACCTGGGGTGTACCTTGCGACGCACCAGACTCCCCACTGCCGCTACACTCCGAGGCAGCAGCCTGAAGACGGCTGACCGCGGCCATCAACATGCTCAGCTGTTCGCGAACAGTGGCCAGCTCCTCCTGCGTCCGTACACAGCAGTCACACATCCTATCCATCCTAAGGAATCAATTTACTGAAGAGAGTTAATCAACCTTTAACTAGACTGCTAATTCACTAAAGGCGGCTGTTTATTAACTAAACTGTGGTTGCTAGGCACTTCTTGTGGAAAACAATGAAAATAGCACTACCTTTCTATGGACTGTATTGAAAACAAACACTAGCACTACTGGCACTATGGTTGACTAAAGGGACTCTCTGACTGTATTCAAAACAAACACGAAATCTATGAACTATTAATAGCACTCGGCAATTAAAGCTTCCTAAAAGCAAATACACACGGAAGAAGAAGTGACAAGTAAGAAAAATACTGTTAATACTTAAATTAAGGTAGCTCGCTGCACAGCAGACGTGAAGCAGACAGATAGACAACACTGGGCAATGGTGTGTTTTTCTACTTGAGTAAATCAAAGTGTTCATTCCTTCCAGATGCTAAGTCTGAGTTTAAGCTCCGCACAGCCATCTAGTTATTTTTGAGTGCACCATCAATGAAGTTGTGTTTTAGTTATGTGGAACAGTAGACTTTAGAGCAGTGCTATGCCATCAAGTTTTGTCATAACTTGGGGAACCCACAAGTGTGACCTTCAAAAGTTGAAACAGGTCAATGGGGAACACTTCTTATCAAGAGCACTAGTTTTTTGGCAGCACAAATCATTTTTGGAAGGCTGAGAATGCATTTAAGATGAACCTCACTCTGGGAGGCCTTCATCTTCAAAAAAAAGACAAAAATGTCAACAAATGTGTCCATGTTTTTGTGAGAGCAAACTGATATTAAAAACCTCACACCTGAGCACAAGAAAAATTGAAGAAACGTGTTGATCTGCTTAAGAGGAATGTCAGTGACCATGAATGGTTCAGTCGTGTGATCACAGGTGATGAATTCTGGATTTTGGAGTACAGTCTTGAGAGAAAGTGGCTAAGTGAGGAGTGGCCCACTGAGACATCTCCTTGACTGACACAAGCTTGAAAGAACAAATCAAAGATAAAACATTGCTGATTTGGTTTTGTATCAGTAGGGGTACTGTACATAGAGAATTTGGTCCTCCAGGACAAATTGTCAATCAAATGTTTTACAAAGATGTCCTTGAAAGACTCTGGAAGACGGTGAATCAAGTGAGACTGGACACTGGAGGCAGGTGGATGCTGCATCAGGACAATGCCTTATGTCACATAGCCACTTCCATCACAGAATTTTTGGACCTCAAAAGGCATTCCTGTTCTGTTATTCCACAGCCTTCCGCACACCCCCCACCCCCCCTCCCCCCTCCCGCGTCTCCCTCTATTAACATAGTATGAGGCCTTGTGACTTTTTTCTTACCCCAAAATTGAAAAATGTCTTAAAAGGACATCATTTTCAGGCTCTGGAGGTCATTCAGAAGAACATGACTGACTTGTTAAAGACCCTACCAATTGAAGCTTTCCAGCATTGTTACCAAGACTGGAACAATGACTCTGCTGGTGTATAGCAACTGATGTGAACCACTTTCAAGGTGACATCATCATCGTTTGAAAAAAATTAAAAAACTTGAGGAGATTAAAAAATCAGTCTCATTACTTTTTTCACGCACCTCATATATTTATCATTTGTGTATGCAAATTTGTTTACTTGTTATGTGTATATACTTGATGAAACCCATATCATGTACATGATCAATGGTTTATTTGTAAATGCTAATAATACATCTGTAATCTGTGACAAAAAAGACATGGAGCTTCACTGGAACAGGTACTAAGTAGACAACGGAAATAATCAAACTATTCAAAAGAAGTAATCCTGGTGGCTACAAATGTTTCTACCACCTTATTTAAACCTTCCTTTATATTTACAACCAGTCTATAACTCAAAGATATAAGCGCATATCAAATAAGAATCGAAATTAAATCTGATGGCTGTGGTAGTGGATGAAAACGTATAGTGATGGGGACGTCTGGAATAGCATTGTGATGCCACAATTAGTGTGACATTAACGCTCAAGTCAGACCACCATGTGTGAGTAAGAGGTACAAGTCTGTTGGACAGTGCATAGTCATCAAATTTCCCATTAAAGAAAGCACCAAATCAGTGGAAATTTTTAGGAGACCCCATGCACACTTTGGGAAAGAAGCACTTTCAAAGACACCCAAGTGTATGAATGGCATGAAACTTATGTGGCAGGGAGGGTAACTGTGGAAAATGTACCCTACCAAAGAAGACCACGGACAAGCATCATGTCAGACATCATCATGATGCATAGGGTCTTACTGCAGATCAGCCCATAAATTATTCCAAAATAATTTCAGTGAAAGGAATAAGCTATGGAAATCCTAAAGCCATATTCACTAAAGAACTCAACTACTACTGTGATTCTTTTGTGTGACAATTCACAGTCACACTTTGCTGCTTTAACAAGGGAAAAATGTGAGGAAATACAGTGAGCAATTCTGGAACACCCTCCTTGCTGCACTGACTATGAAACTTCCAATTTTAATCTATTCTAAGTTACTGAGTAAATGCCATTTCCTCTGAGATACTCTCTCAGATGTTTCACTAGACAATTTGCATTAAAATTTTGTGCTGGTATTGTTTCATTAAAATTTCTGAAAAACCAGACCTTACAGTCTCAAATTCTAATCTGTGCACAGTGCTTTTCTTAGTTCTCCTATATATCTCCAAAGTAAAATACATTCTCATCATTTCATGCCACAACTTAATAATAAATATTACTGAGACTTCCTCAGTTAGTCTTTCATAGACAACTAATACATTGGGATCTTTTATTTTTTTGCCCTCATCCACATGCAAAGACTTTTCATTTGAAATAATAAGTAACTTACCCAAAGTTGTCAGAAGGGATACAGCAAAAAGCAGGCAACCAGCATAGCTCCAAATCCTGCCACCACCACCTCCTTCTCCATAGCCCTCTTTCACTGCTGCTAGCATACGATTTTCATACGATTTGAAGGAAGCACTAATAGTTTCCTGCCAAGCAGGATCCAATGGCTGGTCAGTGCCAGCCATTGCTTTGACTGTATGTTTTGCTCCCACCAAGTGCTGTAGCTCTGTAGATAGCTGTCTTTCATAGCAACTACGTGCTGCAATCAGGTCCAGTGCCTGTTGCTCTTCATGCGGACCTTCAGTACTGTGGAATGCAGCTGCCCCTAACAATGCCCATATCACTAATAATATTCCCAAACCACACTGGGAGAATGCCCACCGACCCACCAGTCTAATGATGAAACAACACTGGCAAAACTCCCATTCACTCTCATCAGCAGTACAACCACAGATTGGTAGAAACCTTAAGCGGTACTGTGGTGAAGGGGATACCTGGACTTCAACAGAACGAGTACTTGTGTAGTGTCCACTTTTCAAACTTGCATTGTCAGTGCTGTATGCCTCTACTTCAAGCTGTGCGTCACCCTCTTCATCTTTTGCCAAGTCTTCTACTGAACTTCTGACCATGATATGTTTTTCTGTTTTTGTGTGATGTGTTATCTGTGGCTTGTCTCCATATTCAGTCATTGTGCTACCAGGTTCAGTTACCATTTCATCATGCAGATCTGCTCTCATGTGTTGTTCTTTTACGAATGGTGGTTCTGCTTCTTCTCTTTCACATTTTTGAGGTACCACAGTTTCTTTTTGAAAAATGTGGCATTTAGAAGGTCTTTCTTCTTGTAGGGTGTAGTCATCATCTTTAGGATATATCTGCCGATGTCTCTTATCACTTGTACTCCTGGTGTTGCATTTTGCAAACCTACTGGCATTCACCTAAAAGTGATAAAAACAAAAACATGTTTGTCAGTGAGAATGGTGATTATTGGTAAAGATACAAAATATGTAATATATATTGAGTCTTAATTGCCAATAAAACAGGTAGTATAAAGAGTCACAATTTAATGCTAAAAATATTCTAAGGACATGTGAATATACAGGGCATAGATGATAACTGCTTACAATGTATCATGTAGGTGTAAGTCAAGATAAGAGGGACAATTTGATACAATACCACTTGTCCATCAAGCCAGCAAACAACTTCAAGAGTCACCTAAGTTACAGCACAAGTGCAGAGTGCAAAATTTTTAATATCCTCCTGCTATCTTATGCCACCGATTTTCATTAACATAAACCTTTCTTGTAATGGTAACAAAAGGAAAGGCTTTTGAACATGCTAATTACTTAAACTCAGAGGAGAAACTGCAATAAGCCAAGATCACCAATTAAGCATTTATTATAACAACTGGTTTTGCTAAAAGTACATTGTCATCTTTGGATCTGCAATGGATAGAACCAAGATGACAGGGTTATAGGTTTACAAGTCAAGTATAACAATGTACAAAATTAATTTTCCACACACTTTGAAAAGTAACACACTTTATGCTCTACAAATTTACATAATCTCCTCTATCTATGCTGCATATTGTATCACATCACAGATACACACGTGAACATCATGAAAATAACTGGATACTGGCATGCAAATTTAAAATGAACAGTACGTACAAACAAAAGAATAATGTCCTGAACACAAGTGCTCATGCTCACACAACATCTGGCTACAGTCTGAGATGCAGGGTAATACAGCTATTCCATAAGCCCACCAGGTAGCACTGTGGTAGTACAATTTGGAAGCATTGTGTGTAAAGCTCAGGCATGAATATCTAATACCAAGTAACTGTTAACATGCTAACTGCAAAAAAGAGCTTTCAAAAAACCATATTTATGTACAAAGCATATTCTGAATCAGAAACCGTAGTAATCATGCAACAAACAAATTTTTATAAAAAGTTTTAGGGAAATCTTAAGAGACTTCATTATATAACAAGTAAAACTGGTTTATATAATAAGTTTATGACATATACAGTAAGTAATCAACCCAAACATTTTTCAAATTCTTCAACATACATTTATAAGCACACACTAAATTGTCAAATTTGTGTTTAGAATGACAGTCTCAGAAACTAAATCTACTAACTATTCAGATTCCATGTGAAGAAATGACAGTATATACTCTTATTATATCTTATATAGTACACGACTATCAGTAGAGTATAATGCCTAGATACATGACAGTGTGTCGCCCAATGTCTAGGTGAATCTATATTAATAAATTGGAGTCTTAAGATCCTCCTAAAGCTTTTTATAAAATTTTGTTATTTTAAGACCACTATTGTTTCTGATTTGGATTATGCTTTGTATATAAAATAATTGTTTTTTGAAAGCTTTTTTTTCCAATTAGTATATTAACAATTACTTGGTATTGTATATTCATGCCTGGGCTTTACACACAATGATTCCAAACTGTACTACCACAGTGCCACCTGTGGGCTTATGTAATAGTTGCTGGTTTTGTTCTGCATCTGAGGCTGTAGTCAGCTGTTGTGTGAGCACGGGCACTCTTTATTCAGTGCAGTATCCTTATGTTTGTACATATTGTTTATTTTAAATATGATATGCTGATATTCAATAGTTTTCATTTGTTGACATGCGTATTAATGATGTGGCATGATACATAGCACAGACAGAGGAGACTATGTGAATATGTAGAGCATAAGATATGTTATTGGTCCAAGTGTATAGACAATTAATTTTGTACATTGCTATACTTGATTTGTAGACCTATTTCACTGTCAGCTTGGTTACGTCCATTGCAGATCCAAAGATGGTAACATAGTCTTACTGAAACCGGTTATAAAAATAAATGTTTTCTCGAGATCTTGGCTTTTGAAGTTTTTCTTGTGAGTTTATTTCACTGCAGATGGCCCAAATTCTGGCACAATGTCAGGAATATATAACTAATTACTTTCCAAATTCTATCTAAACTCAACTGTTACAAGCACAGTAGCTTTATAACAAGAGGGCCAGAGAAACAAGATGATTTAATTGTTAATTTTACTGTTAAAATTCACAAAACTGCAAGGTAAAATTTATACAAATGTTAATTTTACAGTTTGAAAATGCATTATTAACCCGGTGGCATAAGAAAGTGAGAGGATAGTACAGTATCTCGCAAAGTGTGCTTGTTCTGTAGCACAAGAGGCTTTTGTAAGTCAATTTGACCTGGTTTCATGGCTTGAAAGATCACAATTGTCCTATATCAAATTGTTTGTCTCGACGTCCCCTACAATACTATGGTATGTTGAAAACAGTTATTATTTGCACTCTGTACATTACACATGCTTTTAGAAGGGGGACAGCAAAATCACTGAATACAGACCGGAAAATGCACACAGTCCAAAATATTTTGTGCTGTGCAAGCAAATTGGGTTGTGAATAAGAGCTGTTTCTCCTGTGTACAGATTTAATTCCTATTCCTTTCCAGAAGTGTGATTTTATATATAAAAAAGTATTTTCTAATCATCATGTGGACTCTACAGAAAAAAGTTATATGAGGACCATGTAGATCTCAGAAATTTAGGAAACTTCCAACTCTGATTAGCTCTAAAAATAACTGTTGAGATATCTGTATTACATCTTCTGCTCTGACATTACAGGGAAAAACTCTTGCAAAATGTGTGGTCATAACTTCAAAAGCATAGGTGATACTGAGTGATACAGAGACTGGTACTCAGTGGCTAAATAGCAATGGCATTATGGCAATGAATGGCATTATAGATCTGTATATGGACTAGTAGGATGGAACATTGTTTGCTGTTCAGGCCATGGCAAGCTTGTCAGCATATCTCAATACCTACTACCCTACATTGCAGACACACCATTCTCTGGTCTCCTGATACTGAATAATTGGCTACTCTCAGATTGGCAGTACTGTTACAGATTAATGGGTTTCATACGGTCATGAGTTTTACGGAGTCAACAGAGATAGGAATAAAGTGCAACAAGGTAGCATCCTGGCCTGAGAAGCCCCAGGTTAATCAGGTTTGAGAGTATGTACTGAAGTGCCTTTGGAAAGAGCAGAGATTATCAGAGATGTATGTCCAGGTCACAAAGAGGTCATCAATGAATCTGAACAAGACAAGGGACAGTAAGTACAAAAGAGCATATGGTGCCTTTTGTAAACATGTTTCCATGGGTCACTATGTCTCCTCATCTGCCATTAATTGGTTACAAGGTCTTTGAAACATTGCACTCCCACACTATCACTATAATCTGGCCATCTCTGCATTGCAGTGTTGCCAACCACTGCCAGAGAATTGCAATTAGGTCTCAGAAGGGCCACAATATTTGATTATACTATAACGAACAGGTTACAAGAAAAATAGACTCCCTGTTAGTCTATTGCCAAATCAACATGCACCTCCATTGCTTCAGTGTTCTTCAATGATGGGTCAAAATTTCCTATGATGTGAAACAGTGGATGAGTAGTTTTCATAGACGATGGGTGAGTGGTACACATCAAATATTCTCCACCAAGTCAACAGATGCAGGCAAAGTTCTATGATGCCAACTGCATAAATTCACTGAAATCCATTGACATAAAATGATATCAGGAAAATCTGCTTAGTAATAAACATACTGAGAGAGAGAGAGAGAGAGAGAGAGAGAGAGAGAGAGAGAAAAGGAAAAAGAATGCACCACTATCACTGACCTTTCTTGTCAGTGACACTTAAAATTTTAGTCAGGCTTGCAGGTGTGCATGGAAAGCCTGATGATTAAAGCAACTGTGCATGATAAACAAGATATGTGGGTTTCAATCTCACTCTGATACAAATTTTAATTTCTCATCACATTAAATTAGTCACATTTCATGCAGTCCATAGAGATGGATACCTAGGATGTGGAAAGAAGACAATAATATACACTTTATGTAAGTGGAATTTAATGACATAACATTGTGAAACATGATTGTATTTCATGTTATTATTAATTATACTACAACCCAAATATATATAAATATTTATATATATATATATAATTTTTTTTTTAAGATTTTCTGCAAAGATCTCTTCAAGGGAGTTGCCCATTAGAAAGTTCTTTGAGCCTTAAGGTCCCACACATGGCCCGCACTTTATAGCTCTTCAGTAGGTTCATGAAGGACCAGTATCTGACTCCTTTCCATATTGATATTAAGCCCTTGAAGCCTTTGTATGGGTTGTTTTTCATTCTAGTATTATATTCATGCTTTGGATGATCTTTAACGGATACTTTCAAGTATTTCAGGAGTGAACTGTCAGCGTACCAAGTTCTTCAAAGAGATATCGGCAGGATTCTTTTAGCACATACTGAATTCTGAAAATATTACGGCTGTAATACAAGTAACTTCCAACCCCCCCGCCCCCCCCCCCCCCCCCACACACCCTTTCCACACACAGGCAGCACCTGTACTGGCTGAGTTATACAGGTACAACTCAAGGCTTGGGGTTTCTAAACAGAGCATACTTAGCTGTAGAGAGAAAAATTCATTCTATAAACTAGCTATTTCTCTACACTACTGTTTCTTCCATGCACGTCAGTCTCACAAAGTATGTAGGAAGTTCATAAAGTAGGAAAGAGCCACGGACATCATTAACGGTGTGAGGGGTATCATGAATCATGCCTTGAGGGTTCCTTCAGTAAAAGTGTTGCCCTTATAAGGCAAGACTCCGGGTTTAGTTTCTGGTCCAGCACACAATCTTAATCTAGCAGGAACTTGCACCCACTTATGTTTCATTGTTTAGGTTGACTATTTTTAGAGTTTTAAAGTTTAATGAGTAGTTCTGTATTTTATGCTATGTTCTGAATCTTATCAACATTTAATGATGATCCATTTTCCTTGAACTTGCTATTGATTTCTTCAAATATTTCATTAGCTGTCATTTTATCGAGAGAACTGGTATTTTTTTTATGCCTTTACTAGTCTGCAAAAAATTACAAAATTTTTACATTCTCTGACAGTTAAATTGAAAGGTCATTTATATATATCAGAACATGTATCAGCCCAAAATAAAATCCTGCAGTACAACATGTTTTGCTATTCCAAGTGCCTACTGCTATGTGATCCAATCTGGAACTGATACACGTTGCTTTCAGTCATGCATATAAGATAAAAACCACGAACCTGTATCTACTATTCCATAATGTTTAAACTTTTGCACGAGGATATCCAAGTTCATGTAATCGAAAGCCTTAGTGAAGTCATAACAATTTCCAATGGTAATAATTTCTGGGTTATTGATTCTAGTATACCATCTGTCAAAATAAATACAGCCTGTTTAGTGGTGAATAAAGATTCTTCATTCAGTCTCAGGAACAATCTTTGCTTATGTGAAAGCTATAGTGTTCTGCTCACCAGTGACAAAATCTAATTTAACAAAAAGCAAAATTTAAGCCTTTAAAAAAGTGTAAACAATAAAAAAAAACATACAACACAAAAAAGAATAATTCTACAAAAGGAAAGTATATATGGCACAGAATACACACAGAAAACAGTAAGGAACAACATTAATTTAGATAAATAATGACACGACTATGATTTTTTATATATCAGTTGTCACTTTTTTTACATTAAAGCAGCTGATAGCGATATGGTCCATACATGATACTGAGGCATAAAAGATGGATGACAGACATTTCTCTGAAGACCAAAGTCAGAGACTTGAAGAAGACAGCGCTTATTCAAACTATCAAATAATGAAGGGTGGTAAGGAAGAGCAAACACAAGTGGAATGACAAGGTTTTGTATTCAGTATACGATGTAGAAAGCAAACATGAAGCTAAATGGTGCCAGCAGGACAAAAATAATTTAAGGAAGGGTGTTCAGGTCTATGTAGTTGTGCTGCATGTTGAAAATGATGATAATATGTGTGATGTTTGATAGCGTGTGTTTGAGGATGGAGGTAGAGAGAAAATGCGAGAAAGTAGTGGGGGAGAGGAGAGGGGGGGGGGGGTGGAAAGTTTCACTTATCATGTCAATGAAATTCAAGTTCACTCAAAGGTTTCTTTGCAAGCAGTAAATTTTCCAGGTGAGAAGACGTCAAGGAATAGGAGAAAGTATCAGAAGTAGAAGGAAAATAATTATGTTAATGTGGAAAGTGCCTTAAACAAATGATACTACAGCCTTAGAAAAGAAAAAAGGTCGCAAAATAGCATCACTTACATATTAGCTAAATAAATCAGCAAAGCTGCTCATCAGACGACGGACAAAATATTTTGACACTGTTGGCAATACACATTTTTTGAAAAGCATATAAACTTCATATGACACACGAAATAGAAGAGAAATGCGCAAAACGCACAACAAATACCTTGACGAAGAACTGGTCATCATTGTGAGTAGTGTCAACTGTAATTATATTCCGATCTTCGACATGTATGACGTTTCCGCTAGAGGGCGCACTGTAGTAGTTATCTTTAACTGCGACGATCCTAGAATTGGCGCTGTTTCTCGCTCGGATGGCCCAGTGGTCTGACTGCTTTCCGTACGGGTAGAAGTCGCAATCGTTGAGCAGCGGCAACTTTGCCCTGTTGATAGGAGGACTCGACTTGTGCCTGATGTGTCGCCTGAAGGCGGACTGTTTGGTCCTGGGCGCGTGAGGACTAGTTGGGGCGGAAGAACAACTGAGGTCCGACCTGTCTGCCGCCCCGTGCAACGGGGGCATAAGGGGTTGCGGCACGACCGAATACGCGTGATTCATGTCGGCCGCGCTTATTTTTAACTCGCACTTTGCATGTGATCGATATGAAACCGTACGCTTTTGCGGGGCGGAACGGCGTTCCGCGCGCTATGTCGCGGCGCGCCGCCGGCAGTCAGCTGTTCGACACATTTTACCGTCGACTGCAGTAGCGTAATTATTCGCGTTCAGCTGGCCGCGGTTGGTCCTGTCAGACAGCGACGGTGCGAAGCCATAATGAAGCAGGATGCGCCCCGACCCCCTCCGACGCCTTCCCTAAGCTGTCAGCACATTTCGCGTGCCGCTCGCGACGCTTCGTTCCCCCATTTCGCGCCCTCGCGCCGCCGTATTAATAAATCGATAGGGCGGTAAGCGGCCCCAGGGCGCAGCTACTCCGTGCGCAGGGGAACACTGATTCGTCCGTCAGGTCCAAGGTCACGCAATTCGAGGTCCGAGGCGGGACACTTCGCACGTGTGGCGCATTGTGCTCGGTAGAGATGTCGGCAACACGGAATTTAACACTGAGAATTGACTTCGTACACATGTAAATAATAGCTGTCGTTATGTTCCAAGGTAAACTTGTACGAGCAAAATCACAGTTTAATCTTAGTTTAACTGAACAACCACAAAATAATCTTATACGTGTAAAGAATAGTTGTCTTTAAGTTAGCAAGGTAAACTTGTATCAGCAAAATCAGTTTAGTCTTAGTGTAACTGAGCATTGAACAACGATAAAATAAACTCATATTATATGAGCTAAATCACGGTTTAATTAAACAATAATAAAACAAAGTTTCATTGTATTACCATGTTGCCACGTACAAGCGTTACCCCACAGTAATGAGCTGCTCGGAGCATTAAACAGCATAGTTGCATCAGATCCCGGCCAAACATTTATCAGACTGATAATTATCTCGTAGAAAACGTCTCATTGAGGGATTGTGCTGCCAGCTCGGAATCTGGGATATTTTCTTCCACGGATCGTAAATTTTTTCTCACTTCGCCGGGTATTTACTTTATATTACTGTTGCTCACGTGGACGTATGACAACACAATTATTGCTATGTTAACTGAAGCAATAATGAACAGCTATGGGCTCCCAGTTGTAAAACAACAATGGATCGGTATAAGGTAATGTTATTTGCGATTGGCGCACATTATACATGGGCGCCCGCTCGAGCAAAAAGAGATGGCGACAGGAATTCAGAATAGCTCAGGTAATGGAAAGCACTAAATTTTATTGGAGGCATACGTAATTTATTACATCCCTGATATTCGATGGCTACCCACGTAGCAGGACTGCTCAGAGAGGCCCATGTATCACGAATTTATTGGATTTTTTAAGGGTGAATGTAAGAAGGGCGAGTTTAATTAACAGAAGTTTCAATTTATGGTGCAAAGTATATACTTTCTGTCAAAAAATAATGAGAAAGGGTAAACATGGTCACTCGATTGCGGAGCTCATTTCAGTCCTTTTGAATCAGTCCCCTTTGAATGATTTTGTGCTCGCTGAAGTACCGGGCCGCCGTTCTGTGCAACAAAGGCAGGCCGAGAGAAGAGCAGCACTTTCTGTGAAGCCGACTTCCGTTATTGCTTTCTTCGACATTCTGTCGTTAAGTGGCACTGGATCTATAACAAGTGACGGACAAGAGGGGGCACTTGCCCACGTTCCTGTAATCTAGAGTGCATCAATTCTTTGGGATATAGCAAGTTTTTGTGTCACCTGTAAAATTTAGTTCCTATGGCATGTCATGTTTTGAAACTGACCTACTTATTTACATCAGATACAGCAATTATAGAACTTTGCTCCCCCCCCCCCCCCCTCCTCAAAAATTTGTACAGACGCCCATGGATACACTGCCTTAGCGATCACTGAAATTTCTGTGTAATCAAGGGCGTAACGCTATAGCCAGCTATGCGGGCAAGCCTGGTACTTTTGGGAGCCCACAGAAAGGCAAATAAAATGCCATTATTATTAGGATTAAAATTGAATATAAAACATTAAAATATATACACGTATAAATAAAGAAATACGTATAATATAAACGGTCAAGTCAAATACAAGTATGCACGGAAATACATCAAAACGATTTCGAAGAAGCAGTTAACGCTGAGCTGAGTTTTGCACAGCTGTGTGTAAACAATGCTTATACTTGTCTCTCGTAACATAGGTCTACAGCATGATCTTCGGTCTACACAAGAGTGGGGCATATTAATTATTACAAGACACTGACAACAATGAAAATTTGTGCCAAAATATCAAGTTTAGGTAGAAAATAATTCTTCCTTGTTACTTGACATGATATTATGCAGAGTTTTGCTAAACATTTCACTTTTGTCACACCTTTATTAGACAACAGTGTCAATTATCTGGTAAGATGTGGTGTAGTGACTACCAGTCAACGGCCAACTCAGGTTCAGACGAGCTATTAGCGGGAAGTTAGCGGTAGGTGCATCGCTAAGTTGTGTGAAGTCTTTCAAACTTGACTTGAACCGTTTAAACTTCAACATTTTTTTCCTTTTTATCTAGGTACTTTTACAGAAAAATGAAACCTTTGAAAGTTAAGTACGAACATCTAAGCGGTGCACAAAAAAGAAAGAAAATGCGAGTGTTAGTAAAAGAAACATACATATTAGTGAAAATAAGTAATTTTTTCTCTTCCAAGTGGTAGTACTAGCTCAATGGTTACAGAAATTTGCAGTATCGCAAATGAGCGCGCTTCTGAAGCGAAGTGATAACAGTAATAGTGAAAGCGAAAAATATGAGTGTAATAAAATCGCCATAAATATAATGAGGCCAATTAATGTCACAGACTATTCAAATGATCTTGCAGATTATCAGTTAGATGTAAACGATGAAATTAAAAAGTTATTTGTGAGGCAAATCCTTATAAGCTAGCAGGTCCATTTTTCAAAGATTCTAAGCAGGGAAACAGGTCTTTGTCCACTAAATATTACGAAAAGTTCACGTTGAGAAGACAGAGAATAGTTAGGTTATTCACCAAAAAATGACTACTTATTGTAAACCGTGATGGCTCTTCGGAGAACAGAGGTCGTAGTCGCTTGGAGAAAGGAGGTTCGAGACTGGAGTTGGCTAATCAGAAGTGTAGTGTGGCACGAAACTAACCATGCACATTTGAATGCATGCGTTATTTTCAATTCGTGGCGTAAGAAAAAAAACGATAGACGCGGGTATAGATTCAGTCCAGTAATGTGGCTTTTCGGGATATATCGACGAAATATGAAAATCAAGCAGTGGAAACCTTTTAGCAAGTGTCGAACTTCTCACAAAGTACGATCCGATATTACGGATCTAATAAATAAACCAAAGTACATGCAGAATAACCCCACCCTCCAATTCAAACGTTAAAGCTACCCAGTCATTTCTATTATTACAAATGCAACACAGGACATTACAAAAAGAAATCAGTTAACAAAGATAGTTTGATATGTTACAGTTTGAATGGTGTCGCTAGAATGCCTTGTGACGTAAGGATAAATGAAAGCTTTTGAGGTTAACGTCAAATAAAATATGAAAGTGCATTAGGAATAGAAAAGTAAATTCTAAGTGCAATAGACGAAAAGGGAGTCTTGTTAACTAAATGCCGTGGTCAGGGTTTTGACGGTTGTGCCAATATGTCAGGCATATACAAAGTTCTTAGAACAAGAATTCAACAATGACAAAGAACTGAAAAATGTGTGCTCTGTGCAGCTTTTAATTTAAATCTAGTACTTAACGATGTTGCTTGTGGAATTCAAGAAGTCAGGTGCTTTTATGACACAATAGAAACGTTGTCTCTTTTCTTCAGTCACAGTAAAAGACTGGAACTTCTAGTGTCTTCTTGTACTTAAAAAAAAAAAAAAAAAGCTTTGCCCAACACGTTGGTCTCCGAGATACCAGTCTTTTAAAGCACTTCGTTATGCTTATGCGATGTACTTGGTCTCTGTCAAAAATAATACTGATATCTAAGAAAAGGGAAGAAAGAGGACACGCTGTTGTTTCTAAAATCCAATAACAGAAATTTGAATTCATTTTTCAGATAGTGCTGCAATCAAAGATTCTAGAATATACTAATTTAGCAACTCAGATTACGCAGTGGGGAAATGTAGAACTCGATAAACCATGTTCTTTTGTTCAGAATGTATTTGATAATTTACGTCGCTATCGAAAGAAGAAGCGATGTCATCAGCTACGTCTTTGACAAAGAAATGGGACGCTTCATCACAAATTGAAACTAAAAGAATTCGAAAACTGAAACAAAGTTTTGTTGAATTGTGTGAAGATGAGCGGCTAATGTATCAAAACATACCTTTCACAACCATTGTTTTAATGGCTGTTTGGACATTTTGTAGCCCAGTTAAAGAGCAGATTTGGGGATATGTACAATGTTAACCATTTCTTCAAATTTGTTTCCCAGAATTTCTATATTCTGCTTCTGATGAAGAGATTGACAGTGGACCAGTAATTCTTCTAAAAGAATATAAGGACGGTTTATCCAGGGAATTCGCAGACAAGATAATAGGATTGGAAAACGCTCTGAGAAGAGAAATAGTTTTATTAAACTCTGTAATTGACTTAACAAAACTGTCATCAATAGAGAATTCGATCATAGCTGCTAGTGTTCCAGACTTAAGCACAGAATTTGGCCTGTTTTTAACTATTCCTGTTACTGTTTTTTCGGATGAACTCTCATTTTCGTAGCTCAAGCTATCTGCGGAGTTCTGTGACCAAGACAAGTTTAGTACACTCAGCCTCCTCAGTATTGAAAGTGAAAGAGCTAGAACCACTGTTGTCAGGAAATTGTCAAGTACCTTCGCATCTGAGAAAGCATGTTCCCTTTTCAATAGAGATCAGTTTGAGTACTGTGAGGTTTAATAAGTACAAGTACATCAAACAACAGCTATAAGTACAGGCCTATGCTTATTGCTACTGAGTGTCAGTCACTATAATGTATTTAATTTTAGTAATATTTACCAGTATTAATAATTTTGTGATTCTTCAATTTCTCCAGGCGTATTTCATGACGAAATAAATCTCGGGTGAACATCGTGGTATGAGTGTGCATAGGACACAGTATTTCGGCAATCGACCACGTTGCCATCATCAAGTGCACTGATGCAGTACATCAGCGCACCTGGTGATGGCAACGTGGTCGATTGCCGAAATATTGTGTCCTATGCACACTCATACCAGACTGTTCACCCGAGATGTATTTCGTCATTAATAATTTTATTTCATACTTTGAAAACTGTGAACAAATACGCCTAATCCCTTTGTTTATAGCACACGGGATTGTACAATACAATGCATTAAATTTCTACTTTCACCTGGTGTTATTAAAGTTACGTAAGTAACTGATAGGTTATACACTTTATTTTAGGGGAGTCGGATTTTTATTTTCGCGGGTGGGCTCCTATCGCATACGTTACATCTCTGTGTGTAATAATTGATTTTGGAATCATTTGTTGACATGTTAGACTCATTGAACACAGTGCTGTCTAAAGCTGGTAGCGATCGGAACGGAGTCGACACCGGTTACGGTGTTCAATATTCCCATTAGTCATCTCGCACAAGAGTCTTCTTAAGAGAGTACAAATACATTTGTTTTACTCGAACGTAATAAACAGAGCTTCTTTTGTTTAAATTGTTTCTCAAACCTACTTGCAGACTTCCAAAAAATATTAATTAAAATTTGGAGTACTTTTTGTAGTCTAGCCAGAGGGCACGATAAGACCTATTCCACAATCCGTTGGCCCCCGCCTGTCTAATTGAAAACACAAAACATTTTAAATTTTAAAAATCTAGAAAATTGTAATAATTTGCGTTGTTTCGAAATAAGGATTTTTCTGAAAATGTAGACAAACCACAGCATTAGTACAAGTTCGCAAATGTCGGGCATGCTATGGTCTGTGAACTAGATGAAAACGGTTATATTAGTGTTTCAGGAAACGTCATACCTTTCAGGAAGCTGGCAGCTTTGCATAGTGGCTCTGCTGCGATTGAAACAAGCACGCCTACTGTACAACACGACCGCGTTCCTCAGGTGCCAGTCCAGCGATGCCCATGTAAAAGTAGTTTCCACACGCCGTCTCTGTGACCAGCAATTGCGAATGCGGGGAACTGACAGAAAAGACATCGTAGGATAGTGAGCTCCATTCTGCCTTGAGTTCAGGTCAGCGCAAAAACGCAGCTGCGTCAAAGAAAACGGCGTAATTTTCCATGAACAGCGTGACAACGAAAAAAAAAAAAAAAAACCATTGGTAGTGTAGTGATTGCTAATACTTCACAAAATGAGGGAAGCACCAATAACGGGAAGAGGAAACGAAATGAAACTTTGCAGGTTGAGAGGTTATGTGATGTTGTTTCAGTTCTTAGAACATCGAGTCAACTTTACAAACAACTTGGCAGTATGAGCCCACTTGTGAGTATGATGATGTATCTTATCTGGCATAGATGCATGCACTGATTCTGTTGGAATGTATGTCATAAGATCATTGTGTCCTCCTCTGAGACAAGCTGGCCTGCAACTGTTTTAACTGCTCCTAGACATCCTGATACGGAGTTGATGTCCAAGCTGGTCCCATATATGTTCTATTGCAGACAGAATTGGCGCCTTGCTGGTCACAGTTATACGTCAACATCACATAGCCAGTCTATAGCGACGCTGCCATTTGTGGACAGATGTTGTCCTGTTGAAAAATGGCACCACGATATATGGCATCAGAGGTAACACATGAAAATGTAGGATGTCTGTGATGTACTGTTCTGGCATCAGAGTCCTCTCAGTCATTACCAGCCATGACCTGCAGTCATACTCAAAGCTTCCCAAAGGATGCTGTCATGAGTAATGCTTGTCTCCAAAATATTGGAAGAATGAGACCTATCCCCCGACCATCCCCATACTCGCTGCGATGGTCATACAGGTTATTGCAGAACCGCTATTCATCGCTGGACACAATGTGATGCCATTCATTGGCACGTTCCCCAGTCAGAGCATCACTCCAACCGTTCGTGTCGTGGTGTTAAAGGTGGATTACACATGCGACAATCCAGTTGCTGCTAATCAGATCAATGATGTGGAATGGCAAAGAATGTTGCAGGGAACCCATTACTTGATGGCAGCTGCAGATGTCAAGGGGTTACAATGTGCTTGATGCACAATATGGTGACCCTCCCCTGTGGTGGTTAGATGTGGTCACCAAGAACCTTGATGATACTCATGCTCCCAAGCAGTCCAACAGTTGGCCATTGTCACATCCAAATTCCCCACAAATATGGATGCTGCATGTTTCAGCCAAATGGACACTCAGAATGAGGCCGCTTTCAAACTCTGTCAGGTGCTGATAACGCTGTCTCACACAGGTATGCAACGTCACCATGTCCTTCACTGTGATCTGACCAGCACCTGACCTCGGGTGATCACTGTCTCGTGTGTTTGTAGTACTGGTACATTTAATGCTAATTTGTTCTTTTGTTTATTTGCCTGCTCGTTTTTGTTTGTCAGCTCTAGTTGTCATCATTTTTTATTTTATCTTCAATTGGTAAATGCTTTTACACATGTAGGTCCATCCACTGCGTGGTCGGACGTCAGTGTTGCTGGTTGCCCAGATTGGCAATAATTGGATTATCTGACCACTGCATCAGTTCATAGAATTGACGAGTGGTCTGCTTGATGTGGTCCTTCAACATGGGGACGCCAGTCTGTTCCCCTAGGGGGGAAGCATCTAGGCAAGTTCAGAGCCAGTCGTAGTGCTTTATTCTGCAGTTATTTTAAGTTAACTTGGGCATCATTTCCCCAGGCCACAGACACATACTAGTCTCATGAGTTCCAGGTGTGGTGTAATTCCACACTGTGTGAATAGCGTTGAGTTTGGGTTTAAAAGCGGGTAAAGATTGAGTAGATGACCCAATACTTCACCTACCACTTCATGGATGTGCAGACCCCAGGCCAATGTCTGTCTAGGGTTACACTGAGGTATTTCCCAATATGTGAGAATAGAATGGTGCCTCCTGTGATACGAAATTGCATTAGATCTGCTGGAAATCTTCTCCTGGTAGTAATCAGGAGCTGGCTTACTGCAGCATTCATCTTGAGCCTCCACTTGGTGGCCTAAGATCCTAGGTTATCACAAGATTCTTGCAAACAGTGTCTCATTATATGCACACTTATGCTGCATGTTAAGAGCACAGTGTTGTCTGCATAAAGCGCTAGCTCCACGCTTGGGGTTTTTTGTATATCAGACATATATAATATGTACAGCAAGGGCCTTAGTACAGACTCCTGTGACACACACACCCTGATTTGCCTCACTGTGGACTGTCCTCCATCTGTTCGTGCATGAAACATACACTATGTGATCAAAAGTATCCGAACACCCCCAAAAACATACGTTTTTCATATTAGGTGCATTGTGCTGTCACCTACTGCCAGGTACTCCATACCAGCGACCTGTGTAGTCATTAGACATTGTGAGAGAGCAGAATGGGGCGCTACATGGGTCTCACGGACTTTGAACGTGGTCAGGTGATTGGGTGTCACTTGTGTCATACATCTGTACGCGAGATTTCCAGACTTCTAAACATCCCGGGGTCCACTGTTTCCGATGTGAGAGTGAAGTGGAAACATGAAGGAACATATACAGAACAAAAGTGTACAAGCCAACCTCGTCTGTTGACTGACGGAGACCGGGGGAAGTTGAAGAGTTTCGGAATGTGTAATAGGCAGACATCTGTCCCGACCATCACACAGGAATTCCAAACTGCATCAGGATCCACTGCAAGTATTATGGCAGGTGGGAGGTGAGGTCGTCATAAACCACACATCACGCCGGTAAATGCCAAGCGACGCCTCGCTTGGTGTAAGGAGCGTAAACATTGGACGATTGGACAATGGAAAAACGTTGTGTGAGGTACGCAATGTGGCGATCCGATGGCAGGGCGTGGGTATGGTGAATGCCCAGTGAATGTCATCTACCAACGTGTGTAGCGACAACAGTAAAATTAGGAGACGGTGGTGTTATGGTGAGGTCGTGTTTTTCATGGAGGGGGCTTGCACCCTTTGTTTTGCGTGGCACTATGACAGCACAGGTCTACATTGATGTTTTAAGCACCATCTTGCTTCCCACTGTTGAAGAGCAATTCGGGGATGGTGATTGCATCGTTCAACACGATCGAGCACGTGTTCATAAGGCACGGCCTGTGGCGGAGTGGTTACACAATAACACCCCTGTAATGGATTGGACTGCACAGAGTTCTGACGTGAATCCTGTAGAATACCTTTGGGATGTTTTGGAACGCCGACTTCGTGCCAGGCCTCACCGACCGTCATCGATACCTCTCCTCAGTGCAGCACTCCGTGAAGAATGGGCTGCCATTCCCCAAGAATCCTTCCAGCACCTGATTGAACATCTGCTTACCGATGCAGGGCGCCACGAACTTGTAAGTTATTTTCAGCCAGGTGTCCAGGTACGTTTGATCACATAGTTTATGTCCCTTAGGTAGGATAGAAGCAACTTGACGTGTAATGCCGGCACCCCTAGTACAAATAGCTTGTATAGGAGTCCGTCATGCTACACATTGTCGAATGGCATTGACACATCCAGGAGTACTGTCCCAAGGTATTCCCGACTGTCCAGCGTTCCCATTACGTGCTCCACTAGACTCAGGAATTGCTGTTAGGTTGAGTGCTCTTTTTTGGAATCCAAACTGCTCATCCAGTAGGAGACGTTCATCCCTAACATGTCTGGTCAGTCGTTTACCACACAACCTTTTAAATTCTTTCGGAAGGGCCAGCAGATGGCTTATTGGCCTATAGTTATGAACAAGCCTTGGATCCTCTCTTAGTTTAGGAATGGCGATCAGTTCCATATGCTTCCACGTGGAGGGAAATTTGCCAGTACATTAAACTTGTTAAATAACTGCTTCTGGTGGCATTTGTTTAATGATGGTGTTCTGCCAACAGCACCTGGCTTATGGGGATTGAGGTAGGAGAGGTATGTCTCTACTTATTCTTCTAACATTTCATTTATAAAACCAATTTCATCCTAGTACCCCGCAAAAACAGGTAATCACTCGTCCACTAACCTAAATTCGTTCTCATCAAACACGTCGTCTATACATGTGAAGTTCTTCATGAACGCATCCATCAAGGCATTTACCTTCGTCTCTGGCTCGCAGAATGTTGCACACCTAACTTGCAGTGGTGGAATACGATGTTTCTTCTGCATAAATTGTTTCGTCATGCGCTACGCACTGTTATCGTCCAGTGGCGATTTTACACTTCCAGTCACGATTCCTATGCCGATCGACAACGATCTTTATTTTGCAGCAAAGGCTATTTAGTCGCCGGTTCATCGAAGGTTGACGTGTCAGTTATCATTAATAGTAAGGTACTGGGGCTCCTGGTGTAATTTTGATAACATATTGATATGCAAATTAATTAAATTGATCAGTTAATTACCCTCCACTCCTGGATGACTTGATGTGGCTTCCTCAGCCTGCACGTGGGCCCCTCCCCATCCCTCCCCCTCCCCATCCCTCCTCTTTTGGTGGGAATCTCGAATTTTGGCGGAAAATTCGAATTTTGGCTGGAATTTCTTTGTCCCAGGGCTGTGCTGACGTCCCACCCCACCCCCTACCCGAGAATTAGCGGTAAATTAATAATGACAGTGCTCTTTCCAGGACCTGAGCTCCGGTCCTTCTGGAAGGAAAGCCCAAGTGCACCCTCCATCACTGTCCAGATGCAGGAGAGGAAGATTGGCTTAGTGTGCTTTATTTATTTTGGTTGGGAAATTGAAGATCGGTCCTAATTACACAACTAATCATGATCAGGGCTAATTACACAACTATGTGCTTAGGGCTGCACAAGGAGTGTCTAAAATCGCAATACAGATCAAAAATTGATGATGCCGTACAACTGATGTTATCCTGCTGGTAAAAATGTTTACAATGCCACTCGAAACTAACGGCAGACGTATTCAAACTCTACATAGGATGATCCCTTCATCTACACACTAGCGGGAAAAAGGTTGGAATGTAAATTACTATCTTTATTTTTGGCGATAACTGAGTTCAACTGACGAGATGCTGGTATTGGACAGAGAGGAATTTAATAAGTGTATTACCTTCAACCATACATCCGAGGACTGTATCTATCCCTGTTTGACGTCAGAGTTCGCTACAGACGCCTCCCCCTGCATTGCTCGACAATCACCTTCCAGCAGTCCGCCCCCGGTAGCTGAGTGGTCAGCGAGACAGGATGTCAATCCTAAGGGCCCGGGTTGGTTTCCCGGCTGGGTTGGAGATTTTCTCCCCTCAGGGGCTGGGTGTTGTGTTGTCCTAGTCATCATCATTTCATTCCCCATCGACGCGCAAGTCGCCGAAGTGGCGTCAAATCGAAAGACTTGCACCCGGCGAATGGTCTACATGATGGGAGGCCCTAGTCACATGACATTTGTTTATTTACCCTGCAACCCAGTGATCTAACCCAATACACACTACTACAGCTGATGGAAAATGCTTCTCTTTTCTAATTACACATCGTAATCAAAGAGTCATAATGCAACACATGTACTGGCGAAAATGGTTGTCCCGAAAGATTGCAACAGGAGAGAGGGCTGGCAGTTGAACGTGCATTCTCTTCGATGTATGGCCAGGAACTAGCGAAATTATAGGCACTCTTACCCCTCTCATTCCTCCCTCTCCCTCCCTCACTCCACCCACAGGCCAATTGCTACTGCGTGCCGCACATTTCTTTATGGCATAGCGCCCTCCCTCCAGCGGACGAGTGCACGGTTGCCAGCTGCACTCGGCCCATCCTGGGGCGACGGTCCAGGCAGTGGTTCTCCACCAACACAAAAGGATATAATGCCCACTAAACAGTGCGAGATAAATGATGTTAAAATGTAGCTGTGCCCTAGACAGAGCAGGATCACCCCAGTGCCTCCAGAAGCCTAGCATTCTGCAAGGAAAAAGACTTCACTGTAACAATTGCATTTAACATAAACACATCTCTTATAAGCGAGCATCTATTAAAAAAAGAAAACACAATCAATATGATGATAAATGTCCTGTTCCCATGAAAATAGGTGCAGTTCATTTTCTTTTAGGTTTTTGAGCAAAATCGCTATAGTTTGAGAGCATTCACCATGTTCAAATTATAAATAGTCGTGGATGAGGGCATTACATTCTTTTCAGATTGTTGAATTATCAATATAGAACGGCATCTATACGGTCATTCTTTTATGTTCAACTGCAGGATACAATATGCATCTCTCTCTCCCCCCACCTCACATTATTTTGCGACATCCAACGAAGTGAAAAAGAAAGAACTACAGCAACGTGCCGATTACAGACGACCAAATTGCAGACGTCAGGGTACACACCCCCTATACATGTCCACCCTGTGTAAAATCGAAAAAAAACTTCCACTATTTTGCTCCGAAAATTACCGATCACTGCAGACTGTCCTTGTTATTTCGAACCTGACATCAGAGTAAAGAGAAAAAGCGAGAATTCAAACTACGAATAAAGAAACATCTATATTAAGCGATTTCTTTCAGCTTGATGGACAAAGTAATGGTTTCAGAGCATCCCTCATGTTATAATCAGTGTCTGTAAATAAATTGTCATGCATGTATGTATAACAAACATTTCAGACACGTGAAAAAACATTACAGAATATAGCCTTTCACACCATTTGCTCACATTTCGGAAAGAAACAGTCACTTTACTTTCGAAAACAACAAGCTATAATTCAAAAGGTTATTTCTGTTTTGTACACTGTCGCTGGTCCTGTTTTACCAATGCATTGCTGTATTACAGTGGCATTTGTGAAACAAATCGTGGGAGCCGCCTTGTAACAGAACCTCCTATAACATTTTACTACATCACTTCCTTCTGATACATCGAAATTAAATAGCACATGTGTGCTTGCATATGACATTTTTACTCCCTACCTTCCCTGTCCTCCCCCCATGAACCATGGACCTTGGCGTTGATGGGGAGGCTTGCGTGCCTCAGCGATACAGCTGGCCGTATCGTAGGTGCAACCACAGCGGAGGGGTATCTGTTGAGAGGCCAGACAAACGTGTGGTTCCTGAAGAGAGGCAGCAGCCTTTTCAGTAGTTGCAGGGGCAACAGTCTGGATGATTGACTGATCTGGCCTTGTAACACTAACCAAAACGGCCTTGCTGCGCTGGTACTGCGAACGGCTGAAAGCAAGGGGAAACTACATCCGTAATTTTTCCCGAGGGCATGCAGCTTTACTGTATGATTAAATGATGATGGCGTCCTCTTGGGTAAAATATTCCGGAGGTAAAATAGTCCCCCATTCGGATCTCCGGGCGGGGACTACCCAAGAGGACGTCGTTATAAGGAGAAAGAAAACTGGCGTTATACGGATCGGAGCGTGGAATGTTAGATCCCTTAACCGGGCAGGTAGGTAAGAAAATTTATAAAGGGAAATGGATAGGTTAAAGTTAGATATAGTGGGAATTAGTGAAGTTCGGTGGCAGGAGGAACAAGACTTCTGGTCAGGTGAATACAGGGTTATAAATACAAAATCAAATAGGGTAGGTTTAATAATGAATAAAAAATAGGAGTGCGGGTAAGCTACTACAAACAGCATAGTGAACGCATTATTGTGGCCAAGATAGACACGAAGCCCACGCCTACTACAGTAGTACAAGTTTATATGCCAACTAGCTCTGCAGATGACGAAGAAATTGAAGAAATGTATGATGAGATAAAAGAAATTATTCAGATAGTGAAGGGAGACGCAAATTTAATAGTCATGGGTGACTGGAATTCGATAGTGGGAAAAGGAAGAGAAGGAGATGTAGTAGGTCAATATGGATTGGGGGGGTACAAAATGAAAGAGGAAGCCGTTTGTTAGAATTTTGCACAGAGCATAACTTAATCATAGCTTACACTTTGTTCAAGAATCATGAAAGAAGGTTGTATACATGGAAGAAGCCTGGAGATACTAGAAGTTATCAGATAGATTATATAATGGTAAGACAGAGATTTAGGAACCAGGTTTTAAATTGTAAGACATTTCCAGGGGCAGATGTGGACTCTGACCACAATCTATTGGTTATGAACTGTAGATTAAAACTGAAGAAACTGCAAAAAGGTGGGAATTTAAGGAGATGGGACCTGGATAAACTGACTAAACCAGAGGTTGTAGAGAGTTTCAGGGAGAGTATAAGGGAACAATTGACAGGAACTGGGGAAAGAAATACAGTGGAAGAAGAATGGGTAGCTTTGAGGGATGAAGTTGTGAAGGCAGCAGAGCATCAAGTAGGTGAAAAGACGAGGGCTAGTAGAAATCTTTGGGTAACAGAAGAAATATTGAATTTAATTGATGGAAGGAGACAATATAAAAATGCAGGAAATGAAGAAGACAAAAAGGAATACAAACGCCTCAAAAATGAGATCGACAGGAAGTGCAAAATGGCTAACAAGGGAACCTCCCCATCGCACCCCCCTCGGATTTAGTTATAAGTTGGCACAGTGGATAGGCCTTGAAAAACTGAACACAGATCAATCCAGAAAACAGGAAGAAGTTATGTGGAACTATGAAAAAAATAAGCAAAATATACAAACTGAGTAGTTCATGGGCAAGATAGGCAACATTAAGGAGAATGCGAGCACAGGAGTGCTGTGGTGCCGTGGTTAGTGTGATCAGCTGCGGAACGCGAGGACATTGGTTCAAGTCTCCCCTCCAGGCGAAAATTTTACTTTTTATTTTCAGACAATTATTAAAGTTCAGACATTCACACATAATCAACTGCGCTCTCCAAAATTCCAGGACATGTTCAGATTTGCTTGGAAATATGCAGGATTTGACGATCTACACACGGAAAAATTTGAAAACGTTAAAAACACATGTTTTGACAGAGCACAGGGAAAACTGCGCGACTTTGAAACTGTTGCATTCATTTGTTGCAGTTTATGTGACAAACTCTTGTGTTTTCATCACTTTTTTGGGAGCGATTATCACATCCACAAGAAAACCTAAATCGGGCAAGGTAGAAGAATCTTTTCACTCATTCGCTAAGTGTACAAGTTAGGTGGGTCGACAACATGTTCCTGTCATGTGACGCACATGCTGTCACCAGTGTCGTATAGAATATATCAGACGTGTTTTCCTGTGGAGGAATCGGTTGACCTATGACCTTGCGATCAAATGTTTTCGGTTCCCATTGGAGCGGCACGTGCTTTCGTCTTCTAATCGCACGGTTTTGCGGCGAGGTCGCAAAACACAGACACTAAACTAATTACAGTGAATAGAGACATCAATAATCGAACGGACAGATCATAGCTTTGTGAAAATAAAGAAATTATCTTTTCACTCGAGGGAAGACTTGAACTATGAACCTCTCGTTCCACAGCTGCTCACGCTAACCACGGGACCACGGCGCTCCTTAGCACAGACTTTCCTTGTATTACGTATCTTCCGCATGGACTGCTCAGTTTGTATATTTTGCTTATTTTTTTAATAGTTCCACACAACTTCTTCCTGTGTTCTCGATTGATCTGTGTTCAGTTTTTCAAGGCCTATCCACTGTGCCAACTTATAACTAAATCTGAGAGGGTGCGATGGGGAGGTTCCCTTGTAAGCAGGGATGGCTAGAGGACAGATATAAGGATGTAGAGGCTTATCTCACTAGGGGTAAGATAGATACTGCCTACAGGAAAATTAAAGAGACCTTTGGAGAAAAGAGAACCACTTGTACGAATATCAAGAGCTCAGATGGAAACCCAAAGCAGGGAAGGGAAAGCAGAAAGGTGGAAGGAGTATATAGAGGGTCTATACAAGGGCGATGTGCTTGAAGACAATATTATGGAAATGGAAGAGGATGTAGATAAAGATGAAATCGGAGATACGATACTGCGTGAAGTGTTTGACAGAGCACTGAAAGACCTGAGTCGAAACAAGGCCCCGGGAGTAGACAACATTCCATTAGAACTATTGATTGCCTTGGGAGAGCCGGGCCTGACAAAACTCTTCCATCTGGTGAGCAAGATGTATGAGACAGGCGAAATACCTTTGGACTTCAAGGAGAATATAATAATTCCAATCCAAAAGAAAGCAGGTGTTGACAGATGTGAAGATTACCGAACTATTAGTTTAATAAGTCACGGCTGCAAAATACTAACACGAATTCTTTACAGACGAATGGGAAAACTGGTAGAAGCGGACATCGGGGAAGATCAGTTTGGATTCCGTAGAAATATGGGAACACGTGAGGCAATACTGACCTTACGACTCACCTTAGAAGAAAGATTAAGGAAAGGCAAACCTACGTTCATAGCATTTGTAGACTTAGAGAAAAATTTTGACAATGTTGACTGGAATACTCTCTTTCAAATTCTGAAGGTGGCGGGGGTAAAATACAGGGAGCGAAAGGCTATTTACAATTTGTACAGAAACCAGATGGCAGTTATAAGAGTCGAGGGGCATGAAAGGGAAGCAGTGGTTGGGAATGGAGTGAGAGAGGGTTGTAGCCTCTCCCCGATGTTATTCAATCTGTATATTGAGCAAGCAGTATAGGAAACAAAAGAAAAATTCGGAGTAGGTATTAAAATCCATGAAGAAGAAATAAAAACTTTGAGGTTCGCCGATGACATTGTAATTGTGTCAGGGACAGCAAAGGACTTAGAAGAGCAGTTGAACGGAATGGACAGTGTCTTGAAAGGAGGATATAAGATGAACATCAACAAAAGCAGAACGAGGATAATGGAATGTAGTCGAATTAAGTCTGTTGATGCTGAGGGAATTAGATTAGAAAATGAGACACTTAAGTAGTAAAGGAGGTTTGCTATTTGGGGAGCCAAATAACTGATGATGGTCGAAGCAGAGAGGATATAAAATGTAGACTGGCAATGGCAAGGAAAGCGTTTCTGAAGAAGAGGAATTTATTAACATCGAGTATAGATTTAAGTGTCAGGAAGTCATATCTGAAAGTATTTGTATGGACTGTAGCCATGTATGGAAGTGAAACATGGACGATAAGTAGTTTGGACAAGAAGAGAATAGAAGCTTTCGAAATGTGGTGCTACAGAAGAATGCTGAAGATTAGGTGGGTAGATCACATAACTAACGAGGAGGTATTGAATAGGATTGAGGAGAAGAGGATTTTGTGGCACAACTTGAATAGAAGGGATCGGTTGGTAGGACATGTTCTGAGGCATCCAGGGATCACCAATTTAGTATTGGAGGGCAGCGTGGAGGGTAAAAATCGTAGAGGGAGACCAAGAGGTGAATACACTAAGCAGATTCAGAAGGATGTAGGTTGCAGTAGGTACTGGGAAATGAAGAAGCTTGCACAGGATAGAATAGCATGGAGAGCTGCATCAAACCAGTCTCAGGACTGAAGACCACAACAACAACAACAACAACAACAACAACTTCCCTGTACTGACCTGCCTGCAAAGTTTCTGTCTTCCAGCAGACAATCATTCGCAATAGCCACAGATTCTTGCAATCTAGTTTTGTAAGCAGTTTGATCATCGCAGCCTGTTTCACGGAAACTACTCACATGTTGGGAAAACCACTACCATTTCTAGGTTCCACGAAGAGCTATAACTGAAGTGGTGTCTACTTTATAATTAGAGGTTACGAAGTAGGAGATAACACAGGGGGTGCGGTAACACGTATTTTTAGACACGCAATCACGACGATAATAATAAGAACAGTCATGATTCAATAGATTACATACTGCCGATTTCCATTAGTTTTATGAACAAAATCGGTGTAGTTTTGAGAGAACTATCTGCATTTAAACTTTAACCATTTATACCACTCCTTCTAATAGAATATCCTATAAGATTTTACCGTATCTCTCTCTTTCAATATATCGAAAAAAAGAATACTGTCTGCGTGTCGACATCGACCATATTACATATACATTACATGTATCACTCCATTGGAGCAGGTGACCAGTGGTCAAAGTCATTTGTAAAGACCTGTGTAAAGTTTTGTCGACTCCACTGGAGGAATACCATATCCAATAGACTATCAATCACAATAGAGGGTTCTTGTATTGTTCTTTTATAAGCAGTTTAATACACTTTTTTTTTCAACTGTAACACATTCAAGCACTGTATGAATACAGCTTTGTACACTGCCATACACTTTGTTTTTCTACCATTACTTCATGGTATATGTCAGGTGCTAAACCACATTAACACTTTTCGATCCATTGGCTTTCACAGAAAGCTGCACGTCGCATAGTGTAAACTCTGCAGTTCCTGCAACAAACAAGATGTTTCTCCAGAATGAGATTTTCACTCTGCAGCGGAATGTGCGCTGATATGAAACTTCCTGGCAGATTAAAACTGTGTGCCGGACCGAGACTCGAACTCAGAACCTTTGCCTTTCGCGGGCATGTGCTCTACAATCTGAGCTATCCAAGCACGACTCACGCCCCGTCCTCACAGGCAAAGGTCCTGAGTTTGAGTCTCGGTCCGTCACATAGTTTTAATCTGCCAGGAAGTTTCAGGACGTTTATCATTGAAAAATATGGAAAACATCGCAACAGTTAGGTGTCGGAGATCGCAGAAACTTCTGTAGGCTACCACCACCAATTGTCTTCTCGTGCCCGTCTCATGGAATCCATATGCCGGCTGCACCAGATGCTCAGAGAGACTGTCACTGTGACTGCCACTGGACTCGCATTCGGGAGGACGACGGTTCAATCCCGCGTCCGGCCATCCTGATTTAGGTTTTCCGTGATTTCCCTAAATCGCTCCAGGCAAATGCCGGGATGGTTCCTTTCAAAGGGCACGGCCGACTTCCTTCCCCGTCCTTCCCTAATCCGATGAGACCGATGACCTCGCTGTCTGGTCTCCTTCCCCAAACCAACCAACCAACCAACTGTGACTGCCAAGCAGTCAACCAATCAATTTACATGGGGGAGGGGAGGGAATAACCGTCCAGTGCAAATACTGGTCGCATTGAATCTTCTCAAACTTCCACCTAAAAATCGGAGAATACTCACAACACACACAATCGTGAAGGCTGCGCAACACATATCGAGTATTAGTTCGCTATTCACCCGCGCAAAGGGCGACGCGTTTAGGTCTACTGCACTCTGGTACTCTGCTTGACCGGTTTGGGAGGCTCATTGGCGGCTTGCGCATTAAGACAGAAATATCTGTTCACGGACACTAAGCAGAGTCGTTCTAGGAAACACTGACATGTGTATCAGTGTAATTACAATTAAATATTATGATCGCAGTGCCCATCTGGTGACATTCGACAATGAGCAAAGTATCAGAGATACTCCTTTATGATGAGTGTGACTCTCGAAATATCAGTTTCCCACGTAAATCTATATCCTCCTAATGACTGGACATGATTTTCCATGTAAAATCTTTCATACCTCTATGGCTGTACATGCATTGAAATCACGATTTTCCATGTAAAAATCCGATAATCTGTACCTCCTTTACGACCAGACATAGTCTGTTCACTTCCCACCCATATCATTTTCTTTGCATGTGTCTGAACACTGACCACAGTAACAATACGCTCCAACACATACCCACTTCAGACAAACAGTGCAATTATCGTTTATACATTTATAGCGTCCGAAAAAATTACGGTACGTCCACACTCACACTGGCCAGGTGTCTCCATTCTCCTAAGTTCTAGGAAATTATTTGACATTTAGATCTTCCAGCCAATGAGATTCGAGAACAGACTGCAGGTATTTTCAATCAGCGCTTTCGGAAGATGCTGCATCCCGCCAACCACTTTCTCAAACAAGTGTTGTAAAGCACAGGCCTCTGGCACTATGAGATAATCAACAGTTTCCTATGGACAAAAGGGGTGGAAAGACTTCACCGATATGGGTTGATGTACTGTAACAAACATCGCAGTCGATAGTGCGACAAAGAATATGTAAGAATCTGCTTGGGGGAGCCGATGAGAGGACGTTCTGAGTATCAAAGATGTTACAGCCGTGTTGCCTGCCATGTTTGTACACTATAGCAGATCCAGTTGAACCCCTGCATTGGTATATTGTGGAGGTGTTTACGAAATGAATCTATCACTCCTTACAGTCGGATATTCTCGTCACTGCGCTGTAATAACAATTTCCAACATCAAACATATCCTCTCTCACAGCTGGACACTCGTAACTTTTTACAGGAATAGTAGTCTGATCCACTTACCACACACGTCTGGTGATATGTAGGAACACCAAACACAGTAACTTTACGTTCCAACTGCAGAAAATTCCCGACAAGTAGCGTTATTACCATTTATAGGTGTATAGCACCTGAATAATAATTGTGTGTCCACACTCACACCAGCTGGAAGTTACGCATGGCCTACCACAGCTTACCAGTAGCAAAACTCCGACCTAGAGTCTTATATTTATGTCACGTTCGTTCTTGCACGATAGGTGGGATATGCCGGAGTAGGAAGAACTGACACCTAATGTAAAAAGTGTAACTTAGAAGATTCTAGTGAACTTCGAAAATTCACCTCATCCCCACAAGATGTCTCGATTTCGTCATTCCACAAAATGATTTAACGTATTGGTCTTTCAGCCAGTCAGAATCAAATGGTTCAAATGGCTCTGAGCACTATGGGACTTAACATCTGTGGTCATCAGTCCCCTAGAACTTAGAACTACTTAAACCTAACTAACCTAAGGACATCACACACATCCATGCCCGAGACAGGATTCGAACCTGCGACCGTAGCAGTCCCGCGGTTCCGGACTGAGCGCCTAGAACCGCTAGACCACCGCGGCCGGCCCAGTCAGAATCGACACAGACTGTAGGTATGCTGATCTTAGGACGTAAATAAATGGATTGGTCTCCAGATTTCCCCATGAGTGCTCCAGAACCATACACTGATGTGATAGTAGCTGTTGGTACATTCCCATCCAGATTCTGTCCTTGCGGTATCGTTGGAATGGTCCATTGTTCAATGAATGGCGCTTATGCTGGAGTCCTGTACTGACGTGTATTATGCTGTTTGAAAACCTCGGTGCACTTCCGTTACTCAGAACCAACATCACAGGGAGAGGAATGGAATGGAATGATTTTCATATACCAAAACAAACATGTAACTACCCTCATTCATCCACATTTTTGTCGTATTTTCCTCAATTGTAGGTATTTTTCATGAACTTCTCAGTTTTACCGGTTTTTTCCGTAATTTCAAAGCATTTCACCCAATTACTCGAGGTCAAAACCACTGCTATCTACGACTTCTCACGCCAACAAAACGTCTCATCGCGTCGTTCTCGTGATGCTACCACTCAGATGCATTGCAGCAAGGTTCTCAGTTTCTGTATCATTGTTAAACCACCACGTCCATTACTTTGTGAGTGCTGTATGCAAGTGCACATATCGTGAACTCTATTAAATTGCCCATATCACATGACACAAATACTCTTTTGTAGGGCGAGAAATAGCCAGCTGCATAGAGGAGGTGCAAAAACTACTTTCCTTAGCCGAAACAGTTCATAAATTCGGTAAGATTGTATTACAATTGGCCGTTTGCCCCATGTCACAAAGTGTTCTCGCATTCGTACGATAAGTTCGGAGACTGATAGATCTCACCAGCACTTTGATGATTACCACCCCATGAAATGAATCAGATCCAGAGCAGCACTCTGTCCTCTATTTCGAAACAAGCTACCCATTCGTTGAACCTATTGGCTAAGGATTCTGAGCAAACCTCTAGATGATCTCTCTTTACGCGTCTCGTAACTCTTCCTTTGTCTTTAACCAACCCTCCCTGCAACACAGTCTCTGATTTAATTTGGAACTGACCAGAAGTATGAGGGTACTATACACGCCACATTCAATGCCTCGTGAAGGAACAGCATGAGTTGAGTTCCACGTAGTCAATACAATTCGATGTTTTGCTTTCAGAAGGAGTAGAACAGATGTTCCAAACTTGTACAACCGACCGATGCTGGTGATATAGATCGGTAGTCTCATTCCAATACTGAAACTGCCATTTTGCGAAAATTGTTCTGAACCAATATTACTCATGTCATACATCCAATTACACACAATCTCTGTAGATGCAGGCAGACTGGAGGGGATTATCACTCCTTTTTGAAGATATGAGCTTGATACAAATGGTTCAAATGACTCTGAGCACTATGAGACTTAACTTCTGAGGTCATCAGTCCCCTAGAACTTAGAACTACTTAAACCTAACTAACCTACGGACATCACACACATCCATGCCCGAGGCAGGATTCGAACCTGCGACCGTAGCGGTCGCGCGGTTCCAGACTGTAGCGCCTGGAACCGCTCGGCCACCCCGACCGGCGAGCCTGATACTTTTGAAAGTGTTGTGGTAATATAACAGACGATTAAGAAGAAGAAATGTATGGTTTATGCATGACGAAGCTGCTCTTGGGTGTGTCAGCACCACCAACAGAGACGTCCAGTTGTTCAGGGAGGTGTTTGATTGTGATCTTTCGATCAATTCGAACGAGAATGTCTGCATGTTCCAACACTGCACATGTCACGGCTATGTGCGGCCAGCCGGCACGCGGGAGATTGGACAGGTTTGTACGACCTTGTTGCAATGATGACAGACGTCTCGCTCATAGACTCGCCATGCTTTAGTTCACTTCCAGGTCTCCGTAGACACTCTGCAAGCGCCTATGAATATCTGCGGTGCTCTGGGTTTCCGCCAAAAGAAACTGACTGACAGCCCTATGCTTGGAACGCACCACCGCTACAGACGCCATTTTGAAGGCTACATATAGCGTCGCTACTCATCGGAACTTCAGGAATCTATACGGGCTGAATGGGGAATATTCCACCATGTCCCACACCAAATTCCGCTGTTTTTCAACCGTAATTGGCAGAGAAAAAGAGGTGTTGCATTACTTTATTGAACGCTCCTCGTACCATCCCATTTACCCTGATGCCCTGATACACAGCACCATCCAACTGCAAAACCTTTCATCCAGTTTTCGGCGTTTGTGTAAGAATGGGTCCTTTCACAGAGAGATGAACGACCTTGGCAGCCACAGGATGCTCGTACACCAGTTCTGAATCAACAGATTGGACAGCATATTGAGGCCAACTTCAGTACAAGCTTCAGGAATAGGGCCCGCCAGCATAGAGTAAACCAAAGGACGGGGTGGTGTATCCAGTATGAAAACAGATACCACCGCTATCAATTCCAACATGCACAAAGATTATCGGCAGTGATCTTTAGCAGTGAAGCTACCTTTGACAGAGATGACATCACAGACATACAGTCTTCTGTGGCCTACTGGAGATCTTCGGGGAATGGTTGATTATCGCATTAGTAATGGTTTACAATCAATATTCGGGCAGGGATTACTGACGATTTGAACCTGGTGTTTCACAATAAGGCCTTAATGGACACATGTACGTGGAATTCCTACAGAACGCTCTTCCTCTTTTGCTACAGAATGTGTCTTCAGCAATAAGACTGGTAATGAGACTGATGCATGAGCATCAACCCATTTCCGTATCACAGTTTGTTGTCACGTCAACAAAATTTTCCTCAGGATATGATAGAGCGCGTGGAGGTCCTTGTGGCTGCCCTAGGCGATCACAGGACTTATGTCTTCTTTTATTTTATTTGTGGGGGCATTTGAAAAGTGCTGCATACGCTGAATATATTGATGATGTGAAGATGCCTGAACAGCGTGTTCATGCAGCCTGTGATACTCTTCGGTTACTGCTTGCAACACTCGAAAGAATGAGGCAGTCCATGATACAACGTGTGACAGCTTACTTTGCACAGCGTGGCGGCTATTATTAACAGCTTTGTTACACGGAAGAAATTAATGCAACGTAATGAAGTGCCACTAATTGGTTTATAGCAGTCTCACCACCCATTTCCCGACATATGTTGACATGAACTATTTTCTTTCTTTTACTGTCAGAATCACCTCCAGAAGTTAATCCCCTTACTTAATATTTGCCTTCTAGAGAGAGAACATCCTAGCAGTGCCAACTAGTGAGATAAACAGAGGAAAATCTATGTGTACGGCCAAGCACGTTTGCTGGCAAGGAGACAACTTCCGTAAACATGTATTGAGGCTAGACTGTCCTTAAGGGGAAACTGCAACTCACTGTTCAACACAATCACGAGAGATTTATTGGCTATGGCTCTGAACCGGTCCAACAAGTGGGAACATCGCACAACCCACTGCTTTTATTGCTGTATCGATTCAGGGATATATGATAGCGGTGGAACCTTGTTTCTTTTACAGTTATGAAACGATTCCGAACAGCCGGCCGGAGTGGCCGTGCGGTTCTAGGCGCTACAGTCTGGAACCGCGCGACCGCTACGTTCGCAGGTTCGAATCCTGCCTCGGGCATGGATGTGTGTGATGTCCTTAGGTTAGTCAGGTTTAAGTAGTTATAAGTTCTAGGGGACTGATGACCTCAGAAGTTGAGTCCCATAGTGCTCAGAGCCATTTGAACCATTTAGATTCCGAACATTCAGACGATTTGCGATTAAACAGCGATAAACTTTGCTTCAGAGTGCCTGTTATACTTCTCGTTCGGTTAAAATTCAGCCGTGGAGGCACTTACCACGCACGCAACTTCCTATCTGAAATATTTCATGCACTCTGTTCATGACTTGCCGCCCCATATCTGAGTGTGGTCAGTGTGCCTGACTGCCATGCCGAGGACCCAAGTTCGATTTCTGATAATGGCAGATACCGTCTTAATGTGAGGACGAAATTGCGGTGCACAGTGCCTCGTGAGGCCAACAGAGGAAGCTACTTGACCGAGTAGTAGCGGCTCCAGTTCACGAAAACTGCCAACGGCCGGGAGAGCCATGTGCTGACCGCACATCCCTCCATACTGCATCCAATGATGCCATTAGCAGACAATGACACGACGCTCGGTTGATATCGATTGGCTCACCAGAGCCTGTGGACGGAGTTTACGATTATGTGTTAATGACCCACTTTATCAACCGTCTCTTGAGCCAGACGTGGATGTTGTTTCATACCATTAGACAAATTATGCGTTTCTGCTGGCAATGTATTTGTCTTCCTCAATCCCGCTGATTAATCTGCTGGTGGGGTACCACATGACACGGATGGAAACTGTTCACACGAAAAATACAAACAACGCTGGACTGACTTACTCAGAACATCGCAGGCCCCATAAGGGCCGCAGGCGCATCTGGCTCGCAACTTGTTTCAATCCGGCCTGTTGAAGAAATTAGTGTTGGAGAGAGCGAGTTACGGGGCACTCATACGTACAATATTATTGTCAATATGTCAGTTTAATGACCACCAGAGGGGGAATATTGTCGTATTGTCAATACACGAAATGTCGTCGAACAGTGTTGATGCCGACCAAAACATTCTCACTATTGCCAATATGTACTGAGCGTGTGAGAGTGAGTATTACCGGTTTGAAACTGACCAAGTTTTTAAAAAGAACGAAGAAGTGATGGCTTAATTTATTTATTGTTACATGCCTATCCCCCCCCCCCCCCCCCCCATGAACAATGGACCTTGCCGTTGGTGGGGAGGCTTGCGTGCCTCAGCGATACAAATAGCCGTACCGTAGGTGCAACCACAACGGAGGGGTATCTGTTGAGAGGCCAGACAAACGTGTGGTTCCTGAAGAGGGGCAGCAGCCTTTTCAGTAGTTGCAGGGGCAACAGCCTGGATGATTGACTGATCTGGCCTTGTAACAATAACCAAAACGGCCTTGCTGTGCTGGTACTGCGAACGGCTGAAAGCAAGGGGAAACTACGGTCGTAATTTTTCCCGAGGGCATGCAGCTTTACTGTATGATTAAATGATGATGGCGTCCTCTTGAGTAAAGTATTCCGGAGGTAAAATAGTCCCCCATTCGCATCTCCGGGCGGGGACTACTCAAGAGGATGTCGTTATCAGGAGAAAGAAAACTGGCGTTCTACGGATCGGAGCGTGGAATGTTAGATCCCTTAATCGGGCAGGTAGGTTAGAAAATTTAAAAAGGGAAATGGATAGGTTAAAGTTAGATATAGTGGGAATTAGTGAAGTTCGGTGGCAGGAGGAACAAGACTTCTGGTCAGGTGACTACAGGGTTATAAACACAAAATCAAATAGGGATAATGCAGGAGTAGGTTTAATAATGAATAGGAAAATACAAATGCTGGTAAGCTACTACAAACAGCATAGTGAACGCATTATTGTGGCCAAGATAGATACGAAGCCCACACCTACTACAGTAGTACAAGTTTATATGCCAACTAATTCTGCAGATGACGAAGAAATTGAAGAAATGTATGATCAAATAAAAGAAATAATTCAGATAGTGAAGGGTGACGAAAATTTAATAGTCATGGGTGACTGGAATTCGGTAGTAGGAAAATGGAGAGAAGGAAACCTAGTAGGTGAATATGGATTGGGGCAAAGAAATGAAAGAGGAAGCCGCCTGGTAGAATTTTGCACAGAGTATAACTTAATCATAGCTAACACTTGGTTCAAGAATCATAAAAGAAGGCTGTATACATGGAAGAAGCCTGGAGATACTGACAGGTTTCAGATAGATTATATAATGGTAAGACAGAGATTTAGGAACCAGGTTTTAAATTGTAAGACATTTCCAGGGGCAGATGTGGACTCTGCCCACAATCTATTGGTTATGACCTGTAGATTAAAACTGAAGAAACTGCAAAAAGGTGGGAATTTAAGGAGATGGGACCGGGATAAACTAAAAGAACCAGAGGTTGTACAGAGTTTCAGGGAGAGCATAAGGGAGCAATTGACAGGAATGGGGGAAAGAAATACAGTAGAAGAAGAATGGGTACCTTTGAGGGATGAAGTAGTGAAGGCAGCAGAGGATAAAAGTAGGTAAAAAGACGAGGGCTAGTAGAAATCCTTGGGTAACAGAAGAAATATTGAATTTAATTGATGAAAGGAGAAAATATAAAAATGCAGTAAATGAAGCAGGCAAAAAGGAATACAGACGTCTCAAAAATGAGATCGACAGGAAGTGCAAAATGGCTAAGGAGGGATGGCTAGAGGCCAAATGTAAGGATGTAGAGGCTTATCTCACTAGGGGTAAGATAGATACTGCCTACAGGAAAATTAAAGAGACCTTTGGAGATAAAAGAACCACTTGTATGAACATCAAGAGCTCAGATGGAAACCCAGTTCTAAGCAAAGAAGGGAAAGCAGAAAGGTGGAAGGAGTATATAGAGGGTCTATACAAGGGCGATGTACTTGAGGACATTATTATGGAAATGGAAGAGGATTTAGATGAAGATGAAATGGGAGATACGATACTGCGTGAAGAGTTTGACAGAGCACTGAAAGACCTGAGTCGAAACAAGGCCCCCGGATTAGACAACATTCCATTGGAACTACTGACGGCCTTGGGAGAGCCAGTCCTGACAAAACTCTACCATCTGGTGAGCAAGATGTATGAGACAGGCGAAATACCCTCAGACTTCAAGAAGAATATAATAATTCCAATCCCAAAGAAAGCAGGTGTTGACAGATGTGAAGATTACCGAACTATTAGTTCAATAAGTCACGGCTGCAAAATACTAACACGAATTCTTTACAGACGAATGGAGAAACTAGTAGAAGCCGACCTCGGGGAAGATCAGTTTGGATTCCGTAGAAATGTTGGAACACGTGAGGCAATACTGACCCTACGACTTATCTTAGAAGAAAGATTAAGGAAAGGCAAACCTACGTTTCTAGCATTTGTAGACTTAGAGAAAGCTTTTGACAATGTTGACTGGAATACTGAAGGTGGCAGGGGTAAAGGCTATTTACAATTTGTACAGAAACCAGATCGCAGTTATAAGAGTCGAGGGACATGAAAGGGAAGCAGTGGTTGGGAATGGAGTGAGACGGGGTTGTAGTCTCTCCCCGATGTTATTCAATCTGTATATTGAGCAAGCAGTAAAGGAAACAAAAGAAAAATTCGGAGTAGGTATTAAAATCCATGGAGAAGAAATAAAAACTTTGAGGTTCGCCGATGACATCGTAATTCTGTCAGAGACAGCAAAGGACTTGGAAGAGTAGTTGAACGGAATAGATAGTGTCTTGAAAGAAGGATATAAGATGAACATCAACAAAAGCAAAACGAGGATAATGGAATGTAGTCGAATTAAATCGGGTGATGCTGAGGGAATTAGATTAGAAAATGAGACACTTAAAGTAGTAAAGGAGTTTTGCTATTTGGGGAGCAAAATAACTGATGATGGTCGAAGTAGAGAGGATATAAAATGTAGACTGGCAATGGCAAGGAAAGCGTTTCTGAAGAAGAGAAATTTGTTAACATCGAGTATAGGTTCAAGTGTCAGGAAGTCATTTCTGAAAGTATTTGTATGGAGTGTAGCCATGTATGGAAGTGAAACATGGACGATAAATAGTTTGGACAAGAAGAGAATAGAAGCTTTCGAAATGTGGTGCTACAGAAGAATGCTGAAGATTAGATGGGTAGATCACATAACTAATGAGGAAGTATTGAATAGGATTGGGGAGAAGAGAAGTTTGTGGCACAACTTGACCAGAAGAAGAGATCGGTTGGTAGGACATGTTCTGAGGCACCAAGGGATCACCAATTTAGTATTGGAGGGCAGCGTGGAGGGTAAAAATCGTAGAGGGAGACCAAGAGATGACTACACTAAGCAGATTCAGAAGGATGTAGGTTGCGGTAGGTACTGGGAGATGAAAAAGCTTGCACAGGATAGAGTAGCATGGAGAGCTGCATCAAACCAGTCTCAGGACTGAAGACCACAACAACAACAACAACGACAACATCATGCCTATATGAGCAGTCATCAAAAATATCTTTGGACAAATATTTGAAAACTGCTAGCTAATAGTGTGTGTGGATATTGAAACACTAATTTCAAAACGAATGACCTACCAATCACCCAAAATGACAGTTATCCCTAACAGTAGGTCGACTCGCACTGTCTGTATTATTGTAGTATTTTTCTATTGTTATTTATATTAACATTAGTAAATAATTGTTATCCATTGCATTTGTATTAGAACACTCCAACTGCTGAAGTTAAAGGTAATGCATAATGAAGTAGCCGCAACTAGTTGCTTTAATTTTTTAATGACATTTCAGGATACGTCACATCCAAACTCTGCAACCAAGACTGCTAGTTTTTTCATATTAGTCTCTATATGTTCACTTTATTTATGTGTCATAAATATTGTTTCTTTACCAATGGCGAATTTTGCGATGGAAGCTTTTTTAGGCAGCTATTGCAAAACGTTACAAGTAAAGCAATAATGTTCATGAAGCGTAAATAAAAGTAGACATCTGAAGATAAGGTGAACATGAAATGAATATTGGTGTTGTGGTGGTCTTCAGTCCAGACACAGGTTTGATGTAGATCTCCATGCTACTCTATCCTGTGTATGGGTGTTCATCTCCCAATACCTACTGCAACTTACGTCCTTCTCAACCTGCTTGATGTATTCTCTTCTTGGTCTCCCTCTACGATTTTTAACCTTCACGCTGCCCTCCAATACAAAATTGATGCCTCAGAACATGTCCTACCAACCGATCCCTTCTTCTAGTCAAACTGTGCCACGAATTCCTCTTCTTCCCAATTCTATTCAGTACCTCTTCATTAGTTATGAGATCTACCCACCAAATCTTAAGCATTCTTCTGTTGCACCATATTTCGAAAGCTTCTATTCTCTTCTTGTCTAAACTATTTATCGTCCAAGTTTCACTTCCATACATGGCTACACTCCATACAAATACTTTCAGAAACGACTTCTTGACACACAAATCTATACTCGACGTTAACAAATTTCTCTTCTTCAGAAACGCTTTCGTTGCCATTGCCAGTGTACATTTTATATCCTCTCTACTTCGACCATCATCAGTTATTTTGCTCCCCAAATAGCAAAACTCCTTTACTACTTTAAGTGTCTCATTTCCTAATCTAATTCCCTCAGCATCACCCTACTTAATTCGACTACATTCCATTATCCTCGTTTTGCTTTTGTTGATGTACGTCTTGTATCCTCCTTTCAAGACACTGTCCATTCCGATCAACTGCCCTTCCAGGTCCTTTGCTGTCTCTGACAGAATTACAATATCATCGGCAAACCTCAAAGTTTTTATTTCTTCTCCATGGATTTTAATTCCTACACCGAATTTTTCTACTGTTTCCTTTACTGCTTGCACAATATACTGATTGAATAACATCGGGGATAGGCTACGACCCTGTCTTACTCCCTTCCCATCCACTGCTTCCCTTCCATGCCACTCTACTCTTATTACTGCAATCTGGTTTCTGTACAAATTGTAAATAGCATTTCGCTCCCTGTGTTTTATCCCCGCACCTTCAGAATTTGAAAGAGAGTACTTCAGTCAACATGTCAAAAGCTTTCTCTGAGTCTACAAACGCTAGAAACGTAGGTTTGCCTTTCCTTAATCTATCTTCTAAGATACGTCGTAGGGTCAGTATTACCTGACGTGTTCCAACATTTCTACGGAATCCGAACTGATCTTCCCCGATGTCGGCTTCTTCGTTTTTCCATTCGTCTGTATAGAATTCATGTTAGTATTTTGCAGCAGTGACTTATTACTCTGATAGTTCGGTAATTTTCACACATGTCAACATCTGTTTTCTTTGAGATTGGAATTATTATATTCTTCTTGAAGTCTTGTTTCGACTTAGGTCCTTCAGTGCTCTGTCAAACTCTTCATGCAGTAACATATCACCCATTTCACCTTCATATGCGTCCTCTACCATCAAATGGTTTAAATGGCTCTGAGCACTATAGGACTTAACTTCTGAGGTAATCAGTCCCCTAGAACATAGAACTACTTAAACCTAACTAACCTAAGGACATCACACACATCCATGCCCAAGGCAGGATTCGTACCTGCGACCGTAGCGGTCGCTCGGTTTCAGACTGTAGCGTCTAGAACCGCACGGCCACTCCGGCCGGCCCTCTACCATCTCCATAATATTTACCTCCAGTACATCGTCCTTATATAGACCGTCTATGTACTCCTTCCACCTTTTTGCTTTCCCTTCTTCGCTTAGAACTGGTTTTCCATCTGAGCTCTTGATATTCATATAAGAGGTTCTCTAGCCTCCAAAGGTCTCTTTTCCTGTAGGCAGTATCTGTCTTACCCCTAGTGATATACGCCTCTACATCTTTACATTTGTCCTCTAGCCATTCCTGCTTAGCCATTTTGCACTTCCTGTCGATCTTATTTTTTAGACTTTTGTATTCCTTTCTGTCTGCTTCATTTACTACATTTTTATATTTTCTCCTGTCATCAATTAAATTCAGTATTTCTTCTGTTACCCATGGATTTCTACTAGCCCTCATCTTTTTACCCACTTGATCCTCTACTGTCTTCATTATTTCATCTCTCAAAGCAATCCATTCTTCTTCTACTGTATTTCTTTCTTGTCAATCGTTCCCTAATGCTCTCTCTGAACCTCTCTACAACCTCTGGTTCTTGCAGTTTATCCTGGTCCCATGTTCTTAAATTCCCGCCTATTTGCAGTTTCTTCAGTGTTAATCTGTAGTCCACAACCAATAAATTGTGGTCAGAGTCCACATCTGCCGCTGGAAATGTCTTACAATTTAAAACGAGGGTCTTAAATCTCTGTCTTACCATTTTACTCGTATAATCTATCTGAAACCTTCCACTGTCTCCAGCCCTCTTCCACGTATACAGCCTTCTTTCATGATTCTTAAACCAAGTGTTATCTATGATTAAGTTATGCTCTGTGCAGAATTCGACCAGGCGGCTTCCTTTTCATTCCTTATCCCCATTCCATATTCACCTACTACTTTTCCTTCTTTTCCTTTTCCTACTCTAGAATTTCTGTCCCTCACGACTATTAAATTTTCGTCTCCCTTCGCTATCTGAATATTTTCTTTTATCTCATCACACATTTCTTCAATCTCTTCGTCATCTGTGGAGCTAGTTGCCATATATATTTGTACTACTGTGGTAGGCGTGGGCTTCGTGTCTATCTTGGCTACAATAATGCATTCACCATGCTGTTCATAGTAGTTTACCTGCGCTCCTATTTTTTATTTATTATTAAACCTACTCTGCATCTTACTTTATCCCTTTCCCTTTTTAAATTTTCTGACCTACCTGCCCGATTAAGGGATGTGATATTCCATGCTCCGATCCGCAGAACGCCAATTTTTTTTCTCCTGATAAGGACGTCCTCCTGAGTAGTCCCTGCTCGAAGATCCGACTGAGGGACTATTTTACCTCCAGAATATTTTACCCAAGAGCACGCAATCAGCATTTAACCAAACAGTAAAGGTGCATGCCCTCGGGAAAAATTACGGCTATAGTTTCCTCTTGCTTTCAGCAGATCTCAGTACCAGCACAGCAAGGCCGTTTTGATTAATGTTACAAGGCCAGATCAGTCAATCATTCAGACGTTGCCCCTGCAACTACTGAAAAGGCTGCTGCCCCTCTTCAGGAACCACACGTTTGTCTGGCCTCTCAACAGGTACCCCTCCTCTGAGGTTTCACCTATGGTACAGCTATCTGTGTCGCCGAGGCACGCAAACCTACCCACCAACGGGAAGGTCCATGGTTCATGGGGGGGGGGGGGGGGGGATGAAATGAATGTATTCTCAATAACATACGTTTTGAGGCACAGAACCAATACTAATCTTTAAACTTGGGGCTATTTCATTCAGAATTACTCATCTATTCTCCTTTACAAGCTCCTCCAGTAACGCAATGTTCTCATCCGTCACTATGTGGGGAACCAGTCCTGATCTTGGGGCATCCTCCACAGAAGTTACACTGCTTTTAAACTTCCTAGACCAATCGCACACTTGCTGCAACGATAAACACAAATTACCGTACTGCGCTGACATTCTGCGATGAATTTTGATTGTTTTGACACTTTCACAACACAAAAAATATCTCACATATCGCTATTCAGTTATGGTGCATGTAGACAGTGGGGCAGCCATCTTGTTCTGGGGGCTGGTGCCTCTCCCGCATTGTAGCATCACTCTGACCTCAGTCGGTCACTTTCTGAAACTCATGGAACACCATTGCCACCTACCAACTCCATCAAACAACTTGAAATTTTATTTAACTTTTAAGGTTTTTATTTGAATCACCCTCGCATTGAATCACGCTCTCGGGTTACCTAAGGCTGCCCATGCCTGCTCTAGAGGCACTCGCACTTTCTTTCGAGCTAACATGTGGATTATGAGTAACAGCTGCCTCGTCGGAGGCTTGCTCCATACCCTCTGCGTAGTATTTCCTGCCTTTGCAATAACAACTGTCTTGCATTTTCGCTGAATTATCGTTTCTGCGGGACACCGGCCGATTCAATGACTTTGGGCGTAAAACTCACTTCTTCTCTCTGCGTTCCTTCTGCATTGTCAATAAACGAGGAACACACCTAGTTTCGCTTGGTTTATGAAAGATATTTATTTTTTTTCAAATTAACCAGTACAAGTCACACATGTACAACACACAGAGCATTTCCTTTGCTCCCCTTTTATACCGGTGTCGCAGCAGTGCAAAACACTATTTTTTCCTTATCTGTAGTGATGTATGTCCTCATTGGGAACCAAACCACGAACTTCCCCATAAGACAGGAAAGTTTCAAGTTCTAAACAGATAAAACCTAAGTGAGCCGTGGTACTCAATGTGCAAGGATCCTTTCCTATGGCAAGAAGATGTTTGCGAGAACTTCGAGTAGTTGAGTAGAGAAACTAGCAGCGAAAGGTCAGGGTTAATGAGTAAACGAGGAGATACGTGCGGATGGCGGTCGCGAAGGAAGTTTGGATGATTGCTGTGGGCCCACACAGGGTGTAGACACCGGCCCCTAGTCGTCGGCTACCGCTGGCTTGGTCTGCTAGGACTGCCTTTTGCTCAGGTGGTCCGTGGAGCTGTGAAGTGATGGCCCCGTGTCTATTGATACCACTGGGTACACTGCCTGTTGGGAGCAATTCCGGCGACTGAAAACGTCTGTTTTAGTGCACTACTCCTCGAGCGCTGTAATTGGTCGCCTTTTCCTCCATGTTGTTTGACAAGCAATTGAAGCTGTTTATGGTGGTCCAAATGGTCTGGTCCGATTAGCTGATGAGGATTAAAACTGCCCAATGCATTAACCATACTTTTAATATTGCTGTGAAAAAGGAGAACGGGTTGGCGCGTTCGCCTTGGATTATAATGGAGTAAGTTATGTACATAACAGTTGTGTTAAAGTTATTATGTTTAAATTTTACTGTTGAACTGCCTCGCTTAATTTGCTTGCCACTTGGCAACTGAACTGTATTTAAGTGTGTGACTAGCAATATTTTCTTACATTCTGTGCGAGTGCACGAATTTCATTTAATCACGTTTTAATCTCTGTAAACTGTTAATAGGCAGTTATTGAATGTTGGTTTCACGATTTTGGCCAGCTGTGTGTCTCGAGAAGTGATTGTTTCTGAAATAAAGTGACTTAGGTCTTATTTGTGTTGGTATACTTCATGTTATAAATTTGATTAGTTATTTTCTTTCCGTCAGTATACGCTAGCCTTACGTCTTTTCACGAATTCATGGAATTACTAGGAGCTAAAGGTGTTGATTGCCTTAATAATTGCTAGATTTTTAAAGCAAACATCTTACTTAGAATGCTATTACTATGAATATTTTCCTGAGATTCGTTAAAGCTATTTACGATATAGGGCGATTAAGAAAAATTTTGCCTTCTTTGCGGAGATCATTATTCACCCCCCCACCCACTAATTTTTTAAAGAAATCGTTATTTTAAATACACACATCAAAAAAAGTTTTGCATCACCTCGGTTCCAAGAGTTCCGGAACCTGTACAGAAAATTGGAAAATAGATCAACATAAACATCATTTCCGCCCTTTTTATTGCTCATGAAAACCACACATTGCATGTTGTTCCACCGTACAGCGCGACCTTCAGAGGTGGTGGTCCAGAATGCAGTACACACCGGTACCTCTATTACCCAGTAGCACGTCCTCTTGCATTGATGCATGACTGTATTCGTCTTGGCATATTATCCACAAGTTCACAAGGCACTGTTGGTCCAGATTGTCCCACTCCTCAACGGCGATTCGGTGTAGATCCCTCAGAGTGACTGGTGGGTCACGTCGTCCATAAACACCCTTTTCAATCGATCCCAGGCATGTTCGATTGGGTTCATGTCTGGAGAACATGCTGTCCACTCCAGTTGAGCGATGTCGTTATCCTGAAGGAAGTCGTTCACAGGATGTGCACGATGGGGGCGCGAATTGTCGTCCATGAAGACGAATGCCTCGCCAATATGCTGCCGATATGGTTGCACTATTGGTCGGAGGATGGCATTCACGTATCGCACAGCCGTTACGGCGCCTTCCATGACCACCAGCGGCGTACGTCGGCCACATTAAATGCCACCCGTAAACAGCAGGGAGCCTCCACCTTACTGCACTCGCTAGACAGTGTGTCAAAGGCGTTGAGCCTGACCGGGTTGCCTACAAACACGTCTCCGACGATTGTCTAGTTGAAGGAATACGCAACACTCATCGGTGAAGAGAACGTGATGCCAATCCTGAACGGTCCATTAAGCATGTTGCTGCGCCCATCTGTACCGCACTGCATGGTGTCATGGTTGCAAAGATGGACCTCGCCATGGACGTCGGGAGTGTAGTTAGTTAACACGCAGCCTATTGCGCACAGTTTGAATCGTAACACGAAGTCCTGTGGCTGCGCGAAAAGCATTATTCAACATGGTGGCGTTGCTGTCAGCGTTCCTCCGAGCCATAATCCGTAGGTAGCGGTCATCCAATGCAGTAGTAGCCCTTGGTCGGTCTGAGCGAGGCATGTCATCGACAGTTCCTGTTTCTCTGTATCTTCTCCATGTCCGAACAACAGCGCTTTGGTTCACTCCGAGATGCCTGGACACTTCCCTTGTTGAGAGCCCTTCCTGGCACAAAGTAACAATGCGGACGCGATCGAACCGCGGTATTGACCGTCTAGGTATGGTTGACCTAGCCGTATACCTCCTTCCATGGCGGAATGACTGGAATTGATCGGCTGTCGGACCCCCTTCGTCTAATAAGGGCTGCTCGTGCGTGGTTGTTTACGTCTTTGGGCGGATTTAGTGACACCTCTGTACAGACAAAGGGACTGTGTCTGTGATACAATATCCACAGACAACGTCTGTCTTAAGGAGTTCTGGGAACCGTGGTGATGCAAAACCTTTTTTGATGTCTGTAAATCTGATACTGTTCAAGCTGAGATCCGAAGAAAAAAAATTTTCTTTCTCCTTCTTAAGATTTCATTATCATAAATATATGCAATTAGTTAAGGTTACTATATCAAATTAAGGTTTTCAACTGTTAAATAAATTTTCTGTTAACATTTTTTAACTGTGAATGGTGTTGCTGTTGTGTTACCCTTGGGTTGCCCTTTCACACCACAGCCTTTGTTCTCGTCTTTACCTTCCCCCTGTTAAAATCCTTTTCACTAATTTTCGAATATTGTAGTAACTCCGAAACGAGGAGTGTAAAGAGTGAAACTTCCTTGAATTCGTCTTTATCAGTACTACAATATCAGCAGCAAAATTTTTATAGTTCTATTTGGAAAAACGAACTTGTTACGGATATCTACGTTATTAATATAGCCATAAAAGAGTCTGTACGTTGGTTAGTGAAACAGGATGCGGTGCGGGAACTTCTTTCTTAAAAAAAAATCAGGAAGTATTGGAAGTATCTATTTAATTCTCTTTTCTCTACAAAGAGATACATCTAAAATTTTATTCCATTAGATTTTGAAAATGATGTAGTGAAGGTGGCCTCAGCTATTCTCAATGCATTTGAAGAGTCGAAATCGGAAGTTTCGGTGCACTCAGTCCAGCATATCTGTCTATGTTGGTAAGCAGCGCGAATATTGTTTCGCCAGCTCGCCCATGATCAGTGAACGATCGGTACACTCCACGGATTTAAGATACCTCTATAAGAAAAACTTGCAGAGGGCTAAATCTGGCGAGCATGCTGGCCACTAAAGCTCCCCCCCCCCTTCCCGCCCCCTGCAAAGAGATGAGACAGTCGGAGAAATGTTCGCGCAAGAGTGTGACGCTGATGTCGTGTGAGCCGTCACACAGTCTTGGGAACCAGAGATCTCCCACGTCCATTTCTTCAAGTTCGGGAAAAAGAATTCTTAAATCATCTGGACATAGTGCGCAATAGTGGCCGTAACAGCCCAGTCGAACTCTTCGAAAAACCATGGACCAATAATTTCAGTTTTGGATAATGCCGGCCGGCCACTGTGACCAAGCGGTTCTAGGCGCTTCAGTCCGGAACCGTGCTGCTGCTACGGTCGCAGGTTCGAATTCTGCCTCGGGCATGGATGTGTTTGTAATGTCCTTAGGTTAGTTAGGTTTAAGTAGTTCTAAGTGTAGGGGACTGATGACCTCAGATGTTAAGTCCTATAGTGGTTAGGGCCATTTGAACCATTTTTTTTGGATATGGCCCACCAGTCACACATTCTGTACGCAGGGACTGCTCATGAAGTTCTCGTGGGTCCGTGCCACTCCAGTATGGCTTGTTCTGTTCAAGCAACCAGAAAACGAAAATGTGCCTCGTCGCTGAAGAACGCAAGGGTCTCATAGGCAGGTTTTCGATCAAGGCTTCACATATAAAATAAAATCTTATGGATTAAGTGTGTCCACTGCCAATTTGTGGGGTGAAATCTGAATCCTTCATGAAAATTTCGTGTCACTGTGCCATCGGAGAGTGCAAGAGTAACTGCACGTTTGCGTGCAGATAGCTTCGGGGAATTCAAAACCACCAGCCTTACTTTCTCGACGTTTGCTGTTGTCCTGCACACTACCAGTCTCCATGATCATCTCCACCACATAACAACTGATTTTCGATAAGGAACACGACATGCAGGTACAATATTAAACTGTTCCCTGAATGCACTCTGGGTTATGATGACCGAACGGCCATTGGAAAAGTAAGACGCCCACTCTATCAAATGCGCTCAATCCCACAAAATGACCAATGTGTGGCGCGCGTTTCAAATTAGGAAGCTCCTAGGCCGCACCATATATTTGATGTTAACAGCTTACCTTAGTTGAATCATCCTGTTTACAGGTATGAATTGCACTACGACCTATCGATCCATAATCAGTACCCAACGTCTGCCTTTTATTTCAGAAAAGATCCAATACTGTTCTTTACCCAGTTTCTGTTACTGATGACGAGCGTTTCGTAGATGGTATCCTACACAACTTTTCCACGTGTTATTGCTGGCAAGGATAGAGTCACGCCTTGTACGCTGTGTATTGTGGATCGTGTATCAGATTAACGGACATAACACTGGCACGCACATTCGATCCGAGTCTGGTTCGCTTCTCTGCCTCGCAAGTCAACGCCAATACGTCGTGCTATACTGACATTTACAAGGGATAATCATAAAGTTTTAATTATCACTTCGAAAAAATAAAATTACGTAATTAATTACTGGTTTAGTTGCAGGTACACGTCTGCAGTGCAGTAAGTCCCCGCACCACAGTACCGCAGCACGCCACAGAGGGACCAAAATCCTTTGGTAAAGTGAAGTTTCGTGAGGTATTTCGTATTATGCAACAGTCCAGGCTGATATGGTAGAAGTGTACGGAAAAGGTCATTATCATATGACAATTCATATTTTTTTCTGAACTTTATGGTGAATTTTACAACAATTTATGTACGAATCAGGTATTGTAGTGTATAAAAATATTTTTTTATTGTGTTATAATGACATATTTATACCTTCTTCAGTAACAGTTCACATTTCGGCCAACTTTGGCAAAAATGCAAAATTTGTCGTTTCTTTACACGAATAAAAACATGTAAGATGTTGCTCACTTAACAATGCTTCAGGTAATATTGTCACAAAGAAGCGTAACAATTATTACAAAGCATTATTTATCAGGACCGTTGTAGACAAGCAATGTAACACACTAGTCGGTGCGCTGACGTAAGACATTGCTGCGAGGGGTCGATAAAAACGCTCTCGAAACCAACAAAGGGGCCTCCGACGTAATAAACACCAGTGGCGGATTTAAAAATTTTACGCCCCTAGGCACACCACATTATATGCGCCCCCCCAAAAAACATGTTTTGAATAATAACTATTACCCGATCATTTCACAATTGCCGTTTTGGGTGGGAGCGTTGTGAGCTGTTTCTGTACTCTGCTATTCGTTGTTGTGAAGGACGCGTCAGGGGTCTAGTCGCGCTCAATCAAAATGTAATACAGTTCCTGAACTGTACTTGGTGTACGGCAGCGAATAAAGCAAACTTAAAACTGCATTGTGTTAACACATTCTTCTGTCGAAAGACAACAGAAACGAGCACAAGGAAAAAACTTTTCTTTTGTGGCCTAAAAATTCAGCAGGGCGTGTAGGAGACAACAGAGTTTTGTTATACATTCACTTTTAATATGTTTTTTATACGAAACCGTTGAAAATGAAAATAAAATAGTTGTGTTACAATCTAAAAATTAAAGTGAAATGTGACATAAATTAGAAATTAATACGTACTTTTACAAAGATGCGTTCAGAATTAAAATTAAACTGTCATTTTACGATCTAATAACTTGAATATGTAGCAGATAAAAAAAGCACGTTCAGTATTAATACGTGAATCTATAAGAAAGTGTGAGAAATGAAATGAAACAGAGATTTCGGTGCACGCACTAATAACTAAATACAGATGAACAAACACAGAGCCGGCTGAAGTGGCCGTGCGGTTAAAGGCGCTGCAGTCTGGAACCGCAGGACCGCTACGGTCGCAGGTTCGAATCGTGCCTCGGGCATGGATGTTTGTGATGTCCTTAGGTTAGTTAGGTTTAACTAGTTCTAAGTTCTAGGGGACTAATGACCTCAGCAGTTGAGTCCCATAGTGCTCAGAGCCATTTTTTGAACAAACACAGAACTGGATTTGCTATTACATAATTTTACAGAATAGTGGGGAAAAATCAAATTTGTTTTATAATCTAATAGTTAACGTGTAAAGCATTAGGGTCTGTGTAAGTAGATGCTGCATTATAAGTGTTCACAATACCTTCAGTCCATGTAAGGGCTGAATAGTTTTGTACTGCAGCTACTGCTCTTTCTAATGGTATTAGCAAAGCTTTTACGCATTTATCGACAGAACTGAACTACGTTATTTATATACACTTTTTCATCTGAGAGTACTCTTCGATAACGTATATTTCTGCGATAGCTACACATTTCAGCAGACGCCAAGAACACGCATCGGTTGTAATATACTACAGTATCAGTATGACGTGACTGTACAGAGCAGAGCGGCCTGGGTCACTCGGGTATTGTTTATTATTTCCGGCCCCTTCCGTCACGTCTGCACGTAAACGAGGATTAGTTCCGCGTTCTGCCATCGGCAATTGTAAAATAAACAGGTAATACGTAGTTTCTAAATCCAATGAATGTGCTCTAAGTTATAATAAAAATCACATTATAATCTTAAATTTTTAGAACTAAAATGAATAAATAAACAAACTCACCAGTCAGCAAAGTTAGCGTCTGGCTTTGACGGCAGAAAACTCGTTGGTCATATCTTCATAGTTCAGACGGTTATCAGTTAGGAGTTCGGCTTCGATGTGAAGAATGGACAAGGCATTCAGTCTCTCCTCAGATAACATAGAACGTTGGTACGATTTCAGTCTTTTAAGAGCCGAAAACGAGCGTTCTGCTGAACAATTTGTAAGTGTCATATATAGAAATATTCTAAGAGCAATTTCAACATTCGGAAACACGGACTGTAACCTCTCTTTTCGTAAAAACTTACTCGTTTCGACTGGTATATCACTAATCTCAGAACATGAAATGTACTCATTCACTAGGGCAGCAAGGCTCATCTGTTTCATATAGCGCTTTGAGTTTTGCTATACGTTCAGCAATATCGTCACGTGAACTGCTCTTAAGGTTACTCAAAACTGTGAACGAGTCCAACACTGTTCTATAGCTTTCCTTCCTCCTCACTAATTCGGCATACAAGTTGTCGAGTGCTGGAAGCAATGTTTCGACTCTAAAGCTTTCCCTTCCAGTCAGAAAAAACTTCTTCAGAGTCCGCTTCTTCATCATCATGAAGCTGGCGTTTTTGTAATCTTTTATAGGTGAATTCATAGTATATATCAGTGACAATCTCCATGTATTTATTTTCATAATAGTTGAACATGCCACGAACAGATGCAATAAATCCTACAAGTGATTCATATAATTCATGCACTATTATAGTATCAATATTTACACTTTGCAATTTCAGATTTACACTATTAAATCTCTGGATTATGCCCTTCCAAACTGTCATCATGAATACTGTTTCTAGTCTGCTGAGTTGATTCAATAAAGCCGAAGCCTCATTTCACACAAGTGGTTTTTCAAACGTATTATTGGAGATACGTGTGAGGGCATTGATAACGCCCTCCCAGTTTTCATACAGACTTACACAGCTTCCTCTCTTGCTGATCTACGTGTTTTTGATAAACTTTTTACCGTTTTGCTTCCTGGTTTCATGAAAGATAGAAGCTTATCCCAGCGCTGTGTAGAAGCAGAGAAAAAAATATGAAGGTTTTGCACTACACTGAAAAATGAACAGCTTCCCAGCAACGGCTTGCAGCACTAGTACCTACTAAATCCAAAGAATGTGCTGCACAAGGCACATAATGCGCTTTCGGATTTCGTCCTTTAATACGTGCCTGCAAACCAGTGGAGGTTCCTGACATATTGCTTGCGTTTTCGTATGACTGGCCTCTACAGTCAGTAATATCCATGGCATTTGTAGACAGGACTTTTAGTACGGCCTCAGCTAGCTCTTCGGACTCGTGTCCTGGGTTTGGTAAAAACAGAAGGAAACGTTCAACGGTTCAATTCTCTTTCAAATATCTTAATATGAAAGAAAAAAATTGCTCTGAGCGCTATGGAATTTAACATCTAAGGTCATCAGTCCCCTAAAACTTGGCACTACTTAAACCTAACTAACCTAAAAACATCACACACATCCATGCCCGAGGCAGGATTCGAACCTGCGTCCGTAGCGGTCGCGCGGTTCCAGACTGAAGCGCCCAGAACCGCTCGGCCACACCGGCCGGCGTAATATGAAAGACAATTGATCAATATGCGAAATGTCCGCAGTAGAATATACTTTTATAGAGAAATATTTGACGTGTTTTATTTCACTTATGATAATTCTTTTTATTTGTTCAGAAAGAAGCTCTATTATTTCACCACAGACCGTTGAAGAAAGATAACTAGCTTGTATGTCCCTGCCCTGTATTTCCATATCGTTCAATGTGCTCTGCGAGAAAAGGATCAGACTCGGCTATAAGTTCAAGATAGATCATAAATTGACACTTGTGTAATGAATGGAATCTTTCAACGTGTCCACGTAGGGGAAGACCATGACTTATTAGTTTCTTCACTACTGCAAACACTCTTTTCAACACACTGTGCCAGAACATTTTTTCTGTCTCAACATGTAACCCGAAATGGTTATCTATTGTTCCAAGTGACGTTTTTCTTTTTAAGAGTCATAACTCAGAATTTTTGTGTGAATTCTCATGATGAGATAAAACATTAGAAATATTTTTCCAATCTGCAATACCATTAGTAGCAATCACGGCCTTACCTCCGAACAGTTTACATGGTGCACAAAAGGCAGCACAGTGCTCCAGGAGTACACTGAAAATCAGGTAAAGTTGATCCACCATTTAAAAGTTAACCGTAAAATACATTTTTGTTTAAATATCTGGTTTTATCGCCTATTGATCTTCTTGAATTAGAAAAATCACCGTTATAATTTCGATTAAAGCCACTTTGTAAGAAAGTGTCGATTGTTGATTCATTGACACACCATTCTGCAGGATCATCACTAACGAGGTTATTTCTTTTTGTAATCTCTGACTTGGCACTTAGTTTTTCGTGAAACTCGAAATCAGGAGCAATTTGCTTTTCTTCATTTTTAACTTTCATTTCGTCTGTACTTGTTTCTTTTACAACAGCTGCAGTGCCAGAAATATCATCCATACTACTTGAACTCGAAGTCGAACCAGCAACGTTTTTTGTGAAAAAATTATCTACTCTGCTGAGCTTTTTTAGAACAATGGCTTCTCGTTCTCGCCTTTCCTTCGAAAATTTCTCAAATACCGCCCCACTTAATTTTGCACGTTTTCTTTTTTCGCTGTTAAGTGCCTTCTCAGTCGTTTCAGGTCAAAGACCACGCACCCAATGCGTGATCATGACGAATATGTGTCGCCAAGTTGGGTTTATGTAATATTGCACAACATTACAGTTTCCATATACCGCATTATTTTGCTGGAATGATTGTCTCCCAATAAATCCTACTCATGTTTAAAGTTTGGCATATCTCACCATAGGGCGAATTTGTCTAAAACATTACAAGGTTGTCAGAAAAAAGCGTCATTGGAAGCCATCCAAGGGGCTGTTTTGCTCCACGTCAGCACACCAGCTTATTCTGAATATGACTCAGTCACACATGGTATTTCTTTCGGCTATCAAATTTTGCCTCAGTCTTCGTATTTCCATCACATGACGCCACGTGTTTTCTTCCTCTTTCCTAATATGAAGAAACCATTGTGTGGCAGACGTAACTGCGAGGTGATTTTCAAGGGGAAAAGTTTCCTGAAGGGCCAAAACGCTTACAATCACAACTAAGGTCTAGGCCAAGTCATCCATCATTGGTAAAAGTAAGTCGCATTGAAGGGTGAATATGCAGAGTAGGGCTAACGCCATCATTACGTTTCATGGTCGTAAGATGATTTTTTTTGAGGTGATAACTAAAGCTTTCTGGCTACTCCTCGTCATGATGCAATGTTCAACGTGCACATTACCGGAAGGTACGAGAAATATGAACAAGATCGAAATAAGGAAATGGAAAGAGAGAGAATGACTGGAAATCCAGGATAACACCAATATTGGAAGTAGGGTGCGCATGTTCCTGCAGAACCCCGAACAATCCAGCAGGAAGGGCCACTCGGTGGCTCGCACGCCCTCAAGTACCGTTCATGTTGTTCTTCCCAGTCACTGTGATCATACACTGCAGTAAAACTGGCACATGCACACGAGATCTGGGCTTGCACATGAAATAAACCTACAGTCCACGATTTAAATCAACCTGTTTCGATAAACATAGTTAATGTAGCTGTCTATTAACACTTCAAAAGACGATTACTGTTGTTAGACGCTATTATGAGCCAGCCTGTACAGAAGACATTGCTGCATTGTCGACACGTCGTGTAATGTCTGAAAATGGTCCAAAGCACCATATGTTTACTAAAGTTAAGTAAACAGTTGCTGAACGGTATTAGTCACCTTTCAGTTACTCTACAGTCTATTCCGCTATTAATTCTGTTACTTCAGTCCACATTCACGGCGCTGCTGATGATGACTGGTCGCTGAATATGTACTGTCTCTTTTTGTACTAAATTTCACCGTTCCACGTTATTAATGCAGCACCCCGCATGAGCAAGCTAGAAAATGACATTAATCCTTGTTCCTAGGTACCAGCTCATACAAAACAGGCGTAATTACAGGCCGTCCACGAGTTTTACCGCGACGTCCGATGCAAGTGTCAACCCACAATTGCTTTGGCACCAACTAACTTGACTCGATCTACAATCCGCAACTACTGACCTTACGAACTCTCGACACGCAGGGGAAAAGGGGGAAGGGAGAGGGGGGTATGGATACACGACAGTTAAACCCTTTTGCACAGAAAATCTTACTCATTATTTATTGATGCTCTGCTGCCAGCAAACTCTTAGGTTTCTGCGCCATGCTGGTATGTGGCTGTCTCCTGAAATTGCGTTCCTGTGTTGTGACATCCTCGTCGTCCTGAGTTTTATCTTCTGCCATCTCTGTACCACGCTCTGTACCCAGGTTAGAAAATATTTGACAGCTAGCTGTTTACAAAAGGGGCTCTAAAGCAAGAAGCAGCGAACGAAATTGGTCGCGTCTTCATTGTTTGCCATCATCATATCGCTCTGCGGACTATAATTACGAATTGTTCTCATTCGTTCTCGTCATTTACTTTGTTGATTTTGTGATACGTAAAAGAATGTCTGCAGCTAACAGCGAAAGTGGGCAGAAAACTGAGAAGACTACTACTATCAGGAACTGAATACCTCAGGTTGATAGGAAACGTACGAAGGAATTGTACAACTTTCACTTTCACGGCCTTATTGAGAGTGCGGGTACTAATAAAGCGGCGGCGTAGCCCCTTTCCATGCCACTTTGTTGTTCTAATCCAGTTGTAGAAGCGACGTGTTTTGTAGCCGGAACTGAAGCATTCCATCCACCATATAGACTTTTTGAAATTATGTACGTAACACTTCTTTTGGGGCAGCATTAATATCTGCCCAGTGTCCGGGGGATGGTTTATGGTGACTGAACAAATAATTTCATTCTTCTAGAGTTGCAAGATCACCAATGATATCTGTACAGATGCCAGCTTCATATAAACTGTTATTCTGTGTAGTACGAAACACTTCCAATTAACGATAGAAACATGTTGCGTATTTTCTTATTATCATACATAATCTTACAACAAGGTTTCTTTAAATGAGCACATTATGTCAATGATTCTCAAGCACTTAATCTGTCACCGAAAAACATTCCAGGTAACTCAACTGTCATCAACTGAAATTATTGAACAAAAAGCCATTTTTAATAGATACAGTACGCGCAAATCGAGTGCCTTAGAAAAAATAATGCAGCGAAAACTATAGAAATTACTTTTTTGGACACAAGAATGTGTATGCAGAAAGCTAAACTCTCGGTAAAAGGGATATGCCGAAAACCTAGCATAGATTAATATTAAGTAGTACACGTGACGAGATATGAGCACAGCGATAAACAAATGGAATTCAAACTAAAACATCAATTTGGTCATCAGCTTTGCCGTAAGCAAGCATCATGTCAGCTACTTCGTCATTTGTGTACTGCCACGCGTCGTAACGCTGTAAACGATATTGCAGCACTCATCCATCACACAAGACCCCAAATATGACGGGGACAAATGAGTGGAAATGTCAAACATTATAAATGCCAAGTATCATATGTATGTAATGTCTGTTCTTTCGAACATGTCCGAAAGAACAGACACCATTTTGATCCAGCAGACGCTATTAATTAAGACACAAAGGAATTACAGACATTAGCTGCGCTTCAGTCTGGAACCGCGCGACCGCTACAGTCGCAGGATCGAATCCTGCTTCGGGCATGGATGTGTGTGATGTCCTTAGGTTAGTTAGGTTTAAGTAGTTCAAAGTTCTAGGGGATTGATGACCTCAGATGTTAAGTTCCATAGTACTCAGAGGCATTTGAACCATTTTAAGACTAACAAGGAATGTCGAATGTGTACAAACTAGGGCGGCGTGAATGTTCACAGGTTTGTTTGACACACAGGAGAGCGCTACGGAGATGGCGAAACACCTGAATTGGCAGACGTTTGAAGATAGACAACGATTATCTACATCTGCATCCACTTACATACTCAGAAAGCCACCGTATGGTGCTTGGGGGAGAGCACTTTGCACAACTACTACTCATTTCCTTTTCTGCTCCCCTTTCAAATGGAGCGAAGAATAAACGACTGTCTCCACGTCTCCACACGAGCCCTAGTTTTTCTTCTCTTTTCTTTGTGATCCTTAGGCGATATGTACGATGGCGCCAGTAGAATCGTCCTGCAGTCAGCTGTAAAAACCTGTTCTCTAAATTTCCTCAACAGTGTTTCGCGAAAAGAATGTCGTCTTCTCTCCAGGGATTATCATTTGAGTTCACTAAGATCTCGTAACACTCGTGTGATGATCGAATCTATCGGTAACAAATCTAGCAGCACGCTTTCAATTGATCCGATATCTTCATTTAAACTGAGCTAGTGAGATCCCAAACATTCGAGCAATACTCAAGAATGCCTCGTATAAATGTTTTATGTGCGGTCACCATCATAGACCAGCTAACTTTCCTAGAATTTTCCTAATAAACCAAAGTCGACCATCCTTTCCTATTATCGACATCAAGGGCTCATTCCATTTCATATAGCTTTGCAACATTACGATTGACTGATTCGGGGGAGAGGACCAAACAGCGAGGTCATCGGTCCGCTTAGGTTGGGGGAGGATGGGGAAGGAAGCCGGTCGTACACTTTCAAAGGACCCATCCCGGCAATTGTCTGAAGCGATTTTGAGGAAATCACGGAAAACCTAAATCAGGGTGACAGGACGTGGGTTTGAGCCGTGTCCTCCCGAATCTGAGTCCAGTCTGCTAACGACTGGGTCACCCCGATCGGTGCAACGTTAACGCCTATCGATATAATCGACGTGACTTTGTCAAGCAGCACACCACTAATTTTGTATTCGAATATTACAGGATTGTATTTCCTATGCATCTCCAGTAACTTCCATTTTCTACATTTTTTGACCAAGTTGCCGTTCATCGTTCCAAACGGAATTTGTGCCTGTCATCCATTATCCTTCTATAGTAACTCAACGAGGATACTTTCTCGTATACTGTAGCATCATCTGCAAACAAGTCGCAGATTGCTGCTCACCCTACTCGTCACATCTTTTATGTACATACAGATCAAGAGCGGTCGTTTCACACTGCCCTGAGGAACTCCTGACGAAACCCTTGTCTCTGATGAATACTCACCGTCGACTGTCGAGTTTCACTTTGCTGATCGTCTGATGGAAAGAGCACTAGAGACGAATACGACAAAAGGTGTTGAATCTTTTCGTATTCTCGTATAAGTTCTCCACGGTTCACGGTTGTGTTGGGAAGGGCAGAGGGGGCGACCAGAGAGAGAGAGAGAGAGAGAGAGAGAGAGAGAGAGAGAGAGAGAGAGAGAAGGAGGGAGGAAGGGAGGGAGGGAGAGAGGGGGGGATACTGAACTTAATTAGGTATATATCTCCATATGTCAGTAAAACACATTCCATAGCTTAAGATAATCTTGTAAATTGTTAAGAGGTTGCGATATATTTTCCTGAGAAACTGTACTAAAACTGTAAAACTGGTTCGTTCCACATTATACCGAGAGGTCGTAATTATGATCCAGGAAACACTCAAATAAACAGCAACTCAGTATCTTCCGTTTGTTTCCAGCTGCCTTCGCTATGAGAATTCGGGCAACAGCTCTCAGTTGTTCACTTGTTGTACAAAACAGGATGTTACATTTCAGGATATATTTAAGTAAATAATATTGAAACATACCTATTTTATATCTGCTTGAGAGAGACGGCATAGCAATGAAAAACATTTTTTGAGTAAAAGTAAAATGTTATACAAACAATTAATTTAATTTACGTGGGATGCGGCAGATGACATGAAACCCTACATTATGAGCGCCTGCATGTTAGAAACACATAGAATAACCGAGAGCTTAATGAGGGTCGTGGTAGTAGCATGTGGTGCCCCTAGCAGCTAGGCTGCGCTCACAACAGTATTCGGATGTAAAAAATGGTTCAAATGGCTCTGAGCACTGTGGGACTCAACTTCTGAGGTCATTAGTCCCCTAGAACTTAGAACTAGTTAAACCGAACTAACCTAAGGACATCACACACATCCATGCCCGGGGCAGGATTCGAACCTGCTACCGTAGCGGTCACGCGGTTCCAGACTGCAGCGCCTAGAACCGCACGGCCACTTCGGCCGGCACTCGGATGTAGAGGTAGTTCAGAAGAAAGTGTACCATACTCTTATAAGAGATAGTATTGGTTGCAAGTAAACAAATGACTCACAGACGTATGTCCAGGAATAAGAAGTTGTTGAAAAATGGGCCATTTTTGTGGTATGGAGAACAGTCACTACTCATTTGTGAAGGCTGTCTTCATGTTAGCATTCATCGTTCACTTTTATTGGTTGTATTGTCTTAGTATTTATTTCTCTTGATTTGTTGCTGTTGTCAGATATAACAGTTATAAATGACTCCTATCTCAACAAGTTTGTACAGTTCGTTTCAATAAGGTTGCGTTGGTTCTACATCTACATCTACATTTATACTCCGCAACGGTGGGTGGCGGAAGGCACTTTACGTGCCACTGTCATTACCTCCCTTTCCCGTTCCAGTCGCGTATGGTTCGCGGGAAGAACGACTGCCAGAAAGCCTCCGTGCGCGCTCGAATCTCTCTAATTTTACATTCGTGATCTCCTCGGGAGGTATAAGTGGGGGGAAGCAATATATTCGATACCTCATCCAGAAACGCACCCTCTCGAACCCTGGACAGGAAGCTACACCGCGATGCACAGCGCCTCTCTTGCAGTGTGCCACTTGAGTGTGCTAAACATCTCCGTAATGCTATCACGCTTACCAAATAAACCCCGTGACGAAACGCGCCGCTCTTCTTTGGATCTTCTCTATCTCTGTCATCCCGACCTGGTACGGACCCCACACTGATGAGCAATACTCAAGAATAGGTCGAACGAGTGTTTTGTAAGCCACCTCCTTTGTTGATGGACTACATTTTCTAAGGACTCTCCCAATGAATCTCAACCTGGCACCCGTCTAACAAACAATTTTATATGATCATTCCACTACAGAAGTAACTGCTACCAGTGTTTGTTCCACTATCATATAATCATACAATACAGGATCCTTCTTTCTATGTATTCGCAATACATTACATTTGTCTATGTTAAGGGTCAGTTGCCACTCCCTGCACCAAGTACCTACCCGCTGCTGATCTTCCTACATTTCGCTGCAATTTTCTAATGCTGCAACTTCTCTGTATACTACAGCATCATCCGCGAAAAGCCGCATGGAACTTCCGACACTATCTACTAGGTCATTTAGTAGTTTAGGGGAAGATTAGTGACTACATTGATTGTAAACTATGTAAACAGTGAAATAGAATCCTAACGTGAAACTTGTGTTTCTCATGGCTTATAAAGTCTTCAGACAACTTACAGAAAGACATCTGGGTATCTTCAACAACTGCTGCTATATTGACAAATGAACACCCCGACATTTTCAAGGCACAAATACAGCGAGAGAGCAGTGCATAAGGAAATTTAAACCATTTGTAGACAAGGCTACACCTACCAATAACTATAAACAACTATCGCCATCACACTATCAAATATGGCCAACATCAGAACTTATCCATAGCGAACATTAATAACCAACAGGTGAGCGAGTAGCAATAGTCCTGTTCCTTTGTCGTTTGACCAGGAAGAGGGCAGGATTTCAAGTATAATTAAGGCAAACCTTCCATCTCTATTAGTAAGGTAATTCAGTAATTTAAACTCAACTGCTTCCTTAACAACACTATCCTAACAGCGGGAAGCACCCATCAGTTCCTCTAGATTGTTATGTTGCATAGGATGAAAGTGTCAAGGCAATGTTCTGCAACAGCAGATTTGCTCGACTGTTGTAAACGTGGGTGACGTTTACATTCTATACATCGGTCCTCCACGGTCCTGATGGTCTGACCAATGTGTGACACGCCACAACTATATGGGATGCGGATCCAGCTTACGCAAGCCAAGCTCATCCTTTACCGACGCTAAAAGGGCTTGAATCTTAAATAGTGATCGAAACACACACTTCAATCTGTCGTTCCTCACAATGCGACCAGTTCTACTAGAAATGTTCCCTGCGTAAGGCAAAAAGGCCGTAGACTTTGCTGCAACCTCCTTATTTTGAACACTCACCCGATTGATGGTTGGGCAACAGCGCAACGGAGGTTTGATCTGCCTTTCGCTATAACGGTTCTGGCGAAAGGTAACTTGGAGGTGGGCTTCCTCAGCTGACAAACTTTCAGGGTGTGCGATGACGTGGGCCCTATGAAATAAGGTGCGAAATCACCCTAAAATATCCCTCTTCTAAATAATATTAACCTGAGTGATAATCATATAGTCTAGTGCATAAAATAGCTACTATAAACTTTCCCTGGGATATCCTTTATGAATCAATAAATAATAGTCAGCTGTCCTTTCAGTAAGGAAAGTAAATTGTACTTGAAATTAACTGGAAGTTAAGTAATCAGTTCCTTCCTTATTGGTACTCAGCAACTATGTGTCATGCACTTGTCTTGTATAGTCCGTGATAAGCTTGTAAGTTACATCGTAATTAGTTAGTGTAATCAGTTCATCTCCATAGTCTGATTCACTAATGAAAAGAGATGTTCCGATGATGAAATTAAACTCGGAAAACCAAAAGAACTTTAAATTGCTTCATCCTACACAATTTAGATAGTTTATGCTACTTTACATATTCCAGAAAAAGTCATGAAATACTTCATTTCACATCGGACGTCGAACAACGAATAACAGCAAAAAGTAAACCCTTCTAATCGATTAGCGCACAAGATTGCTGCAATGCGATGCAGCTGCCCCTACCACTGTCGTTTTATGTAACCCGCAATGTTACATCTGGCCTTCATAAATCACGCGCGAGCTTTTCATATTCTCTCGCTTGCTACGTCCAAGCTATTAGTCCTATAAAAAACACCAACAGACCTCTTTATAGGAAAATTAATAGAGTTAAGTTTTGCACTGGGATACGTTGTCGCAGGAGGCCATGGTTTCCAAGATATTTAGGGAAAACATACAAAAGTGACCCTCAATCGCACCTCCACCCTCTCCCGCCCCCCCCCCTTCCCATCCTTTATCTCTCGTCAGTCAGTGTTTCCAACATATTGTTCGTGACACTGCTTCCTACCCCTGTACAAAAATTTCCGGCTACACGAACTATTCCCTATATTCGACCTTTCTTGGTTTCTTATTGACTGGGTTTGAATCCTGCCTCGGGCATGGTTGTGTGTGCTGTCCTTAGGTTCGTTAGGTTTAAGTAGTTCTAAGTTCTAGGGGACTGATGACCATAGATGTTAAGTCCCATAGTGCTCAGAGCCATTTGAACCATCTTATTGATTGAGCTATTACTCCACCAGCATAGTTGGCTATTTTGTTAACGTCATTAATTTTAACATGTCCCTGAGGACAACGAAAGACAAACTAGTTCCGTAAACGTTACGCTAAAACTAACTACGTTGAAAAATCGATCCAGACTTAATCGTTAGAAGCACAGTAATTTCGTAATCAGAAGATCTGACGAATATACTGATGTAATTTTTTATTTTATGCTGTTAAAATTCGCTAAACTGTTAGATAAATTTTACACATACGTTAATTTTACAATCTTGTAAGTTCTCGACTAAGCTGGTGGGATTAAAGGGGCAGTCTGGAAGACCAGAAAAGGTCGAACGTGGGAAATAACTCGTGCGGTCGCAAATTTTTGTACAGTGCTACGAGACCGTGCCATGAACAACACACTAGAAACCCTAAGTTGTGGGGGCTGAGTATGAGGGTGGGGGTGCATCTGAATTTCACATTTGTACGTTCTTTTTGAATAACTCGGAAATTACGGCCTCTAGCGAAAACTATCCGAGTACAAAATTTAAATACATTAAATTTCCTATAAAAACGTCCTGTTTATTTTTTCTGTAGGACTAACAGTCTGCGGGTAGCGACGACGGAATATGAAACTCATGCGCGTGGTTTACGAAGGCCAAATATAACATTGCGGGTTGCATAAAAGAACAGCAGTAGGGGCAGCTGAAGCACCCTGTATCATCACTGACGTATGAAATTACCATACCTTATTCCACGGTACACTATAACCCTCCACGCTGAGCCGGATGGCGGCAGCTATCAGCCTGAAGATTAATTTGAGTTGGCTTCCGATCAACGTCTTGTCCCAATGGACCATCAATCTTCGTCCTATTTAACACGTCAAAGAAGGGAACGCAGATATCTTCTTCCACCTCCATACTGAAGCGATTGTTCGGATTTAGTGAATTTAGATGTTATTTGTTTTTCTCTGAATTTATTTATTTATTTCGTAATTCGTATTAATTATCTGTTATTATATAGCAGATCGTACATTGTGTGATTTTACATGTTCTATCATACAAATTCAGTTTTATTCTAGTACATTTCTGCTTTTTTGTTGAAAATTTTACAAAAAAATAAATAAAAAACCAATATATATATATATTATATATAAGCAATTTTGTTTAACCTTGTTGCTAACTTAGATAATGATAGTAATGAGATACATAATAGGTTGTGGATGTATTTTAATTTTAATTTATTAGTGTATTTAATGGAAGAAACAGGAGATGGAAATTTGACTTAGCTGTGATATGACAGTTCTTCCTTTATACCTTCTGCGTGTATGGTTATGTCGGTTAAAAATGTGTTATCTTGACAGTTGTAATACTTAATTTAGGGTATTGATTAGTTACGTTATAATGTGTTTCCGGTCTTAAGGTAACAGTGGAGATTGGGAGTCGATTTAAAAGTCATAGTCATCTGCATCAGGTGCGAGGGCTAGGTAAAACTTCGAGCCAGTCACACTTGATGCAGTGAAAGAAGAAAAAAGTCACATCTTCAGATAGTGTTACATGCTATGAAATGTTATAACAAACAGCTGCACAGAAAATTTTTTTCAGATTGATTCGACGTAATGTTGTAGAACTTTCGCTTACTTTTGCTATGTTTGTATGTTTATTCGTCTTCACTTCCTGTGTGTGATGTAGCATCCGATTCCGTATGTGTGCTTGTGTCTGTATCGTTTACTGTGTACTGCTGTCCGCCCCCGGTAGCTGAGTGGTCAGCGCAACAGAACGTCAATCCTAAGGGCCCGGGTTCGATTCCCAGCTGGGCCGGAGATTTTCTCCGCTCGGGGAGTGGGTGTTGTGTTATCCTAATCATCATCATTTCATCCCCATCGACGTGAAAGTCGCCGAAGTGGCGTCAAATCGAAAGACTTGCACCCAGCGAACGGTCTACCCGAGGGGAGGTCCTAGTCACAAGACAATTATTTACTGTGTACTGCTGATCTGTCCGACGTGGAGCCTGTCTTATTCCAGCGTATGGTCTCTCCTGATTGTATGTCGCATATAGTAATCGCGATACTTTGCCTGCGCTGTTGTTTATCGAGTTCCAATCATCCTGTCTGCGTATTAACTTTCCAATGTCTTGGTTTTCTAAACTCGGTCTTACGTGTCCTAGGGCATCGCAGATGAGCACTACGTGTTCAGGTGTACCATTCTCACCACAGGCACAAGTGTGGGTCTGTTTTAGGCCAAACCTGTGGAGATGCACAGGATACAGGGCATGGCCCGTGAGAAAGTGCACCATCTCGCGTGTTGGATTTATGTGCTTCAAATTCATCCGCTCTCGTATACTGGGGAAGGAAGAGTACACTCGTCTTCGCTTATCAGTTGTGTCCCATTCTGTCTCCCATGTATTAATTCTCCACTTGCTTAATTTCCGTCATGTATTATTTCTCCACTTGCTTAATTTCCGTCTGTTATTTCTCTTATTTTGTCGCGTCTTCCCCTATTCAGCCAGTATGCAGCTGCTCTGTGGAGAATTGTAATGTCTATAGGGGAAACTCCCAGTACCAAGCACAGTGCCTCAATCGAGGTCGTGACGAAAGTCCCCTAGATTGTGAGTAGAACACTCTGGCCGCGCCTCACAATGGTTTGATGCGTACCTAAGCATAATCGATGTGCCCAAGCACTAGCTGCAAAACAAGTTATTGACTCAAAGAGTGGTGAGTAATATGGCTTCATTGTCTGAAGGGGTAGTCTGTATCTTATAGTTTTCAGCCTTGCAAGTTTACGCATCAGTTTCGTCGCTTTGTTAATTGTCAGTCTGGCATGTTCGTTAAAGTGTACATGTTCGTCAATATAAATGCCGAGGTATCTTGTCACTGCTTTCCTTTTTATAGATGTGTTGTTTAACTTCATAATTGGATTTATTTTCAGCGTGCATCTTAGAAGTAGGTAAACGGTTTTGTTTGTTGCTATTGTGAGTTTGTTGTCCGTGCACCATTCAACGATAAACGCGAGGAGCCGCGCGGCTTTATTCTCTAATTGGAACCTGGAGTTTGCAGATACCACGACCATAAGGTCATCAGTATACGCAATCACCCCAGTAGCCAGGTCGTTCTCTTTTAATGCATTCAGTAGTGGTTCTGTGGCTATGTCCCAGAAAATCGGTCCACATATGGATCCTTTGTTACTTTCTTTATAACATTTTGGCGACCAGTCTTCCATTCCACTATCTTGCTTTTACAACGGTCTGTAAGGCTGTTGTATACAGCCAGTGGAACATTCGTCTCTCTAGGTCTTGCAAACATCGCCGGCCACAAAAGGTTATCGAAATCACCAGCTATGTCAATAATGATCGCTACTATGTATTTGTCATTTATTGTCTGTGTCATTTCTATGGTCCTATGTAATGCGTCGTCGATTGATTTATGTGGTCGAGAACTAAACATATGGGCTAAGGCCGAAGAGCTGCCGCTGCGACCGAAGTCTATCGCACAGCAATCTCTCTCTGCTTTTGCCAGAATGTTAATGAGGCTTATTGGTCTGTGTGTCTTAGGTTCAGTCAGATCTTTGTCCTCTTCTTTCTTGATTATAACTACATTTCCCGTTTTTCATATATTCGGTATTCGTCCTTCTAGTAGAGCATCATTCAGTAAGTCTGTCAGGTATGGTACGATAAGTGGAGCAACTTGTTTGATAGTTTCGGGGTGGATGCCGCAAGGGCCCGGAGCCATTTTGTTCGTTATTTTGTTTATTACCAAAGAAACTTCCTTGTGAGCAGAGGGGATGGTGATACCTACGTTTTCATATTTATGATGAAGTAGTCTGCGAAGCGCGGTGTGAAGTTGGTTCTACTTAGTTTGGCCATCGTCAGGAAGTAGTTTGTTGAGGAGATACCGTGCTGTGCATCTCGAGCCTCTGGTTTCTTCAGTGTCGAAAATACTGTAGGAGTCTTTATACGTTCAGTCTGCAGTTTAAACGGCTCCCCCCAGATGTTGTGCTGTTTGTTTGTTCTAACATACGTGTCCCTGTGGTCTTTCCTGGTCTTATGTAGTTCGTCTTTGTATCGTGTTTTAGAGTTACAGTAATGTTGAAGTCTACTTTCTCTTTCCCGTGCTGTCTTTGATTTTTGGTAATATCGTCGTTTATCACTAGTGTCCTTTCGTAGTCTTGTTAATAGTGCTGACCATGGTGCCCTTTTTCTGGGTGCATCACGTGCTACAGGTATTGCTGTAGCTTGTGCCCTCTGTAACACGCCTGTAAGAACGTGAGCTCTGTAACCTATGCTTCCTTGGGTGCCACATAAGGAAACTCTTTAATCACTTGCCTTAGTTTTTGTCAGTTTGCTTTGATTAACAGCAACCTTACGTTTTGTAAAGTTTCTGTGTTTGTGTCTGTGTTTGTTTTAGTGTATATAATTATTGAGTTGTGATCACTGAGTATTCTCTTATCGAGCACCTGCCAATTCGCAACCTGTATTAATGAGGCGCTGTTTGCCAGAGAAATATCTATGTTTCTGCCTACTCCACTATTTCCGTGGTAAGTTGGGGGCTGGCCTGGCTTTTTTAAAACGAAAAAATTACACGCATTTATAACGATGACTATTATTTGTCCTCTGGCGTTCGTTCTGTCAGAGTGCCAGAGGATTGACCTAGCATTTATGCCTGTTAAGATAAGTAGTTGTCTGGCATTTGTAAATCGAGCAATATGTTTTATTACTTCAGCAAAAGGCTCTATATCAAATGAGTACTCGGCGTAGGTCGACGAGATGATCCATGTTCGCCTGCTTAAAGTTATTTCGACTGTAACCGTATGTTGTGTGCATAATTGCGTAATTTGTGCTACTATAATGTTATTGTTTGCTACAATGATAGCAACCTTGGTCTTGTTCGTGCCGGTGATTAGCATGTACTGCCGCGAAAGGCCTGGAATTCTTCCATCTCGTGTGTACGGTTCTTGAAGACACAATGTGTCCGCGCATACCTCGTTCATCAGTTGTTCTAAAAAGCTGTGTAAATTCTCACAGCCATGAAGCCAAATTATAAAAGTATCGTCTACAAACCAAAAAAGCATGCGGGTTTCAATGCCACCAACTCCAAGCCAAGTTCCTCGAAATTGACATTAGGTGTCAAAGGGCTCCCTCCTTGAACTCCGTCTGTCTGCTAACAGAACTGCATTATTTGTGCCTCGAAAATGCCGGAGTATTGACCTGTCGAGATATCTACGGTTGTCGAAGACGTCACCCAGACGCATTCCCGTAATTTTTATGGAGTTCTGCTATCCGACGCGGGAAAGAGCAGACATAAATTTTGTCATGATTTAACCAACGACGTCAATCAGTATCAATATGCCACTATACGACGGATGACATTCCCAATGCTACATTCCATATGAAAAAAAATATTCAGCAGGTTATCCCAGCAACTTACAGACACGAAATCGTTTCTAACAAGGGCGACGAATAGAGGTAGACCTCGCACAGTTCGTCCGCCGCATGTGGAGCAGTGAGTGATGCGACAGGCGGAAGATCCTTGACACGAGTGTGTAAGGAACTGGCGTTGGTGAAGGCATGAATCTTGGTCTTGCGTGCTCAGTTTTGCACGAGTAGTTACTTTATCCACGTCACTTACATCGAGTACGCACTCTCAGGCAAAAAGATCACTATATCAGTGTCTGAATCTCTTGCTAATAGACTCTTAGTACATTATATCTGCAGCTTGCACATGGCACTTTACAGGTGCTTGACAACGCTAAGGAACAACTGCAAATCGCTACAGAACAATCGACAATTACTACAGAACACCCGACCGATGATACAAACACCAAAAAAAATTTTGCATCACCCCGGTTCCCGGAACTCCTGAAGATGGACGTTTATTGTGGATACTGTGTCACAGACACAGTTCCTTTGACTGTTCAGAAATGTCACCAAACCCGCCCAAAGACGTAAGCAACCGTTCATGAGCAGTGGCTACCAGACGGAGGGGTCTGACAGCCGATCAGTTCCAGTCATTCCGCCGGAAAGGAGGTACACGGCTCGTATTGTCTGTAGTTCAATCATGCCTAGACGGTCAATACCGCGGTTCGATGGCGTCCACATTGTTACTTTGTTCCAGGAAGGGCTCCCAACATGGGAAGTGTCAGGCGTCTCGTAGTGAACCAAAGCGATGTTGTTCTGAGATGGAGGAGACACAGAGAAACAGGAACTGTCGATGACATGCCTCGCTAAGGCATGGATTATGGCTCGGAGGAACCCTGTCAGCAACGTCACCATGTTTAATAATGTTTTTCGTACAGCCACAGGAGTCGTGTTACGACTCAAACTGTGCGCAATAGGCTGCATGATGCGCAACGTCAATCTCGACGTCCATGGTGAGGTCCATCTTTGCAACCACGACACCATGGAGCGAAGTACAGATGGGCCCAACAACATGCCGATGGACCGCTCAGGAGTGGCATCACGTTCTCTTCACCGATGAGTGTATCCTATGCCTTCAACCGGACAATCGTCTGAAACGTGTTTGGAGGCAACCCGGTCAGGATGTCCAGCTAGTGCAGCAAAGTGGAGGTTACCTGATGTTTTGGACTGGAATTATGTGGGGCCGACGTACGCCGCTAGTGGTTATGGAAGACGCCGTAACTACTGTACGATACATGAATGCCATCCTCCGACCGACAGTGCAACCATATCGGTAGCATACTGGCGAGGCATTCGTCTTCATGGACGACAATTCGCGCCTCCATCACGCACATCTTGTGAATGATTTCCTTCAGGATAACGATATCGCTCGACTAGAGTGGCCAGCATATTCTCTAGACATGAACCCCATCGAAAATGGATGGGATAGATTGAAAAGGGCATTTATGGACGACGTGACCCACCAACCACTCTGAGGGATCTACGCCAAATCGCTGTTGAAGAGTGGGACATTCTGGATCAACAGTGCCCTCATGAACTTATGGATAGTATGCCACGACGAATACAGGCATGCATCAATGCAAGAGAACTTGCTACTGGGTATTAGAGGTGCCGGTGTGCACTGCAATCTGGGCCACCACCCCTGAAGGTCTCGCTGTATAGTGGTACAACATGCAATGTGTGGTTTTAATGACCATTAAAAAAAGTCGGAAATGATGTTTATGTTGTTCTCTATTCCAATTTTCTGTACAGGTGCCGGATCTCTTGGAACCGAGGTGATACAAAACTTTTTTTTGATGTTTGTGGTAAAAGGAAGTGCGGAGGGCGGAACGCGTTAACTGCAGCGGAGGCTGTGCACGAACGCTTTGTACCTATTCGACAGTACGTGCACTGCGGTATTTGATGAAGGTTGTTATGGATTAGTGTGATATTCTGTGTGGTACGGCAACATGCCTGCAAGAATCATTTGAGTGCTTACGATCGAGGACGAACTGTTGGACGGCTCGAAGCCGGTCAAAGTGTCACTAGTGCGGCCTCTGGAATGGATGTGTCTAAAGGTGTCACCCCGCGATGAAAAAGGCCGCTGAAGGTGGAAATACTACGCCGTAGCATGTCAGTGGTCGGAGAAGGACAGCCACGCCGCAAGGGGATCGATAAGCAGCCCAGGTGGCGATAAGGAAGAGATATCTCACACCTAGGCAGACCGCTGCAGACCTCTCAACCGCTACCGGTAAAAGTGTCTCCTCCAGAACCATTTCGCGGCGCTTAAATCAATGCATCTCACTTCAACCACACCATCGTCTAGTAGGATTTTGTTAGTGTGGGGGGAATGTTGTTTTGGTTCAGCAACTGTGGTTCTCCGACGAATTCTGATTCACTGTGGCAAGGGATTCTGACCACCAGTTAGTGAGGAGAGAGAAAGCAACATATTATACACCATAGAATGTTTTTGAACGTCAAAATTATTGCCTAAGGGTTGTCGTGTGGGCAGGCATTATGTACAATGGTCGAATAAAGCTGCCCATCTTTGCGTGAGGTACCGTTAAGGTGCGTTTACACCTGTGCGCCTTGCGGCTAGTCACCGAGCGACAGTGCTTGCCCCACACGCAAGTAGAGGCACGTGTGTAGAAGGATCTCTTCCTCAACATGTACGTGCGAGTGATCCCGTTCGCACCTGTGTTCACACTGGGCGCCTCTACCTGTATGTACATCCGTGTGAGGCATGCTACAGCCGCACGGCGACTAGCCGCAAGGCTCACAGGTGTAAACGCACCTTTACACAATAATGGCATTGCAGGAAAATTATTCTGGATCATGTCTGTCTGTTAAGGGACGCGAAATGTCCCGACTTTCTGCTTATGGATGACAACGCCCACCCACAAAGGACCGGTAAGGTGTCGGCCACACTGGAAAGTGAATATATTGAACGTATGGAATAACCTGCGTGCTCCCCGGACATAAACTCTATGGAATATGCCTTGGATGCTTTTGCAAGATGTGTTTCTCAATGAACAAGCCATCCTCGAACCGTGCAAGAACTGAAAACGGCCTTGAGACAGGAGTGAGGCAATACACCCAAACGGCTCCTCAACAGTTCTATAAACAGCATGAATAACAGGTGCAAAATGTGCATTAGTGCGTTAGGAGGACATATTCGTTACACACACAGAGAGAGAGAGAGAGAGAGAGAGAGAGAGAGAGAGAGAGACCCTTACGTTTGGAGCTTGACCTGTGTCGAACATTAACCACATTTATGTCCGCTATCCTGCTTTTCCTCTTGCTGAAATGTATACAGTTTTCTCTTATAAATATACCACTCCACCTCTATTACGCAGGTACTGTGTTTTAAGTCGCCCATTATTGCCTGTGATTATTCCTGTCCAACATCGTCTCTGTTCTTTACCAATTGTCAAGCATTGTATTTACAGGTCCGAGATTCAAGTGAAGTTGGATGAGAACTACCAGAATAAAAACGTGTAGACAGACGCAGATTCTCTAGCGATAATGTAAGCAAGGTATTACGTTTGCTGTAATATCAGTGCGTGGACAGAAATTGTGAGTGCAATTCAGAACGGCATACAATTTACCGGAGAAATTGACAGACGCATTTTATTCCTAATTTCTGTGCGTAAAATTACTCACACTATTTATGTTATCCTTGCAGAAAGACAATGAATGTGGTGTGATTCGATATGGGGATGTTTAAACACACTGGTGCACTCCACACCCTTCAACAAAGTGGACAGGTGTGTTTACTCGAATTTGTGGTTCTCGGAGAAAAAGGGCTGGACGATGCATAAGAATGAGTAATGACAACATGAAACACATCCTATAGTTTCAGCTGACAAATAGCTACGATACGACAAAATGACCCACCTGTCAAGAAAAATTTGTTTCCAGACGTTTTTATGGGATTCTTTTATGCTACTTATGACCAATACTATCTCCCGTAAGCAAACGGAACACTATTCTTTAAACTCCCCGTACATTCAGTTCTCGAGCTCAGAGTTCTTGATTTCTTGAAGTTTTAGAGTCAGCCTATCAGAACATTAGCTCCGATCACACAAACAAGAAGGAGGGGGAGGGGGGGGAGGTTAAAGAGGGGAATCGAACATAGGTTTGCTAAAGGAACCATTACGGATATTTGCCGGCCGATAGCAACTCGAAAGGCCAGAGTAAAATTTCAACCCCTCCAGTGCCCAGTAGGGTGGTAATAACAGCTCCATCTCACACGGTAGGGGCACTGACTAAACCCTTGAAAGACGTTGATGAGCTTTCTTTCTATTGGCTGATCTATAAATTTGTGCGCGAATTTAGGTTCTCAGTCCAATTTTCTGAACGATCTTTCCCTATCTCAGTTGTATGTATATATATATATATATATATATATATATATATATATATATATATATATATATATGTGTGTGTGTGTGTGTGTGTGTGTGTGTGTGTGTGTGTGTGTGTGTGTGTGTGTGTGTGTGTTTGTGTGTGTGTGGACTAGTCAAAAAGCTGTGAAAACACCGCTTCAGCAGTCGCAAGGAATATTAATAAGAGAGCGAGAGTTTTTGGATATTAGGAGGAAATCGCGTGACCGAAGTTCAAACGCACCGGTAACGAGTCATGAATTTGTAACACGGTTTTCTGAAGTTAAATACTTCAATACTATGGATTTAGCTGCTGGGCGCTGAAAACTACCGCTACCAACTAGGTCTCGCCAGTATATGAATTTCCTGTTTAATGGGAGAGAGTTGCAGAGAGAGCTGCTAATTCTTTGTACCACTATTTCGAATGATCGTCTCTGTGGGGCAGTTATAAAACTTTTTGCTTATGATTTTCAAGAAGAATGTTAAAAAACTAGATTTTTTCAATGGACGCTGTGTCCATATCCGCCGATAGCAGGACTGAATACAGTGAAATATAATGTTTTATATCGGATTCATTGAAGGCTGAATTACAGATGAAGAAACTAAACTAAACTCCGTCCGAAAAAGTCTCGGAAGGCCCAACGGTACTGACCGACAGCCGTGTCATCCTCGGCCTATAGGCGTCACTGGAAGCGGCTATGGAGGGGTATGTGGTCAGCACAAGGCTCTCCCGGCCGTTATCAGTTTTAGTGACCGGAGCCGCTACTTCTCAGTCAAGTAGCTCCTCCATTTGCCTCAAAACGGCTGAGTGCACCCTCCTTACCAAATGTGCTCGACAGACAGGACGGTCACCCATCCAAGTGCTAGTCAAGCTCGACAGCGCTTAATTTTGTTGATCTGACGGGAACCGATGTTATCACTGCGGCAGGCCCGTTGACGAATTACAAATGAAACCTCTGTCAAACTTGGCAATTAATCTCCTTGAATGCGCATTGGAAGGTGGTCATAGCGAGGTAGAAAGGATGGATATTGCCTCGGAGAATGAAGTCTTTTAACAAAAAGAACAAGAAACTGGAATCTGGCGTTAGGCCACTGCTGCTTTCAGTCGATATACAAGAAAATATTGATACAATAAATTGACGTTCATACAAAATTAAGAGGGCTACTTAGTACAGAACAGAGAATATATGATTAGAGTAGTGTATTGTAGGTTCATACATACTGTAGAGTAAGTAACGTGGAATTGAGTGTAGAACGTTACTAATGTAAACACTGGTACAAGTGCAGTGTTACAACAGATCTACACTGAAGAGCCAAAGAAACTGGTACACCTGCCTAATAATATCGTGTAGGGCCCCCGCTAGCATGCAGAAGTGCCGCAACACGACATGGCATGGACTCGACTAATGTCTGAAGTAGTGCTGGAGGTAACTGACACAATGAATTCTGCAGGGCTGTCCATAAATCCGTAAGAGTACGGGAGGGTGCAGACGTCTTCTGAACAGCACGTTGCAAGGCATCCCAGATATGCTCAATAATGTTCATGTCTAGGGAGTCTGGTAGCCAGCGGAAGTATTTAAACTCAGAAGAGTGTTCCTGGAGCAACCCTGGAGCAGTTTTGGACGTGGAGGGTGTCGTACTATCCTGTTGGAATTGCCACGTCCGTCGGAATGCGCAATGGACATGAACGGATGCAGGTGATCAGACAGGATGCTTACGTTAGTGCCAACTGTCAGAGCCGTAATAGACATATCATGGGTCTCATATCACTCCAACTGCACACGTCCCACATCAGTACAGAGAATCCACCACCTTGAACAGTCCCCTGCTGACATGCAGGGTCCAGGGATTCTTGAGGTTGTCTACATACCCGTGCACGTTTATCCACTCGATAAAATTTGAAACGAAACTCGTCCGACCAGGCAACAGTTTTCCAGTCATCAACAGTCCAATGTCGGTGTTGACGGGCCCAAGCGAGGCGTAAAGCTTTGTATCGAGCAGTCATCAAGGGTACACAAGTGGGCCTTCTGCTCCGAAAGCCCGTATTGATGATGTATCGTTGAAAGTTCCGCTCGCAAACACTTGTTGGTGGCCCACCACTGAAATCTGCAACAATCTGCAGAAGGGTTGCACTTCTGTCACGTTGAACGATTCTCTTCAGTCGTCGTTGTCCCTATTCTTGTAGGATCTTTTTCCGACCGAAACAGTGTCGGAGAATTGATGTTTTACCGAATTCCTGATATTCACAGTACACTCGTGAAATGGTCGTACAGAAAAATCGCCACTTTATCGCTACCTCGCAGATGCTGTGCCCATCACTCGTGCGCCGACTATAACACCACTTTCAAACTTACTTAAATCATGATAACCTGCCATTGTAGGTGCAGTAACCGATATAAGAACTGCGCCAGACACTTGTCTTATATAGGCGTTGCCAACGTCAGCGCCGTATTCTGCCTGTTTACAAAATTCTGTATTTGAATACACATGCCTATACCAGTTTCTTTGGCGCTTCAGTGTATTATACTTGGGCCAGTACTGTAAACGTTAATCTAAACTAGTAATGAAATTGTACCTGGTGAGGAGTGTAGGGACCAAGTTTATAATACCAATAACAAATGAATAACGCTGTTCAAAACAACTGGCAATGGTTCCCCGCGACTCGAATCCTCTTTTACGGCAACATGAGCAACCAAGAGATTCGGACGTTGTCAGCATGTACGCCCCTACGCGGTTGGTGTCGTTTGCGTATAGCTAATGAGTGTGGTGATTTCTTTCCTTTAAAGCGTTTCAAGTATCATTAACACCACATGCGGCGAAGTAGATTAATTCATTTTCTGTGATTCTCTGGACTGCGAGGCAAGTCATTAATATTTCTCAACGCGGGAGTTGTTCGGATCACGTAAATCAGTCGGTCGAGGTGGGTGAAATCCTTTAGTTCCAGATCAAAATACGCCGCTACCAGAGGGCATGAGTATGGCAAGAGAAATCCACCAGGACCGTATCATGCAGGAATGTCAGCTTAAAAAAAGAGCTGCAGCAGAAATCGGTAAGTGTGGCGTGTAGCAGACTAACCATGGATGTATAATCAGATATTCAAGCAAAAAAGATTCGTGTCTAAACTAATCCTAATATTACGAACATAATTATGGGAAATGCCTATCTCACATATAAATGAGAACTTCAAATTCTGGAGCAACCACTTAATATGAAACAGTTGATGAGAGTAATGGAGCGCTGAATGACAACAACCAAAGCTTTTAAGTTATGAGAGCTATGCGATGCTACCATACAAAGAGAAGTCATTGTACAGCGTTGTTACCAAAAATCTCGAAAAGTGCTTGGGGGATTTACTTCTAATTTTTACACGATACTGTTATGAACGTTTGAATGGACACTGGCTATATATTTTTCTTACATGTATTAAACATAAAAATATAACATATATGTATTATAAAAAGATGGAACGTTGTTACCAAGTATCTCAAAAGTTTTTGACCGATTTACTTCAATTTTTTTCGTGATACTCTAATGAACTCTCGGATGGACGTAGGCTATATAAGTTTTAATACATATAATATATAAACATATATGTAGTATACAAGGGAGAAGTTTTGTTACCAAACTCTCGAAAAGTTCTTGGCCGATTTATTTAAAAATTTTACACGATCTCCTAATGAATATTTTGACGGACATAGGCTGTATATGTTTTTAATATACATAATATTTAAATACACACGTAATACAGAAAGGGGAAACGTTGTTACCTAAAATCTGGAAAGGTTCTTCGATTTAATTTAAATTTTTACACGATACTCTAATGGATATTTGGACGGATGTTATGGAGAGAGTTATTACCAAGTATCTCAAAGAGCTTTTGACACATTTACTTAAGATGTTTACACCATATTCGAATGAAAATTTGGAAAGTGTAGCCGGCCTGTGTGGCCGAGCCGTTCTTGGCGCTTCAGTCTTGAACCGCGCGATTGCTACGTTCGCAAGTTCGAATCCTGCCCCGGGCGTGGATGTGTGATTTCCTTAGGTTAGTTAGGTAAGTAATTCTAAGTTCTAGGGGACTGATGACTTTCAGATGTTAAGTTCCATAATGCTCAGAGCTATTTGACAAGTGTATGCCACATATTTAACGTACAGAACGGGAAAGGTTACCAAACTTATCGAAAAGTTCTGGCGCGATTAACTTCAATTATTACACGACACTCAAATACACGTGCAGATCGGCATTTCTTTTTCTTTATTGTTATTTTGAACACCTTGTACAAAGGTGGGCTGTCAGCAGCATAGTACGCTGCTCTTCAGCCTCGAGTGTTACAATATAAGACATAAGGGAGGTACAGATGATACAATACAAATGGCGGGCAAAAAACTGTAGACACAGAAAACAATATACACGAAGCCGTTCACATTGGACAAGAAAAAACACTAAAACCTGTTGACACGGCGCACAAACACTGACGACTGCGATGGCACAGGTGAACGATGGGGCGAGACGGCGAAAGAACACTAAACACGAACACGAAGGCACACACACGAGACACCGATGGCGATGATCTCCGGCGCGCGAATGTCCACTGAGCGTGTACGAGTCTGGGAACCTGCCAAGAGAGGAGGAGGGGGGTGGGAGATGGGAGAGCAGAGATGCCAAGGGTAGGAGAGATAGGGGGGAGGAAGGAAGGGAGGAGGGGGGTAGGGGAAGCCCAGGGGAAGAGGGGTGGAGGAAGGGGGGATGGAGGGAAAAGGAGAGAGAAGTGAGGGAGGATGCCCAAAGGAAAAAACACAGGACGTGGGAGGGGAGGATCAAAGTTGGTAGGAGGGGTAGATGGAGGGGAGGAGGGCATCATCAGGGAGGGGGAGCTGGCGGGAGCCACCTTGGGAGAGGGTGTGGAGAGTGGAGAGATGGAGAGCAGGTGGGACGTGGAAGTACAGGCACGGCAGCGGACGGGGGCGGGAGAGGATGGGAGAGACGAGTGGGTGAGGAGGATCGAGTTTATGGGAGGTGTAGAGGATCTGTATCCATTCGAGGAAGAGGAGGAGGTGGGGGAAAGGAATTAGGTCGTACAGGATCTGCGTAGGGGAGGGGAGACAGATGCGATAGGCGAGGCGAAGAGCATGGCGTTCTAGGATCTGAAGAAATTTGTAAAAGGTAGGGGAAGCGGAGATCCAGGCAGGGTGGACATAGCAAAGGATAGGGCGAATGAAGGATTTATAGGTATGGAGGATCGTGGAGGGGTCCAGACCCCAAGTACGGCCAGAAAGGAGCTTGAGGAGACAGAGTCGGGAGCATGCCTTGGCTTGGATCATCTGGAGGTGGGGGTCCAGGAGAGGTGACGGTCGAGGGTGACACCAAGTTACTTAAGGGCGGGGGTGAGGGCGATAGGATGGCCATACATGGTGATGTAGAAATCGAGGAGATGGAAGGAAGGGGTGGTTTTGCCTACAATGATCGCCTGGGATTTGGAAGGATTGACCTTCAGCAACCACTGGTTACACCAAGCGGTGAACCGGTCAATATGGGATTGGAGAAGGTGATGGGAGCGCTGCAGGGTGGGGGCAAGGCAAGGAAGGCGGTGTCATCGGCGTACTGGAGAAGGTGGATGGGGGGTGAAGGCGGCGGCATGTCCGCCATATACAAGAGTTACAGAAGAGGGGAGAGATCGGAACCCTGGAGCACACCGGCGGAAGGGAAAAAGGTGTAGGAATCCGTGTTGTGGGTGGTGACGTAGGAAGGATGTTGGGAAAGAAAGGAGCCGATCAGACGGACGTAGTTGATAGGAAGGGTGAAGGTTTGGAGCTTGAAGAGGAGACCAGAATGCCACATGCGGTCATAGGCTCGTTCAAGGTCAAGGGAGAGGAAGATAGCAGAACGACGGGAATTAAGCTGTTCAGAGAGGAGATGAGTGAGGTGAAGGAGATCATCGGAAGAGAAGGATGGCCGAAAGCCACACTGGGTAATGGGAAGGAGGCGGTGCTGGTGGAGATGTTGGTAGATGCGTCAGGTGAGGATGGATTCCAGGACCTTGCTGAAGACCGAGGTAAGTCTGATGGGGCGGTAGGAGGAGACAGCGGACGGCGGTTTATCGGGTTTGAGGAACATCAGGATACGGGAAGTTTTCCACAGGTCGGGGTAATAGCTGGTGGACAGGACTACATTGTAGAGCCTGGCCAGGGTGGAGAGGAAAGAGGCAGGAGCTTCACGGAGGTGGCGATAGGTGACACGATCGTGACCAGGAGCAGTGTTGCATTTCGTGTGGAGTGTAGCGATGAGATCCTGTGTAGTGATAGGGGCACTGAGTTCTGTGTGTGCAATGTTGTCCAAGTACTGGAAACCAGGTGCGAGAGGAGGGATAGAGGTGTCAGTTCGATCACGGACATCTGGGAAGAGAGAGTAATCGAACTGGGAATCATCAGGAATGGTAAAGACATCAGAGAGGTAGGAGGCAAAGTCATTGGCCTCACTAACAGCGTCAGGGAAGGGTTGGTTGTCATGAAGGAGAGGATAGTAGGGGGGTTTAGATCCGGTAAGGCGGCGGATAGCTGACCAGAGTTGATAAGAAGGGTAGCGTTTAAGCGGGTGCATGTCTGTCGCCAGTCCTGGCGTTTCTTAGCCGCGAGCAAGTTACGGATGTGTCTCTGGAGTTGCCGGTGGCGTCGTAGTGTGTCCGGGTCACATGTGCGGAGGAAGGCACGGTAGAGATGGCGGGATTCACAGAGGAGGAGGACGGCCTGTGGGGGTAAGGTAGGACGGTGGGGATGGATGGCGACAGAAGGGACATGGGCCTCCACGGCCTCAGACAAGGTCTGCTGGGGAAAGGAGGTGGCATGGGTAATATCATCAGGGTGGTGGTAGGTAAAGGGGTGGCCATCGACCTGGGTGGAGAGGGTGTCCCGGTAGGCATTCCAGTCGGCACGGGAATAATCATGGACGTACTTCGGGGGAGGGTCATTACAGGGGTTGGGGCAGGAGCGACGACCGTCTGAAATGGTGAGAAGGACAGGGAGATGGTCACTACCAATGGGGTCCAGGACATCCACCGTTATGCGGCCAAGGAGGTTAGGGGAGGAGAGGACGACATCAGGAGTGGAGTTGGATTCGGGGTGGGTGTGGTGGGGAATGGGGACAAGGTCGCCTTGGAGGGAGGAGAGGAACCGATGCCACCGCCGTAACTGGGTGGAGGAACGATTATGGATGTTGAGGTCAGTGGGGATCACATAGGAGGAGAAGGTACGGTCAATGTGGGAGAGAAAGTCAAAAGGAATAGTGGTGTTAGCACGGACATAGATGGTGGTGCAGGTGATGGTAAGGCCAGGGAAGAAGAGACTAAGGATCAGGTGTTCGGTGGGGTCGCGAAGGAGAGGTTGGAGCGGTGGCGGTGGTGACCAATGGCAACTCCACCACGCGCTATCGGGAAGGGATTGTCGGAGCGGTGAAGGAGGTAGGGCGAAGTGTGGAAGGTTTCATTGAGGAGGAAGGCATCCACGCGGTGGGTAGCAAGGGTATGCATGAGGAGGTTCTTATTGGTGGGAAGGGAACGGATGTTGTTGAACAGGATATGGTGCTGTCGCGCCATGACAGGGATTTAGACGAGGGTGTCGAGGTGAAATGGGCCTGGTTGTGGGAGTAGGTGGCATACATTTTTGGGTGAAAGACGGAACGGGCGGCGAGGGATATCTGTTGGAAAGTGTGAGAGCGCTGGAAAGGGTGGACATTATCGGAATTGGCTTTGTATTTTTGTAAGTTATCTTTTAAAACCGACAGCGAGTAAGAGAATGCTGTGCTATGATAATGAGCGCTTTCGATTCTTTCTTGCAATGAGGTTCAACTACGATAGCAAGGCTAGGAAACCATTACACAAATTGTTTTTCAGATACGCATTCTTTCTCCTTATACATAAATTCAAACAAAAAATGTGTGCACAACAATGTCCTCTTCTGTTATTTTCCTCGCGCTCGCCCTGCTGTGCAGATACTGACTGAGTTAGTTCACAAAACCACCAGCAGAGGTCGGCTGGAGAAGCAACTTCGCCAGCCAAATGACAATTGTAATTTCAAATTTCGACACGAATTTATGCCGTCTCGGTTGTATAATCCCCGACCACCTAGAGATCTGGTAACCTAATTCTTTAAAGCACTATAAATAGGAAAGGTGTATTTATGGTTTATCGGCGTATGGTACTGTAGCGGAATATGAATCGACCGAGGCTTTGTAATTCTACCCATTCACAGACTAAAACTATGCGAAACACTATTATTGAAGCTTCTGTCCTCGCAGATCCACCAGCTGGAGAGATCATCTGAGCACTATGGGACTTCTGAAGTCATCGGTCCCCTAGAACTTAGAACTACTTAAACCTAACTAACCTAAGGACATCACACACATCCATGCCCGAGGCAGGATTCGAACCTGCGACCGTAGCGGTCGCGCGGTCCCAGACTGAAGCGCCTAGAACCGCTTGGCCACATCGGCTGGCGCTTCCTTTGAAATTTGATATTAGACTCACTTCCTGTTTTGTTCCCAAACACACACTTTCCACACGAGATCGGTGGAAGTAGTTGCTCTCTGCGCTCTCCCTGCTGTGCAGATACTGACTGAGTTAGTTCACAATACGACCAACAGAGGTCAGTGGGAGAAGCAGCCTCGCCAGCCAAATGACAGTTGTAATTTCAAATTTCGGCCCGAATTTATGCCGTCTCGGTTGTGTGATCCCCGACTATCTAGAGATCTGGTAACCTAATTCTTTAAAGCACTATAGAATTCCCAAGTTAGTTCTTTCTGTTATACTAGGAAGAAGAAAGAGGGAAAGGATCTACCACGTAATAGGATAGTAACAACAACAAACCCACCTTTATTTAAACAAATAGCACTCCAGCTTTCCGCTCATCAGGTACAAAAGTATTAGAATTACCTTAATGTCTGTTATGTCCTGCATCACAGGACTAGAGTATTAAACTCATTTTTGGCCCATGATGGAGTGCTAAGACCATGGTCTAGCTCTGTCACAGGATACTTCGTCACTTTCGAACTCTCTTAATACAACCAAATGATTCGTCACATACGAAGTCTCTTAAGGTAACAGCACAGAGAAGTTGCAAATATTAGGTTTAGACTACTTATCGCTTTATAAAATCGATAATATAGCTAATTTTGTTACAATGGTCATCTCGCCCATTTCTAGAAAATTGCAAACTTTTTAATGTGTGTAGTCTCTCCTTCGTAGGATACCCAGTAGTGGAAATGCAATGCATTCAGTGTTATTTGCATCTAAATTACATGAACCGTATCACAGTGCCTCAAAAGCAAACTTGTATTACACTCTAACTTCGCAATACTTTGGAAATGCACAACGGTGTTACTCATGGTGCAATTGTATAAGGAATTATCGGGTGTGGCTTCAGGTCACGGCTGGTAGTGGTTGAGAGATCTCTGACGGTCCAACGGTATACGTCACGGACACCCTGCATTCTTATATGTTATCTCACATGCGACAGAACAGTGGTGTCGTTTTTCAAGTGGACACTGCTCCTGCACACACGGCATATGCCTCTATGAACAGTGCACGCGATGCTGAGGTGCTCCTGTGGTCAGGAAGATCTTCAGTTCTGTCGCCGATAGAACACGTGTAGGCCTGCATTGGAAACGAACTCCGTCTCAGCATCAGTATCCAGGATATCGAGGGCCCGTTACTACAGTTGTGGCCTAGCGTGCCTCACGAGAGAATACAACGGCGTTACGACACCCTTCCCACCCAACCGAATAAGTGCATGTATCCAGGCCAGAGGGCGTGCAACGTCATACTTATAAATGTGTTTATACTGCCAATTAATTTGTAAATTTGACTGGATTTTGTAATCACTGAAATAACGTCACATTCCCTGTCAACCCGCGGAGTTTCATTTCTTCCCATTCTGGGTAACCCTTCTTCTTTTAAGGCAGTGTAGATAGTAGTATCAAGATAGTCGAATTACTGTGATGTTTAAGAAAAGGAACCTAAGAAAAATTACCCCCCAAAAGGCAAATAGTATTTGTCGTCTTCTTGATCATTCAGAATACTCATGACTGGTACAGTACCCATTAAATACACTACTGGCCATTAAAATTGCTACACCACGAATATGTACTACAGACGCGAAATTTAACCGACAGGGAGAAGATGCTGTGATATGCAAATGATTAGCTTTTCAGAGCATTCACACTCGGTTGGCGCCGGTGGCGACGTCATCAACGTGCTGACACGAGGAAAGTTTCCAACCGATTTCTCATACACAAACAGCAGTTGACCGGCGTTGCCTGGTGAAACGTTGTTGTGATGCCTCGTGTAAGGAGGAGAAATGCGTACCATCACGTTTCCGACTTTGGTAAAGGTCGGATTGTAGCCTATCACGATTGCGGTTAATCGTATCGCGACATTGCTGCTCGCGTTGGTCGAGATCCAATGACTGTTAGCAGAATATGGAATCGGTGGGTTCAGGAGGGTAATACGGAACGCCGTGCAGGATCCCAACGGCCTCGTATCACTAGCAGTCGAGATGACAGGCATCTTATCCGCATGGCTGTAACGGATCGTGCAGCCACGTCTCGATCCCTGAGTCAACAGATGGGGACGTTTGCAAGAAAACACCCATCTGCACAAACAGTTCGACGACGTTTGCAGCAGCATGGACTAGCAGCTCGGAGACAATGGCTGTGGTTGCCCTTGACGCTGCATCACAGACAGGAGCGCCTGCGATGGTGTACTCAACGAAGAACCTGGGTGCACGAATGGCAAAACGTCATTTTTTCGGATGAATCCAGGTTCTGTTTACAGCATCATGATGGTCGCATCCGTGTTTGGCGACATCGCGGTGAATGCACATTGGAAGCGTGTATTCGTGACCGTCATACTGGTGTATCACCCGGCGTGATGGTATGGGGTGCCATTGGTTACGCGTTTCGGTCACCTCTTCTTAGTATTGACGGCACTTTGAACAGTGGACGTTACATTTCAGATGTGTTACGACCCGTGGCTCTACCCTTAATTCGATCCCTGTGAAACCCTACATTTCAGCAGGTTAATGCATGACCGGATGTTGCGGGTCCTGTACGGGCTTTTCTGGATGCAGAAAATGTTCGACTGCTGCCCTGGCCAGCGCATTCTCCAGATCTCTCACCAATTGAAAAGTCTGGTCAATGGTGGCCGAGCAACTGGCTCGTCACAATACGCCAGTCACTACTCTTGATGAACTGTGGTATCGTGTTGAAGCTGCATGGGCAGCTGTACCTGTACACAACATTCAAGCTCTTTTTGACTCAATGACCAGGCGTATCACGGCCGTTATTACGGCCAGAGGTGGTCGTTCTGGGTACTGATTTCTCAGGATCTATGCACCCAAATTGCGTGAAAATGTAACCGCATGTCAGTTCTAGTATAATATATTCGCCCAATGAATACCCGTTTATCATCTGCATTTCTTCTTGATGTAGCAATTTTAATGGTCAGTGGTGTATCTCTGAAATTTGTCTGTCTCGCCAATTCATGTAGAGTAGCCGCTTCTCATAGGACTTGTTTTACTCCCTAAGACTGTCCTCGACTACTAGGCCCGACCAAACTGCTTATGAACACAGAATTGCTGAGATGAAATATTTCTTGCCGGTAAATACGCCGGTATTCATGTTTCTTAGCACTAGACGCACGTACTCGAGTAGCGGGCTTCTGGTTATATTGATTTAGGTACCGCATTTGTAGTGGTACAATAAATTGCGCCTGTCATATCGAATAGCAACACCTGTAGAGGCAGCATTGCGTATGTAGCCAACATCGAATCGGATTAAGACAAAAATTCTGACACGAAATTTTGTAATTGTAAAATACTTACAGGGTCGGATGTTGGCTCTTACCAAAATTTATTGTTTATCAACTGCAGATTAAAACTTAAGGAACTGCAGAAAGGTAAAAGATTAAGGGGCTGGGATCTGGGTGAATTGAAAGAACTAGAACTTTTTGAACGCTCCAAAAGGGAGAATTAGGTAAAGGTTGACTGGAAAAGGAAAAAGAACGCAAGAGGAGATGAAGTAAAGACAGCAGGTACTAGAAAGGAAAAAAAGGACAAGGCCCAATAGAAATCCTTGGCTAAAACACGAAATACAGAATTTAATTGATGAAAGGAGAAAATATAAAAAATATGACAAATGAGGTGGGCAAAAATGAATACAGGTACCTAAAAAGAAAAAAAAAAGAATTTGACGGAAGTGCAAAATCGCAAAGTACGAACGGCTACGAAGTGTCGCCATGTCTATGAGCACAATATATGACACTCACAGGAAAATCAAAGAAACCTTTGGACAATGAAAGGGAAAGCTTGAAGGTGCAACGAACACATAAAAGAGCTACACAACGGAAATGAGCTTGAAGACGATATTATACAGGGTGAGCAAAACAAGAAAATGTGTCATGCACTTTAAGGTAGGCAACCAAACTTACATATAATTTAAGAGCATGAAACTTTCCGGGTCCGTCTTGACAGAGCACTGAAAGACCTAAGTCGAAACATGGCATCTGGAGAAGGCGATTTTACCTCAGAATTACGGAGACACTTGGAAGTACATACCGAGACAAAACTATTCCACCTGATACATAAGATATTTGAGACGGGCAAAATACTCTCAGACTTCAAGAAGAATATGATAATCCCACTGACAAAGAAAGGAGATGAATACTATCGAAGCACCAGTTTAATAACTCATAACTGGAATATACCGACACTACATTTTTAAATTTTGTCCCTGTACTGTAGGATAGCTACAGTATGCTCATTCTTCTGATAGGTATGCTAGACCAAGGACTATACGAAACACTTGGCCAGTTATCTCTGCGATCAATAGAACCCGAGATACGACCCCCTGAAAAATCGCATTTTCGCGCGTGGATTTTTGTAACATTCTACCGATAGAAAGTGCAGCACAGGGCACGTTGTTGACGTATTAAAGATTTAGTTCAAATGGCTCTGAGCACTATGGGACTTAACTTCTGAGGTCATCAGTCCCCTAGAACTTAGAACTACTTAAACCTAACTAACCTAAGGACATCACACACACCCATGCCCGAGGCAGGATTCGAACCTGCGACCATAGCGGTCGCGCGGTTCCAGACTGTAGCGCCTAGAACCGCTCGGCCACCCCGGTCGGCAAAGATTTAGTGGACAACGACATAACAACATCAGTTACCACATAATTTTTTATAACAAGTCTTATAAATGGAAAGTTGTAACACAAAGCACTCTGGTTATGAATGGACTGTAGTTCGACGAACTCATTGTCAAACGTCTGGGAACCTGAGAAAGTTAACGCGCCCTATTTTAATGAACATCAAAGTTTCATTATGTTCATCACAAAATCAGGCATACACAGAAGCGTAGATAGGACCGATTTAGAAAAAGCATTTGACAATGTTGAAAGTACTCTATCAGGCATACAATACAGAGAACGAAAGGTTCTCTATAGATTGTTCAGAAACTAGACGGCACTTATAAAAGTTGAAGTATTTGAGAAGGGAGAGAGACAGGGCAGAAGCTTATCCCAATGTTATTCAATCCGTATATCCAAGGAGTAACTTGGAAATGGAATTAAAGTTCAGGATGAATAAATTAAAACTTCGGGATTTTCGATAGCTTTGTAATTCTGAGAGGGACACAAAAATAGTATTCAGAACAGCTGATTGGAACAGAGGTGTCTTTTAAAGAGATTATAAGATGGATATCAACAAAAGTAAAACAATGGTATTGGAATGTAGTCAAATATAAATCTGGCGATGATAAGGGAATTAGATTAGGAAATGGCACACTAAAAGTAGTAGATGATTTTGTTATTTTGACTGTAGAGAGGATACAAACTTCGGACTGGTCATAGAAAGAAAAGTATTTCTGAAAAAGAGAAATTTGCTAACGTTGCGTATAAATTTAAACGTCAGAAAGCTACTTCTGAAGGTTTTTGTCTAGAGTTAGCCTTGCACGGAAGTGAAACGCGGACAAGAAATACACCAAAGAAACCGATAAAGGCATGTTTATTCAAATACAGAGATATGTAAACAGGCAGAATATGGTGCTGCGGTCGGCAACGCCTATATAAGACAATGAGTGTCTGGAGTAGTTGTTGGATTGGTTACTGCTGCTACAATGGCAGGTCATCTAGATTTAAGTGAGTTTAAGAGTGTCGTTCAACGTGACAGAAGTCAACCCTTCCGCAAACTGTTGCAGATTTCAATGCTTGGCCATCAACAAGTGTCAGCGTGCTAATCATTCAACGAAACATCATCGATATGGGCTTTCGGAGCCTTGATGACTGCACGACCCAAACCTTTACGCCCCGCCTGGGGCCGTCAACACTGACAATGGACTGTTGATGACGAGAAACATGTTGCCTGATCGAACGAGTCTCGTTTCAAATTGTGTCGAGCGGATGGACGTGTGCGGGTATGGCGACAACCTCATGAATACATGGACCCTGCATGTCAGCAGGGGACTGTTAGCTATTGGAGACTCCGTAATGGTGTTGGGTGTGTGCAGTTGGAGTGGTATGGGACGCCTGCTACGTCTAGCTACGACTCTGACAAGTAACGCGTACGTAAGCATCCGGTCTGATCACCTGCACCCATTCATGTCCCTTGTGAATTCCGACGGACTTGGGCAATTCCAACAGGAAAAGAACATGTCAAGAATTGCTACAGAGTGGCTCCAGCAACACTCTTCTGAGTTTAAACACTTCCGCTGGCTACCAGACTCCCCAGACCTAAACATTATTGAGCATAACTGGGATGCCTTGCAACGTGCTGTTCAGAAGAGGTTTTATGGTCAGCCCTGCAGAATTCATTGTGTAAGTTCCCTCCAACATTACTTCAGACATTAGTCGAGTCCATCCCACGTCGCGTTGCGGCACTTCTGCATGTTTGCGGGGGCCGTACACGATATTAGGCAGATGTACCAGTTTCTTCGGCTCTTCAGTGTAGACAAGAAAAGAATGAACGTCTTTGAAATGTAGTGCTACAGAACAAAGATGGAGATTAGGTGGGTGGATCGAAGAACTAAATACGAGGTAGTGAATCGAACTGAAAAGAAAAGAATTATCGTACTACCTGATTAAGAGAAGGGATCAGTTGATAGGGCATGTGCTGATGCATCACTGAACCGTCAGTTTATTAGTGGAGGGAAATGTGGGAGGTTGCAACTATAGAAGGCGACAAAGTCTTCAATACAGACAGGAGATTTGGATGAACGTAGACGCAAACATGAAGAGACTTTCACAGGATAGACCGGAGAGGAAAGCTGCGTCGCTTCAGTCCTCGGTATGAATACCAAAACAACAACAACATGATACTAAAAACTGATATTAACGATAAAAATAATAAATACCCAATGTAAGAAAAAAATCTAAAAACAGTGTGTAAAAATGGCGACGGTGACAACCGTGGATCTATTCCGGTAATCACCTCCAGTGATAGGAGAAAACTAGGCAAAAACAAATTAGAATGGCTGGATAAGTTTCATATGTGTCAATCAGCGTCTTCTTTACTTAAGCGAGTGTAGTGCTTTTCAGTTCAAAAAAAAAAAAATGGCTCTGAGCACTATGGGACTCAACTGCTGTGGTCATCAGTCCCCTAGAACTTAGAACCTAACTAACCTAAGGACATCACACACATCCATGCCCGAGGCAGGATTCGAACCTGCGACCGTAGCAGTCGCACGGTTCCAGACTGCGCGCCTAGAACCGCGAGACCACCGTGGCCGGCCTTTTCAGTTCATTTCAGTCTTATTCATTTACGAACACAACGATCGCCTTTTAAAACATTTTTAAAGCTGTTCATGTTTCAGCCAAAACTTTCGCTAGCATGCGGATGTACTACACTAGAAACTCACAGCTGTAGCGAACAATGAAGACTTTTTTGGTCAGCATAGACATTGTTCTTAATTTGACACTAAAAAATAACAGTAAAAACAAAAAAGAATATGGACACATGCAATGCTACTGGTGACGTGACTTCGTTCGAGAACCGCGGCGGATAAACGCAGCGGGGAGAATTTGGTTATGAGGTCGGCCCGACGGCGCTACTCCGTTGAGGGTTTTCCTTGGCGCGGCGTGGAACCGCTGACTCAGGGGGAACGGGAGGCCGGCAAACAGCGCGCAAGTGCAGCCCACACTCACTCGAAAAATAATGTCCACGGGGCGGGTGAGCTTCTCACCTCGCAAATGACCTCTGAAATTCGTAACTTCCCATTGATAATTTCTGCTTAACAGTAAAAAACCTTCAGATGGTTAGTACCTGGAAAGAAGTGCAGAAAAGCGGAGGAAGTGTTTAAATTAAATCACGGGCAAGCGAAAGGTGACATACACCACCAACATAGAAGTTGAAGGACGGAAGTGAACTGGGTGTTTTCTCTTTAATGAGATTCTGACCTATTCGGGAACGCCTCTGAGGAGACGAAAAATTATTAGGTAGATAATTAAAAACAAATAACACTTCCCGTGGTTGCAATGTTTATTAAATGTAACAGCAAAAATTCGTACGACACCGTTAGTACATATATCCCCGAAGCATACTCAGTGTTTTGATTTGTTTTTCGTAATCATTCTTCAGACTGTTTTGATACAGCCCGCCATGCATTCCTCTCCTGCACCAAACTCTTCTACTCAGAGTAGAACTTGCAAACAACGTCCTCACATATTTTTTGGATACGTTCCAATGGCTGTCTTTCTCTACAGATTTTACTCTCTACACGTCCCTCAGGTACCATGGAAGTTATTCTTTGATGTCTCAATATATGTCCAAACATCTGCCTCATCTTCTTGCCAATGTTTTCGTATGTTCCTCTCCTCGCTGTAGAAAGTCCTCATTTCTTATCTTATCAGTCCACCTAATTTTCCACATCCTTTTTTAGCATGACATGTCAGACGCTCCAATTCTCTTCTAGTCTGGTTCACTTCCACACAATGACGAGCTTCAAACGTACAGTCTCAGAAATTTCGTCCTCAAACTGAGGCAAATAATCCATACCAACAGACTTGTTTTGGTCAGGAATGCCCCCTTTGCCTGCGCTAGTCTGCTTTTTATGTGTCCCTTGCTTTATCCGTCATGCATTATTTTGCTTCGCAGGTAGCAGAATTCTTTCGCTTCGCCCATTTCGTTGATGATAAGTTTGTCGCTAATCTCACTTACGCAACTCTTCATTACTTCATTATTTACTCGCAATCCATAGAGTGTCCTCAATTAGACTGTTTAATACACCCAGCAGGTTTTGTAATTCTTCGCTGAGCATGGGCATGTCGTAAACTAATTGGTATCGTTTCGCCATGAATTTTAATTCCAACCCTGAACCTTCATTTCCATCATTGCTTCCTTGATGAAAAGGTTGAACAGAAGTGATGAAAAACTGCAGCCTGTTTTAAACCCTTTCTAATCCGATCACATCGTCACTGGTCTTCTCTTCTTATTTTTCCTTCTTGTTTCTTGTCTGTACTGCATATTACCGGTCTTTTCCTATAGCTTACATCTATCCTTCTGAGAAGTTCAAACATCAGCAGCTTTTTTTAAATGAAAATAATCAGTTATGATCGCAAACCATATTTTATTTCATCAGTGGTTACTGGTTTCAGTCTCAGTAAACCGTCGTCACACAAGAGGGTGACACATTGTTGGCCAGCGTAGAAGATGAGCAGAGCTGCAGTGTACGCAGTATGCTTCCATACATCTACCATGTCTCTGCTTATCATCTATGTGGGCCATCAATGGTGGCATCCTCTGGTCTGAAGATGGTCTCGACTGTCACCGGTAATGAAATAAAACATCATTTGCGATCACAACTGATTACTTTCATTTAAATAATCTATAGATCGCTGCTGTTCTTCAGGTGCTTTAAAAATTATTAATCAGCAGCTTAACTGGAATGCACTTATCTCTCGGGGCACATTGGCTCCTGGATCTACTTCTACATGATTATTCTGCACTTTGCACTTAAGCGTTAGGCAGATATGGTGGCGTGTCCACTTTACGCCGCCACTACTCCCACCGAGTTCACGTTTGGCGCCACCGGCGAGACAACGAAACGAGAGCCCCTGCTTAGCTTGCTGCCAGCATCACCGCCGGCCGAGCGGGGGACAGCCGCTCGCCAACAGGTTCCACCTGTCGATTAGGATTGTTCTGTGATTTGTTATGACGAACTTTACTTATTACTGGACTTGTCCAGGATTATTCTCTCACAGTTTTCTGTCCATCTGTGTATGTAATATTGGGAGCTCAATAACAACAGTTGTATTTACTGGGTACTTTGTTATTTGTAATAAGACTGAGATACTACGAGTTTTGGTGACGAGATTGTTTCGTTTATGCACCCATTTCTCGAGCACAATGGATTCCGCGTTAGTTCAGTTGTTACAACAACAGCAGCAGCAGCAACCCGAACAGCAATAATAGCAGTTGTGACTTGCTTCGTCAGTTGATTACCACTTTACAGAGTGCTATCGTCCATCTGCTACTGCCATTGGCATACTCATCCCACCTGGTCCCCCAAATTTTCCACCATTCCAAGAGATGAAGGGAAGGGAACGTGGGACAAGTACGTACGGCGTTTGCAGCAGCACTTCGCTGCTTTTCAGGCAGTGGAACCGAGATTTCAAAAATCCTTTTTCTTGTTTGGATTGACGCTGAAATATTTTATTTGTTTTGGAAACCCGCTCAATTAATGGACCCTAGACGGTTGTCGTTTTCTTACATGTGTGAGTTAATCAGTGCTTAATATCTCAAACAAACACACGTTGTGTGAAATTACAATGAAATCCAGACCTTTAGCTGCTTACAGGCGTTGATAAATATCAACGGGGAGAGTTGAAAATGTGACCCCGACCGGGATTCGAACCCGGGATCTCCTGCTTACATAGCATACGGTCTATACTACTTTTTTCTGTAAGTTCTGCAAGCTGCTCTTTTTTTTTTTTTTTAAAAAAAGATTCAATAATCTTTATTGAACACACTAACAGTATATATATATACTCCTGGAAATGGAAAAAAGAACACATTGACACCGGTGTGTCAGACCCACAATACTTGCTCCGGACACTGCGAGAGGGCTGTACAAGCAATGATCACACGCACGGCACAGCGGACACACCAGGAACCGCGGTGTTGGCCGTCGAATGGCGCTAGCTGCGCAGCATTTGTGCACCGCCGCCGTCAGTGTCAGCCAGTTTGCCGTGGCATACGGAGCTCCATCGCAGTCTTTAACACTGGTAGCATGTCGCGACAGCGTGGACGTGAACCGTATGTGCAGTTGACGGACTTTGAGCGAGGGCGTATAGTGGGCATGCGGGAGGCCGGGTGGACGTACCGCCGAATTGCTCAACACGTGGGGCGTGAGGTCTCCACAGTACATCGATGTTGTCGCCAGTGGTCGGCGGAAGGTGCACGTACCCGTCGACCTGGGACCGGACCGCAGCGACGCACGGATGCACGCCAAGACCGTAGGATCCTACGCAGTGCCGTAGGGGACCGCATCGCCACTTCCCAGCAAATTAGGGACACTGTTGCTCCTGGGGTATCGGCGAGGACCATTCGCAACCGTCTCCATGAAGCTGGGCTACGGTCCCGCACACCGTTAGGCCGTCTTCCGCTCACGCTCCAACATCGTGCAGCCCGCCTCCAGTGGTGTCGCGACAGGCGTGAATGGAGGGACGAATGGAGACGTGTCGTCTTCAGCGATGAGAGTCGCTTCTGCCTTGGTGCCAATGATGGTCGTATGCGTGTTTGGCGCCGTGCAGGTGAGCGTCACAATCAGGACTGCATACGACCGAGGCACACAGGGCCAACACCCGGCATCATGGTATGGGGAGCGATCTCCTACACTGGCCGTACACCACTGGTGATCGTCGAGGGGACACTGAATAGTGCACGGTACATCCAAACCGTCATCGAACTCATCGTTCTACCATTCCTAGACCGGCAAGGGAACTTGCTGTTCCAACAGGACAATGCACGTCCGCATGTATCCCGTGCCACCCAACGTGCTCTAGAAGGTGTAAGTCAACTACCCTGGCCAGCAAGATCTCCGGATCTGTCCCCCATTGAGCATGTTTGGGACTGGATGAAGCGTCGTCTCACGCGGTCTGCACGTCCAGCACGAACGCTGGTCCAACTGAGGCGCCAGGTGGAAAAGGCATGGCAAGCCGTTCCACAGGACTACATCCAGCATCTCTACGATCGTCTCCATGGGAGAATAGCAGCCTGCATTGCTGCGAAAGGTGGATATACACTGTACTAGTGCCGACATTGTGCATGCTCTGTTGCCTGTGTCTATGTGCCTGTGGTTCTGTCAGTGTGATCATGTGATGTATCTGACCCCAGGAATGTGTCAATAAAGTTTCCCCTTCCTGGGACAATGAATTCACGGTGTTCTTATTTCAATTTCCAGGAGTGTATATATATATATATATATATATATATATATATATATATATATATATATATATATATATATATATATATACAATTTTAATTGTTTACTTTGCTAGATATTTCGAAGAAACGTAATCTGAGAAAATATTTCACAATTAGTGATAGACCTATAACTATTACTAAATTAAAGTCCCCCGCCCCATGCATTTTTCTGTCTGTATGTGAAGGCTGTTCTCAGGGACTTCTGCAGGAATTTCAATACGATTTTCACTAATATCTGGTTGGTGCCAAGTCCGCAACGTTTTTATTTTGCATGTTGGTATTGCGGTTGCTATGGGTTCATTTATCAATTGTCATTTTTTTATTTGTAGTTCACTGTCGCTATTTCAGTTTACATATTGTCATTTTGTCATTCGGAGATAGTGAATGGAGCTGTGGACGCTAGAAAATGGAGTGCCGAGTGGAGAAATCGGAACGTTTCCGACATTTTCTTCTGTTTGACTTAAACATACGGATGACAGCAGTAGAGGCAACCAGAAACACTTGCGCCGTGCTTAGGATAATGCCATTGGATAGAGTACGGCAAGAAAATGGCTTTCTCCTTTAAGGAGGATCATTTTGAGATTAGTGACTCTCGACGTTCAGGAAGACCTTCGAGGTTTGAGGAAGTTCGTTTAAACACATTAATCCACAATGATCTACGTCACTGTACTCGAGAACTGATAAATGCGATGAACTGTGACCATTCGACCATCGAGCGATATTTGCATGCAGTGGGGAAGATTAAAAAATAGGGTGTATGGGAACCGTATGCTCTAAGCAAAATTCACATAAATCAGGAATTCTGCTTGCTCGTCATCAATTGACTCGAGAACAGTACCGATAATTCCTATCCTGTGTCGTTTCTGGTGACGATAAATGGGGTCTTTATGCTAATATAAGGAAAAGAAAGCAACAACTGCTTCCGTGGGGTATAACCATCACTGTTGACACTTACTGTGAGCAATTGAGACGTCTTGCAGACGCAGTTCAAGAACAACGACCAACAAGACTGAGTGAAGAATGTCACTCCATGATAACGCCCGTCCGCATTCTGCTAGACTGACAGAAAACACTATACAGCGCGTTCCGTACCCACCTTATGCGCCTGATCTTGCACTCTCAGATTTTCACCTTTTCTGCTCTCTGTCGAACAACCTTCAAAGAACTTCCTTTTCGGATGAATATGCGTTGCCTCAAAACCACATGGTTTCTACAGTCGCGGAGTCGTGAAGTTATCCCAGTGTTGGCAGACTGTCGTAAATAGTTAAGGAGAATATGATGACTAAAGGCTCTGTTATATGTATGTTTTGCGTTTATTAAACTTATGGAAAAACGGTACAAACTTACGAACCAATCTAATGGATAGATTGATTCACGAGGAAGGTTTGTGTCAAAAATGTAGATTATAGTTACGACGAGTATGTAATATATACATATTTAACAGGCATTTCGAGTGACATCTTGTGGTAATGATGGCAGCCACGAGCTGAGCAGCTGCAGAGGAAAAAGGCGGTAATGTCAACAGCTACCGTAACTTCAGAGAAGAGCGAGGCTTGTCTAGGATCTATACATGTCTACATGTATTAGAAAGTCCCAGAACGCGTTTTTCTGTCTGTGTTTGCTATCTAATCTCTGGAACTACTGTAGGGATTCTGACACGTTTTTACTAACAGATAGACTTATTCACGATGATGTTTATGTGTATAATTTAAGAGAGGTTCAAATGGCTCTGAGCACTATGGGACTCAACTGCTGAGGTCATTAGTCCCCTAGAACTTAGAACTAGTTAAACCTAACTAACCTAAGGACATCACAAACATCCATGCCCGAGGCAGGATTCGAATCTGCGACCGTAGCGGTCTTGCGGTTCCAGACTGCAGCGCCTTTAACCGCACGGCCACTTCGGCCGGCTTAAGAGAGGTGATCAATAATTAATAGAGCTCTTTTTCTAATAGCAGGTTGGTTTTATTCAAGATTCCAATACACCATATTATTCTCCACTCTTCTGGCTTCAGAACCTTATTTTTCGACATAACGACCGTTCAATGTGACGACGGTTTATGGCACCTTACTGTGAGGGCATGCATACCCGCATGGTACCACTCTACTGGTCGACGTCGGAACCAACGACGAGCTGCATCAATAACCTCCTAATCAGCCACGTGCTTCCTCTCGCAGAGTGCATCCTTCATTGGGCCAGACAGATAACACGCACATACACACACACACACACACACACACACACACACACACACGCACACGTGTGTTTCTTTGACTCAAGTTTTCAACAAACGTTGTCTGCATTGCATTTTAACTATCCACTCGATAGAGCGTTCGTATACTAGTACGATTATTTTTACTGATGAAGATCAGCATTTCCAGCAGCGACTGAGAGCGGCAGTTGCAGAACATCGGCGTGTTTTCACAGTCACGTGACAGCACTGAGCTAGACGTCGTATGAAGCACAACATCGCCGTGTTTTCACAATCCCGTGACAGCACTGAGCTAGACGTCGTATGAAACATTCCTTGAGCAGTCTTTGGGCTGATCTATTTTACAGGATGTCTAATTAAACACCTTTCAGCCGTCAATTTTCAGCCTTATTTTATTGTGCAACCAGTTTCAGCGGTTTACTATGCCATCATCAGGCACCTGGCAGACGTGTGGGAATAATCACTCATGCTACACACAGATATTCGATATGATAGATAGTGTCGAATCCGTACTTTTTGGGGTCGGCAGGCTCATTCGTGTCAGTACTGAAAATATTGCTCCTCTACGAATGGGGATGGGTGTGAAGTAGGGCGCCTGAAGACAGTGACACGTCAGCATATCTCCATAGCCCCTGGACATCTGCACCCGCCATCGAGGAGAAATAGTGGTCTCCCTGCAATACTCTGTGCCCCATCATACCACTGGTTGGAGACTAGCTGCAGCCCAACTAGGGAACTGCCGCTCCACCATCACAACAGAAACGGCTGCGTTAGGAATGGTGCCGAGACTGAAAAACGTGGACAGCTGATGAAAGGCATCGCACTGTGTTCAGTGACGAATCATGGTTCTGCACTACTGCAATGACCATCGTCGACGGGTATGGCGGGGACTTAAAGAGAGCTCCCGTTCTTCAAATGTTTTCGAAAGGCACAGTAATGTTTCCGCTGACGTCACAGCGTGGGGCGCCATCGGGTATGACTTCATATTACGGCGTGTATTGAAAGAGGGATCTCAGATGGCACAATGGTACGTCGCGGTCCTCCTGCATCCTCGTGTGTCACCTCTCACGCGACAGTATCGCGGTGCCATTTTTCAACAGATCAATGCTCGTCTACACACGACACGTTCTCAATGAGCTGTCTGCGTGATATGTTAGATACTCCTGTGGCCAGCGAGATCCCTAAATCTATTCCATACAGAACATGTATGCGACCAGCTTCGTCCCAATGTCAGTATTCACATCACTTGTGGTCTAGCTAGCTCCTGGAGAAGATACAACGGTTTATGCTACACACCCCAACCGAATCAGCACATGCATCCAGGCAACAGCGGGTTCAGCGTCACACTGATAAGTGGATTCATAGCGCCAAGTTATTTATAAATTTTACTCGACATTGTAATCAGAGAAATAACATCACATACCTTCTCAACACATGAAGTTTCATTTCGTTTCCTCCTCCGCTTTTGAGAGCTTTCTTTCTCTTGTCTTTTTTTTTATTTTATTTTTTTTTCAAAAATCGCCGACTTACGGACGGATAATATGTAAACTGAGTAATCTGTACGCTGACAACCGTAAGCTTACCGTATCTTTAGAGACACCAATGAAATAGTACCTGATGACTTTTAGGACGAATAAGACGCTACTGATGATTAAAGGCGGTCTTCTGTCATAGTGTAGCATGAGACTTAATGTTGTTGTGTTGTTGTTGTGGTCTTCAGTCCAGAGATTGGTTTGATGCAGCTCTCCATACTACTGTATTCTGTGTAAGCTTCATCATCTCCCAGTACCTACTGCAACCTACATTCTTCTGAATCTGTTTAGTGTATTCATCTCTTGGTCTCCCTCTACGATTTTTACCCTCCACGTGCCCTCCAGTATGAAATTAGTGTTCTCTTGATGCCTCAGAACATATCCTAAAAACCGATCCCTTCTTCTAGTCAAGTTGTGCCACAAATTTCTCTTCTCCCCAATTCTATTCAATACCTCCTCATTGGTTATGTGATCTACCCATCTAATCTCCAGCATTCTTCTGTAGCACCACATTTCGAAAGCTTCTATTCTCTTCTTGTCTAAACTATGTATCATCCATGTTTCACTTCCATACATGGCTACACTTCATACAAATACTTTGAAAACGACTTCCTGACACTTAAATCAATACTCGATGTTAACAAATTTCTCTTCATCAGAAACGCTTTCCTTGCCATTGCCAGTCTACATTTTACATCCTCTCTACTTCGACCATCATCAGTTATTCTGCTCCCCAAATAGCAAAACTCCTTTACTACTTTAAGTGTCTCATATCCTAATCTCATTCTCTCAGCATCACCCGACTTAATTCGACTACATTCTATTATTCTCGTTTTGCTTTTGTTGATGTTCATCTTATATCCTCCTTTCAAGACGCTATCCATTCCATTCAACTGCTCTTCCAAGTCATTTGCTGTCTCTGACAGAATTACGATGTCATCGGCGAACCTCAAAGTTTTTATTTCTTCTCCATGGATTTTAATTCCTACTCCGAATTTTTCTTTCGTTTCTCTAACTGCTTGCTCAATATACAGATTGAATAACATCGGGGAGGGGCTACAACCCTGTCTCACTCCCTTCCCAACCACTGCATCTCTTTCATGCCCCTCAACTCTTATAACTGCCATCTGGTTTCTGTACAAATTGTAAATAGCCTTTTGATACCTGTATTTTACCCCTGCCACCTTAAGAATTTGAAAGAGTATTCCAGTCAACATTGTCAAAAGCTTTGTCTCAGTCTACAAATGCTAGAAACGTAGCTTTGCCTTTCTTTGATCTATCTTCTAAGATAAGTTGTAGGGTCAGTATTGCCTCACGTGTTCCAACATTTCTACGGAATACAAACTGAACTTCCCCGAGGTCGGCTACTACCAGTTTTTCCATTCGTCTGTAAAGAATTCGTGTTAATATTTTGCAGCCGTGACTTACTAAACTGACGGTTCGGTAATTTTTACATCTGTCAATACCTGCTTTCTTTTGGATTAGAATTATTATATTCTTCTTGAAGTCTGAGGGTATTAATATTAATAAAGAATCAACAGAACTTTCTACTTACCGCGCGTGTCAGAGCACGTATGAAATCCTCCACGTGTTCCATTTGCGAATATGACTGCGCCAAATAGTCGTAATATCCTCTAGCTTCGAACGGTGTACGATATTAGGCACAGAGCACTTGGGCTACCATAACAATCCTCGTTTACTGTGTAGACAAAGTGTTCCGGCTAGCAGACTGCCGGAAAGAGACGCGGAAGCCTTTCGCGTGAGACGCGTTTCCCAATATTTACTGCAGGCAGAGGAGGGCGCGGGGCCGGAGTAGTCTGGCGTGTAAAATTCATATGACAAGCGACGACTAGGCGTACTAGCACTTCGGTATTCTCGTCCTTGTTGACCTTCCCCTGGCACTTTCTTACATATTTCATAGACACAACACAGGAACACAAGAGTGGAGTAATCTTTTCTATAGCCAGACGTCCCGGAATAGCACGATGGTAACAGGCTCGTCGCACAAAAAAGTGATACGCCCCATCTGCTCTCTAGGCAAATGGGAGTTTCCTTCAGTTAATATATGAAACAATTATTGGGTAGTTCGATATACCAGGTCCGGAATATAAATAGACTGAGCATGGAGCCCCAGTTCAGTTGTGTCTGGAGGCTGGACAATGCCACACCGTAACTAGGATGCAGGATGCTCATCCAACTCCAGTGGCACAAAGTACAACAAGAGGCGGTGAGTGTGGGATGTGGTATACACTTAAAATTCCGAGAGTGTAAGCTCCTAGAATATTCAATGAATATATTGCTTCCTCCTATGTATTAAAAGACGGTGAAGTTAAAATTAGAGAGATTCCAATTCACATGGTGGCCTCTCAACAATCGTTGTTCCTGCGCACCGTTTATGGTTGGATAAAGAAAGAGGGAAGTGGCAGTGGTACACGAAGTACCCACCACCACACACCATAAAAAGTCTTGAGGTGTATACAGGATGATTCAGCTACAGGTTTTATGCAACCCGCAATGCTGTCAAAAACCACCCTCGAGATTTTCCTATTCTCTCCCTCACTCTGTGCAATTTATTGGTCCTACAGAAAAAAATGAACAGGACTACCTCGAAGAAAATTTAATGTAGTTATGTTTCGTACAGGGATACGTTTTCGCTGGAGGCCATGGTTATCAATTTATTCAAGAAAAACACGTTTGAAAGAAACTTCTGTACGTTTTTCTTGAATAATTCCAATACAGTGGTGTCTAGTGAAAATGTATCCCAGTACAAAATTTAAAGAGATCAAATTTCTTACAAAAAGGTCCTGTAGTAGTTTGTGGGTAGCGAGCGAGAGAATATGAAATGTTGCGCATGATATTTGAAGGAATTGTGGGTTGAATAAGACCCATAGGTATGGGTAGCTGAATCACACTGTATATGCAGATGTAGGTAGCTTGTAAGTGAATGTGAAAATTATGTGTTACATAAAATACCACTGTTGCATGTATAATATGCTTGTGTTTACAGCCCCACCTGCTGCTGCAGCGTTAACTAATTATGTGACATATTTTGCAATAATTGACATGTGGTGTACACCATTTTAATATTTAAAGTAAGGACATCATCGTATTATGCATTTACGGTATTGCATGCATGTTTCCCTTCAGAAAAAAATGTTACGCCCTTATTCTAAACAATGTCCAGGTCTGGAACTAGCTGCAGCTTTTTATGTAGCTTTTGTGGTACATATAGAAACATCGTTTGTAAAAGCTTTAAGTTACAACCTTAAAGTTGTTATATAATTACTTGGTATCACAGGACATACGCACTTCTAATTTTCGTCTGAAGGTACAAGTACGATGAGGGGACTCGCGGCTCACACACTTGTAAAATTTCTGACTTCACCTTCTGGTACTCCGTAAAATAGAGGAAAGGTGTACGGTATGACGACCTTAAGCAAAATAAAGTAATTTTAAGTAATTGTAGGTACCTAATATCATAATTTTATCTAATACACAGAAGGAAAAGGATTAGACGGGAAACGAACTATTCATAGTATTTCTAGTTTCGTACTGAACGTTTTCTTATCAAGTAGACTATGGCCCACAACAAGTACATGAATACGCTAAATGGAACAAATGTTATCGGATACAGGATAGTTTAATTTACAACAGCTAACAATCACATTCTTGTTCAGCGTTATCTCACAACTTTTACATGGTGTGCTACTTTTTAAATTTACGATGATCACAATTCATCCAAGACTGCACAAAGCTCATGAACCAAGATCGGTCAAAAAATGTAAAACTTAAATACCTATGACCCACGAACAGCATGATCACAGTTTCAAACAGCCAACGTAAAATATTAAAGGTCCGCAAAGCCTCAAGTGCAAATGACAGTAGGTGCAGATGCAGTAGCAGTGTTACTTGTATGAAAAACTCCTTTTCTAATTGCAAGTGCTAGGCTAACTAGCAGACATTACTAATCTGTCATTTAATGAAGGAGTGTTGACACAGAGATTAAAACTTTCAAAAGTGAAACCTTCATTCAAAGGCGCAACAGACACAAAGTTGTAAGCTAACAACCCATATCACCTCTCTCAGCATTTTCCAAAGTACAGGTGATTCAAAAGAACGAAAAATTTTGGAATGGAGATTAATGGCTGAGCATACTCACTTTACACATATTTGTTTATGTCAGTGTGTAGTACAGAGTATGCCGTTATTGAATGTGAAATTTTTATTTCTTAAATATCGTATCCGATGGATGAGCTCCCCCTCGGCGCACCCATTCCTGGTGCCTGATAGGAACGTTATACATGGCTCGTCCTAACATTTTAATAGGAATTCTGGAGATATCCTCTCGTATTCTTGCTTTAAGTTTTTCGTTGATAGCAGGTCGAGTACGGTAAACTGCGCTCTTAAGATGGCTCCACAAGAAAAAATCACACGCTGTCAGATCAGGCGATATCGGGGGCGATGGAGTGTCACCGTGTCTTGAAATGACACAATCGTTGCACAGCTCCCACCGATACCCGTGCCGTATGTGCCGTTGCTCCGCTTTGTTGAAACCAAATGTTGGCAGAAAAATAGGGCAGTTCGTGAGCAACAAAACTTTCCATCATGGAAACATACCGAACAGACGTTACACTGGTTGCCCACCCATCGTCATCTTCAAAAAGCAGGGGGCTATGACGCTACTCGACGACATCTGCACCATGGAGTAACCTTTCTGCTGTGCAATGGACGTTCGTGTAGCTGACGTCGATTTCCCGAGACCAACAGCGAAAATTCCGTCTACAGACAAAGCCACTGAGATATAAGAGAGCTTCATCTGACATCCACAGGTTGTTACTGAAATTATCATCGTCGTGCACTTTTGCTGACATGCGTTCAGTATATTGTCTACATATTAGCAGATTGTTAAGTTGAAGTTGCTGAACGATCTGCGGTTTGTACTGATGGAACTTCAAAATAATTTTCAGTGTTCATCGAAGACTCGAACGATGCAACTGTAAAGACTAAGTGTGACGTCGAACGGAGCGCTGTGTTTTACGAAAGAAGTTCCCACAACCTCGATACTGTCCCCGTACGAGCGGTCTGGGGGCTCTCTGCAGATACTTCTTCAATGCAGAACTTTTTGAAAGTAGCGGACGCAGGTGTCGACTGCATGCCCTTCGGGAACACAACCATATGCCGTCCGATGTTGAAATGACGCCGAAATTCTCGACGCGCGGCCTCCACACATCCGTTTTGTAATAGGTTTTTCCTGCAAAGGCACGCTGCTCACTGTTCCATTGCTCCATGTGTACTGTTTGCTAAATGCAGCACAGTCCCAGCAGGATTTGAGGTGTTATTCGGCGCCACCTACCTTGCAGTGTTGCCACAACACTTCCCAAAATTTCCCAATTTTCTGAATCACACTGTATTTGAGAGATTAATGAAGCAGGAAGTCATTAAATATTTTAATGATTATAAGGTTAGTGAAAAATAAGGGACTTCACTTTACAACAGGTCGACATGCAGAAACAGTGCTATTGATTTACACAGATGAAATAATTGTAAACCTAGAAAATACCATAAGCTGTTTAGGTGTCGACTTCTATCTTTCTAAACCGTTCAATTCCCCTTTTATTTTATTGCCACAACAGTTATATACACTACTGGCCGTTAAAATTGCTACAACACGAAGATGACGTGCTACAGACGCGAAATTTAACCGACAGGAAGAAGATGCTGTGATATGCAAATGATTAGCTTTTCAGAGCATTCACACAAGGTTGGCGGCGGTGGCGACACCTAGAACGTGCTGACATGAGACAAATTTCCAATCGATTTCTCATACACAAACAGCAGTTGACCGACGTTGCCTGGTGAAACTTTGTTGTCACGCCTCGTGTAAGGAGGAGAAATGAGTATCATCACGTTTCCGATTTTGATAAAGGTCGGATTGTAGCTTATAGCGATTGCGGTTTATCGTATCGCGACGTCGCTGCTCGCGTTGGTCGAGGTCCAATGACTGTTAGCAGAATATGGAATCTGTGTGTTCAGGAGGGTAATGCGGAACGTCATGCTGGATCCCAACGGCCTCGTATCACTAGCAGTCGAAATGACAGGCATCTTATCCGCATGGCTGTAACGGGTCGTGCAACCACATTTCGATCTCTGAGTCAACAGATGGGGACGTTTGCAAGAAAACAACCATCTGCACGAACAGTTCGACGAAGTTTGCAGCAGAGTGGACTGTCAGCACGGAGACCATGGCTGCGGTTACCCTTTACGCTGCATCACAGACGGGAGCGCCTGCGATGGTGTACTCAACGACGAATCTGGGTGCACGAATGGCAAAACGTCATTTTTCGGATGAATCCAGGTTCTGTTTACAGCATCATGATGGTCTCATCCGTGTTTGGCGACATCGCGGTGAACGCCCATTGGAAGCGTGTATTCATCATCGCCATACTGGCGTATCACCCAGCGTGATGGTATGGGGTGCCATTGGTTACACGTCTCGGCCACCTCTTCTTCGCATTGACGGCACTTTGAACAGTGGACGTTACATTTCAGATGTGTTACGACCCGTGGCTCTACACTTCATTCAATCCCTGCGAAACCCTACATTTCAGCAGGATAATGCACGACCGCATATTGCAGGTCCTGTACGGGAATTTCTGGATACAGAAAATGTTCGACTGCTGCCCTGGCCAGCACATTCTCCAGATCTCTCACAAATTGAAAAGTCTGACAAGGGTGGCCGAGCAACTGGCTCGTCACAATACGCCAGTCACTACTCTTGATAAACTGTGGTATCGCGTTGAAGCTGTATGGGCAGCTGTACCTGTACACGCCATCCAAGCTCATCATTTCGTTAATGGTCATAGTTATTGCGATTTTTGCATGTACGTAAGACACTGCGTGAAATTCGAAAAAGTTTGTAATGAAAATTGGGATCACTATGATTTAGCTTCTGGTGCATAATACATAATATGTTGCTGCGTATGAAATTTAAATAACATTGAATTTTTCTTTAGACTTGGGTAGAGGACTCTGCCTATCACCAAGCTCAAAAAAAAAAAAAAAATAACTATCGGACGTACCACACTCATTTGCAATCGCGCGCGCCAGCGATAAAACCAGAGTGAAATACCCACAACAATCCTCATATTTCATAAACGGTTTGAAGTAGCATGCAAAGAGGAGAGTGTTTTGCCAGATCGTTATTATGCAAAACTTCGTTATCTACCATGTTATTCCACTAATTACAGACTTTTTCAATGAAAGAATGTAATTTTTAAGTGCCATATGTAGCTGATGAAACGAGAAATGCTATCGATTTTGGAACAACAGAAATGAACACATTACAAGTTTATTTCTGCACCGAAGACGTGCTTTTTCAGAAGCTACTGACCTTACTTTTTATTCAGTTCCTCACTTAATAAACTCAATAGGAATGACTGTTTCAGAAGTCTTTCGCAGTTGGATCTGCACAAAATGTTAGTGAGTTGACACTGTGTAAACTCCACCATGTTTTCGCAAAAGAAACAAATTTTAACATCTCAATAACAGAAATGTGTAGGTTTTACTCAAAATTCGCCACTCATGACGCTTCTTTGGTTAACAAGCCAGGCAAAAATAAATCGCTGCTTTTGTTGCATTTTCAGAAGTATTCTTTTTAAATACCAACCAAAACACAGGTGACAGGTCCATTTGAATGGTCACCATGCAAGGGAGGGCGTTGAGGGCTCCACTTAACATTCACTGCGGAGGGTCGGTATAGCAGTGTGAAACGCCCAGTAGTCGATTATTGTCATGTAGTGGGATAGATATAAAGGGAAATCATCTCCTCGTTCTTCAGCTTGCAGGCCTGTAAAGGAGAGAAGCTCATGACTACAAGCTGATCCGGCGACCGACCTTCGCCCAGCACTGCTACCCTCCCCTCGAAGCCACTCCACCCTGTTACATCCCCAGAACACAATCTGTCACTTAATACAGCTCTAATACACTTAGACGTGGTACTCACATTTAATATTTGTTCTTGACCCACTTCATTTAACAGTAACCATTAATTTGATACCATTAAAACACTATTTCGTGTAACCTGCGATTTTTCCATCGCCTGTAATGTGGAAACTCTTAGTCCTAGAGAAAAACAACGACTATGAATTTTTGTAGGAAATTTAATGTAGTTTTATTCTATACTGGGAAAAATTTTCGGCAGAAGACGCATTTCTAGAGTTATTCGAGAAAAGCATAAGAAGTGGCCTTTAAGTGGCGCCCCCCCCCCCCCCCCACGCTCACATCCCACAGGTGAGGGATTTTTAATATGTTGTTCATAACGTCTCTCCTACCACTGTGCAAAAATTTTGGACTACACGGTTTTTTCCCCTAGTTTTCCTTCGTCGACTGAACTATTACAGGGATTTAATATTAGATTTTTTGCATATGGTCTCATCTGAACCAAATATTAATAATTATAGAAGCACTCGGGATCGGTAATGTGAGAGCAAATAGACGGTTTCAGAAACATGCTTGATCACCTCTTAATAGGTGAAACGTTATAGCATAAACTGATCTTATCTTAATCATCCTTGATTTTCACATTACATTGTTCTGTTTGCTTCGGATCCAGAAAAAATTCAGCAGGTGAATGAACTGACAGAACAACAATGACAGTAGGCCTGCACATTAATTGCAGTAGCACCAAAATGATGTACAATCATAATGGCGAGAGGGGAATAGTAAAGATTAATGATAAAGTCATGGAGACTGTTGAAGAGTATGAATACTTAGGACAATGAAAACAGCAAGCCGATGTATAAGATACGAAAAGACGAGTGAACAGGGGTTGGAGTTCATTTGGGAAACTATTGTATTCAGAAGCTCATTACCACTGTATTTTCTCAGCACTAACTCACGGGAACGAAACATGAATGTTAAATGCCCAAACAGATCAAAACTTCAGGGTTTCTCAATGAGCAAGAAGAGACAGAAAAAAATGAACATGAATAAAGACAGGAATTGAAGCTGAGATACTAGCTGTTACTAAACTGAGATGGAGGGTGGCCGGGCATACAGAAAGACGAAATAATGGGAGATGAACTAAGGAGATTCTGTGTTGAATTGACGATTTAAAGAAACATGCAGCATAAAGTTGGATGCGAAAAGCTCGAGATTGAAATGTATGAACATGTATGGAAAAGGACCACATCCAGCAGTAGGTAATGAACGAGTGATAATGATGATTATGATGATGATGACGATTGTTAACGCGAGAACTTATCAATCTTCGTACTACTCGCAAGCGCATAAAATTACTTTTCCACGTACGCAAGAGGCGGAAGCACAATTTCTGTTCCCTCTGTCTTTAAAAAAAAAAAAAATAGAGACAGCAATCGCTTATAGTATTACAGGACAATGCTTATTTGAATTTTTGACATTGGAGCCAAACGTGGACATGCGCAGAACTAAACGTGATGTATTGGCGCTGCATTTTCTCAGTTATTCCGAAACTGCTAGCTAAGTGATGTGCATGATTTATTGTTTATATTCGGTTTTCAGACCGCTCCGGTATAAATCGTGTTTCGGGACGAAGATAAGCGACATAAGTTATAGCTCACATTCCGCCCCTTTGTCCTACTGTTTGCTGCAGAGTGGATGACGCACACTCCGGCGTCACATCGATCCGCTGTCTACATCTGCTCTGCAAGTTTATGCGAAGTTTCTGTAACAAAACCCCGTTAACTGTGCTCGCAGGCTGAGATAGAGCGTTAAGACATATCATTCATATTCATAAATATCAGAATACTCTTCACATCGCTCATAAGTATTACATTTGTGACTAGAATTTAAAAATATTGTGCAGTAGTCAGCAACGCTTATTTTCAACACTCCCGCAAAAGAGCTCTACGATGAGAAATACCGTAATTCCCGATTGAAACTGAGTACTTATAACTTCATACATAGATGAAAAAGAAGTCTGCTGCTACCTTACAATAGGAAGTCCTGAACTGCACTTGTAGTACTGGCGTTCCAAACGCGATTCCCGCAAATTTCCTAAATCAAAGATGGGAAGGGCCCTTTAAACGCCGTGACGTATTTGTACATCCTCTCTGATTGCGTCAGCTCTTCTCAAATTTCTCCGTTCGGTAGCAGACAAGAAATCTTCCGAAACACATAAATTCGGACATTCGATAAGATTTCCATACTGCACCTTACATTCAACTGCTTGTATCAAATATTTCAGCTGTTTACCTGTTAGCCATTCTCAAGGTGAGCTAGAAAATGCCAGCTCTAGTCTGTAACCGCGCGACCGCTACGGTCGCAGGTTCGAATCCTGCCTCGGGCAAGGATGTGTGTGATGTACTTAGGTTAGTTAGGTTTAAGTAGCTCGAAGTTCTAGGGGACTGATGACCTAAGAAGTTGAGTCCCATAGTGCTCAGAGCCATTTGAACCATTTTTGAGCTAGAAAATGACATGCGACACCGAAGAGCAGATTATCCACTAATTATTTCTTGATACCGAAGTTGACGGCATGCAGCTGTAATTGGGAACTTATGGACATGTGCATACAACGTATACAATCAACATATCGATGCAGAGAGCGCTAAATAACCAGCTCCAATCCTGACACTTTGTGGTGTAGCCAATCCGCAGAGAACATTAAGTCACATTTTAGTACAGAGTCTCTATAACTACGATCATAATCTTGTTTGTATCATTTTACTTAGAAACAGCTTCTAGATGCTTGAAGAATCTGCTAAATAACGCAGTTGGTCGTCTCCAGTGATGACTTTCGAAACAATTCAGTTCAGAATTTAGTAGCAGGAGGTTTTCTGAAAGCAGATATGTCGGACAGGTCCGACAGAACTGATACCACTCATGTCTATAATTCTATGGGCACGATGGGTGTTTGATGAAAAAGTTTCAGTGCGGGTGCACAACCAACGTCCGAGCTCCTACGGGAATCGGATATCTGTGAGCATGAAGTTAGCGGGCGGGGGTCGTTCTCGTGCGGCAAGCGGGTAGTTGGGAATTTGGATCTGACGTAAAGCGTGTCCGGATGGCCGAGGCGGCGCCGGCACGGTAGGTAGCTATGTATTGCTGTACTTTCTTTTATATTTAAGACATTTCGACGATCTTATTAATATTTGCCTCCACCTGTATATCATCTCTGTACAGGCACGGCTGGTCCCGGCGGAGGTTCGAGTCCTCCCTTGAGCATGGGTGTGTGTGTTTGTCATTAGGATGATTTAGGTTAAGTAGTGTGCAAGCTTAGGGACTGATGACCTTAACAGTTTAGTCCCATAAGATTTCACACACATTTGATTTTGTACAGGCCTCCCCTGTAACCCACCCATCCCCTATTTAATCACTGCCTCTTCACAAATGTCTCTGAGCACTGTGGGACTTAGCTGCTGAGGTCATCAGTCCCCTAGAACTTAGAACTACTTAAACCTAACTAACCTAAGGACATCACACACATCCATGCCCGAGGCAGGATTCGAACCTGCGACCGTGGCGGTCGCGCGGTTCCAGACTGAAGCGCCTAGAACCGCTCGGCTACTCCGGCCGGCTGCTACAATAGATAAATACCTAGAAAACAGTACATATATACAATAAATTACGCAGTTCGCGCGTTTAATTTGTAATTAGTTGCTGCTGTGGTTTACGAACCTGTGCTGTCATGAATGAGCCCCCAGTGGGATGAAATGTTCGCTGGAACCTTCTCAGACTTGTTTCGCCCGTTCGGGATAATTTCTACTCGTGTTTTGTAAGGCTAGGAACTCACTCGCTGTACAAAACGAGTTTCACATCGTTAAGCGCCGACATGATCGCTATGAAGGCAAAGTTCTAACTGAAGCATCCGAGACACGAACATTGCGCAGAAATACGTTCTTGGCCTCGCACTTCAGCGCAATATATTGCCACAATATTTTTGCGCAAAAATACTGGGCGCTTGAGGACCCTCTTAGACATTTAGCGTGTTACTGGGTCTTGAAACTTTTGAAGCAGGCTTTCGAGGTATTAGTTTGCGTCTATCTTCCAGCGTCTCCAGGTTGATTTACTGACGCATCTCTATGACACTCTCCAGTGGATCAAACACACCTGTGACCATTCCTGCTGCCCTTCTTCGCAGACGTTCAATATTCCTCGTTAGTTGTATTTCCAAACTGATCAATATTCTAAGATGGGCTGCACAAGTGTCTTGTAAGCAATCTCTTTTGTAGGTTGACTGCACTATCCAGGCCTCCTGCCAATGAACCGAAGTCTGCTATCTGCTTTACCTATAACTGAGGTAATGCGATTATTTCATTTCATAGTATTACAAAAGAGTCTGAATGGTCCTTCGGAAGTCCTTGCCACTTAGTGTGCATAATTAAACTAAGTCTGCTGTTACAACGCCAAAATATTGGATGATGATAAGGATGATTGCTGTTGTATGGGACGAGACCGCATGGTCGTAATTTCCTTGAAAATAACAGATTGCACGTACCTGCGTCGGTTTGTGGCCGCTCCCTTACATGAAACCGCGCAGATCTATTAACACATTTAATCCAATCCAAGCTCAAATGCTATCGATGATCCTCGCGTGGAGATTCGACGCTTACTGAAGTGGCGCGCAACACAGTTAGTGACGTCACAAGGGCTACCTGTCAGATGGCGCGCGCTTGGCTATTCCTTACGGCGTGGCTGCGCGCAGTCAAGTACATGGCTGGCCGCCTCGCATACACAGCACCTATGCGAAGCCTTTCGCGGACGGTACTCGATGGTAGCATTGTTACGGAGGCTGTAGCAAGGGCAGGCGGTAGCTGGGATGTGGTCGCAGTTCTATTCCTTCCCGTGAAAACAGTAAACGTCCGTCGCTTGCGTAACAATTAACTGGAGTGTCACTGAGAAGGCCTATCAAATTCCCTACACAAGAAGTGTCAGTGGTAGCAGCCGAAGTTTTTAACCAAACCAGCAGGATTGTAAGTATAGCATACATTGTTAACCGTTAAATCTTAGCGAGGTATCTCGAGCAGAATGACTTCCTACATGTCGACCAGAAGATTCCGAAAATAGCGATCATGTGAAATCCAACTTGAACGTTTCTCAAATGACATCTCGAAAGCCATGAATCAAGGCAGACAGTTAGATACAGTATTCCTTGACTTCCGCAAAATATTTGACCAAGTATCACACTTAGGCTTATTATCGAAAGTGCAACTGTATTGGGTCGCAAGTAAAATTTTTAAATGGAGTGAGGATTTCTTGACAGGGAGGACGCAGTTATCTTCAATGGACTGTCATCGACAGACGTAGAGGTAACTTCAGGTTTCCTCCAGGCAAGTGTTTGGGGCCCTTGGTGATCATCTACATTTATGACATTGCAGACAATATTAATAGCAAAATGAGACTTTTCGCGAATGATGCAATTATCTATAATGAAGTACAGACTGAAAAAATCTACACAAATATTCAGTCGGATCCTGCTAAGATTTAGAAATGTTTCAGACATTGGCAACTTCCTTTAAACGTAGAGAAACAAAAAACTGAGTAATTAGCAAAATGAAAAAAACGTAGTGTCCTATAAATATAATATCAGTGGATCACTTATGGAATTGGTCTTCTCATACTAATATATGCGTGCAACGCTTTGTAGGGATCACCTAGTCTTAGCCATAGGCAAAGCAAGTGGCAGACTTCGTTTCATTGGCTGAATACTAGGAAAATTCAGTCAGTTTACAACGGAGACTGCTTACAAACCACTCGTGCGACCCATCCTGGAATATTGCTGAAGGATGTGAGAGCCGCACCAGATAGAACTGACAGTTGATATTGAACACATACAGAGAAGGACAGCACGAATTTCCACATGTTTATTTGACCCATGGGAGAATATCACAGGGATGCTGAAGAAACTGAACAGGCAGACTCTAGAAGATAGACGAAACCTGTCCCGAGAAAGCCTACTTACAAAGCTTCAAGAACCACTTGAAGTGATGACTCTAGGGATAGAGTACAACACCTACAACAACCACAAGAGGGTGGAAGTTTGCATTGTAGCTAGGAACAAATCTACATGAAGATCAGACAGAAAACTGTATTCCACATTTGAAATCCACACCCAGTGCAGACGAAGCTACCTACTTTGTAAAATACTAACATTTACTATGTATCTTCGACTCCTCAAAATGTACTACTTATTTTGTTTCTCGTTCAGTTTAAGTGAAATTTTTGGAGACTTTGATACCTGGTAAGAAACAGAGTTATCCACGGGGGAAAGAGACCATTCCACTGCAGCAAGAGCGAAGTGGTAATGGTTTTGCTGCCCTTGGGTTAGTGTTGTAATCGAAACAGGTTATCTTTGTGCAGAACCAACGCCTTAACGATATTTATTCACCCCAACTTCTACTTGTAGCAACTTAACCACTACTGGTAGCTCTTGCTAGCTGCTTAATACACCTTGAGAAACTATTTGTCTGTCAGGTTTGTTACTCTGCTTTTCTTACTGCCGCTGCGAAGAGCCCAGACAGGTGAGGAAACAGTAGAGGAAGGACTCTCATACTTGAATCCTCCGTCTCTAAAGTATTTTAGTTTCCTCGGCATAGATTTCTTCCATTCTGCTTTTTTCCCCTATCAGTTTCCTTTCCTGTTTCTTTTACCAATGAAAACTCAACACATCGATCTAGAGAGGCAGGCCGGCCGCGGTGGCCGAGCGGTTCTAGGAGCTACAGTCTGGAGCCGCACGACCGCTACGGTCGCAGGTTCGAATCCTGCCTCGGGCATGGATGTGTGTGATGTCCTTACGTTAGTTAGGTTTAAGTAGTTCCAAGTTGTAGGGGACTGATGACCTCAGAAGTTAAGTCCCATAGCGCTCAGAGCCATTTGAACCATTTGATCTAGGCAGAATATAGAACGTAGGTGCATGTGTGTGTGTGTGTGTGTGTGTGTGTGTGTGTGTGTGTGTGTGTCTGTGTTCTACTACATCACAGATGCCATCGTATTGATATCATCGAAAATCAACGAAGAATTACTCTGGCTGCAGTCCATTAAAGAAGTTTCATCCCAGAGTTCACTTGTGCAAGGTAATATAAAGTCAGAGTCACGTATTCTTAGTACGAAGATTATTACATAAACATAGTGTTGTATCCGCCAGGTAACCGCTTCCCCCGCACGCCGGGCAGGTCGTGGGGACAGCCGCCCCGTCAGGAGGACATGTGTAAATGGCTTTCATCAACTACAGTAGATATTTCCTTGTATTGCCGTGGCTGTTTACCGCGGAGCTACAAGTCGCCTCCACAGCTTCTGGCGGCCAAGCCTGCTGACAGGCGGCGTGCCTGTCTCAGCAGAGGTTGCAGTCGGCATGGCACTACTTTGCTATGCTCGGTTACGTGACGTCGTAGCGCCACGCGAATATCCATCTGCTCCCTATTATTTAGGCCACCGCCGGACCATGCGAAGTCTCACGTTGGTAGTACCAGCAGTTCAGTCGCATCGCTACAAGTTGGCAGTGCCAGCAGTTTCGTCTCAGCGCTCCACGCCGGCCTACCTGACCTGTTTCGTCCGGTCTTCACCAGCAGCAGGTACCTGTCACACGCTGGCGGTACCGGCCTAGTAACGTCCCGGACCTCACGCCGCTGCCCACCACGACCGTGTAGGCATATCACAGACAACGTCAAGAGCGATATGTTTCTGTTGTATGTATTGTGTGAATATTCGTCCTAGGACACTATAATTGAGTTTCGTTTTGGTATTAAAGTTATTCTTTTAAAGGTCTTCGACCACTCCTCAGTACGAGAATACTTAACGTAGTTCACAATCAGCGTTTACAATAGCACCAGCCATCGGCCATGTTTATTCACTGTGTCGAACATTCTTTTGGAAGGCAATCACAAAAATACAGGAACAGTCGCTCACAATGACCTTCCTCAACATGAACTCCTCACAGTAAACTGCTCTCCGCATCTCATAAAAATCTATTTATACACATGGTTCTCCTCGCCAATTTAAGGAATGTAACGTCACATAAACGAAGTATAAATATGTACTTCAAGTTAAGCTGCGTAAAGGCTACCACTGTTTTCATTTTTCTTTTATTCCTGTCTATGACCACAAAATTGTTTACTCCAAGACTACCGGTTTCGTTCAGCGATGACCATGTTCAGATCTGATGAAACTACGCAGTTCCAGCGACCTTCTCAAGTCTCAAATATTTATGATGTATATATGCAGACTGAAGCAACAAATGAAAATTTGGACCAAGGCCAGAACTCGAACCCTGGTCCCATAGTCAATATAATCCGATCCACGAACGATGCCTGTTCGCGCAAGTCAAGAAACGAACGGGGATTGCATTGTTGCTGGCTCCAAGCGACAGTTGCGGTAAGCGCATACACGTGTTTTGCACTTGATAAGAGCGTGTATCCTGCAAATTAAGTCCGACACTTCGTGTAGAATTTTTCGCTTACCAGAACCATCATCCATGATAACTAACAACAAATGGGGTAAAAATTCACTAAATAACTCGCAACGGTCAAGTTTAATACTCAGTTGGCTACGTCATTCACAGCAAGGCGCTCAGAATACTACTGAATGCTCATTGGCTGTCGGAGAATGTGTAATTTACGTGCGCATAATAAGCCTAAACTCGACTCCCATCGTTTGTGACCCCAAATATAGGCAGACGCGCTAACCACTAAACAACCCTGGCACAGTGGCTTTGCACAACTACGCGGACTACCCTAACACGCCTCTCTCCTCAATCCAAATATCTATTCGCTCGACGCTGAGGTGCTATCCAACACAGTTGGAGAGCCTCAGCAATGCTGTTCGAATTAGGTGAAATACCAAGTGGGCTTAGGCGTGAACGGGAATTTGGATTGAGAAGAGAGGCGTGTTAGGGTAGTCCGTGCAAAGTCCCTGTGTTAGAACATAAGCCTAGCGAGCAGGAAACCCCGGTTAGAATCCTGGCCTTCGCTAAAATTTTCATTCGTGGCTTCAGTCTGCATAGATACATAAGATATATTCAGATATATCTGAAAACTTGGGTCTTTAATACGAGGGTTGCCTAGAAAGTAATGCACCACATTTTTTCTCAGCCGAAAACAATACTAAGAATGCGAATCGTAACGTATGTATTATTTGAAGTCTCCTGAGTGAGCACGCCAAGTTTCCGTCACTTCCGACAAATAGCGTAGCTGCAGGACAGTTTCAAAATGGCGTCTGTAGCTGACGTACGTTACAAGCAACGTGCCGTCATTGAATTTCTCACTGCAGTGAAAGAAATTGTGGGGAATATTCACAAACGCTTGCGCAAAGTCTATGGAGCATCTGCTGTCAACAGAAGTACAGTTTAGTTGATGGGCACGGAGGGTGAAGTCATAAGAAGGCGGTTCGGCAAAGCTCCACGATTTGCAGCGGTCGGGGAGACCTCCACGGATGTCACACCTGACATATTACAGCGAGCTGATGTTGTCATTCGCCATTAAAGGATGCCATTCGTGGAAGACATTTTGAGGACGATGAGGAGGTGATTCACACAGTGAAGCACTGGCTCTGCCACCAGGACAAGGATTGGTACCGAGAGGGCATACACGCCCTTGTTTCACGTTGGAGTAAGGCCATAGAATGGGATGGAGATAAAGTGGAAAAATAGGAAGTGTAATTCCCATTATTTCCAATAAAGAACTGTTGAAGAAAAAATGCAGTGCATTGCTTTTTGTGCAACCCTCGTATAATGAGCCATAATGGCACCGTAAAAAAAATATATAAAAAATCATCGTTGCACAGATTGAAAATATAGTGTGAAGGCGGAGGTATAGTCTTAACTGTGCTACTGTTCATAACAAACTGTGGTACAGTTTTCACACAAAGAGTTTTTCGTTCGAATATTCTATTAACTGCAATGTATACAAATGCGGTAGCAACCATATTTGCATCAAGTATTCCTTTCACAATTCCTTCTGCCATCTTATCAAAATAAAATAAATGTAATTTTTACGGAATTTAAAACGACTGTGAAATGATCTTAAAGGAATTTTTGTGCTGATTCCAAACCCGGTCTTACATTTTGCGAGTCTGTAATATTTCTGAAGTTATCGTGAAATGAATATTACGATTATATTTTATTAATATTAATTCACATTGAAAGTTGTCTTGATAAATAAAAAGGATTAAGAAGATTATGTGATTGTGCACCTGTTTGTTATACTTCTGGTTTGTCTCTATCTGAATGTGTATTCTCTATATGAATGTAAACTGTTGCATACCAAAAAATTCCTTTCATAAAGAAGAAATATGTACATAAGCTAACCTCACGTTTATCGTTAAGAACTAAATCTGTCTGTGAGAATGGAAACCAAAACTAAGTGCAAGAATGTAAATGAAATATACTATGTCTGAACTTACACTGCCTGTTACAAAAATGAAAGGTAGACCTGCTCTAAACTTTAATGAGAATAATTAAACTCAACACTATTAGTTGACCCTGTGAAACTGAAAACTCGTATCTCCTGTATTTGGATTACCTGTGGCGCAATGGAAAACGCCGTGCAACTACTCTCGTAGAAAAAGAATTAAAGGCACGTCTATAAATTTCTGAGCTGCTACTAACTACACAGAATCGCGGTAGTGCAATCCGATCTCTTAAATACATTCAATGCAAACAGGGTTCTCGTAACCCTGTTATTTTATCTCACATAAAAAATTGTTCATCAGGCAATGGAAGCTGAATAATGACGCAGGATAATCTGAATTACTCTCCAGACAAAAAATTCTTCTCAAGATACTGTATTTTAAAAAAATCATCTAAAAATTTTTCTTCACACTATTCCATTTACAAAATCTCATCATTGAAGGCTTAGCAAGCAATATGAAAATATTTTTACAAATTACAATTATGTAAGATAAAAACTGGAGGAATACAAAAATGTAACTCAACATGAAAATTTATTCTAACACAAAAGTTCTCATACTAATAATTAATTTCTTTTCGTCTTTTCAAATCTATTAACATTGACTGTGCCAAAATTTTGTAAAAATAGCAAGAAATTCCTGATTAGGATGTCTGTGTTGAACCAAGAATGCCTAACTAAATACTGCCGCAATAAACTAAAGTTACCTAAAATCTCAATCTTCTCAGAATAGTATCTATCTTAGTTGGCTAATGGCTCTGAGCACTATGGGACTCAACATCTTAGGCCATAAGTCCCCTAGAACTTAGAACTATTTAAGCCTAACTAACCTAAGGACATCACACACACCCATGCCCGAGGCAGGATTCGAACCTGCGACCGTAGCAGTCCTGCGGTTCCGGACTGCAGCGCCAGAACCGCACGGCCACCGCGGCCGGCTATCTATCTTAGTTAATCCATCTCTTTCAATGCACAATGATAACACTCCATTCGTAATAATTATATCTTCCATCAGATCACTAAAGTAATTCCCAAGAGCACCATGTTCTTGTTCTGCGTTCTTTCTGTACAAGTTCTCAAGTACGCCACTCCGCTACAACTCCCTACCTCCTGCCTTCGCTATTTTCGAAAACAGTCGTTTAATTGAATTCCAATACTTCGTTGTAACTGCTTCCGTTAATACATGGCACAATTTTGGAAGTAGTAAATGAGTAGGTCCCCAATGAAACCTATTATCCAGTTTTGCTCTTTAGTTGTTACAGAACATCAGTTCATAACAGAAAAATATGAGGTGATGAATTTAACTGGTTTCAATATTCGAAATATGTATATCGTACATGAATCCGAAAATACAATTTTATAAGTACTATGTGGCATCTATGGAATCAACAAGTTGTGTTGTTGTTATATTCATGTCTTATATCTAATGTACGTAACATCAGTTTAGGTCAAGAGCTAAGAGTCCGCTGACAAGTGCTGAGATGGATTTTGCTTCAGTAATCGATAATTCATTATGAAATTATATCACACCATCAAGGTAAATAAAAATGCAACATAATGCATGTAAATATGCGGAGAGAGCCATTATTGTTCGATTGCCGATCGTTCGCTGGAAAAGGGAAAATATCATGGAGCATGTGTGCGAAGAGACCTGAAGTGCAACGACCATTCTAAACTAATTGTAGGAAAAGTGGATGATAGACTAATATTCGCTGGAAGACTCCGTAGCAAATGTACTCGCTGATGAAAAAAGGAAGGAAGGAAGACTAGGGTTAAACATTCCGTCGACATTGTGATCAGTAGAGACGGAGCACAAGCTCGTCGTGTTTCAACGCTAGGGAAGGAAATCGGCCTTGACGTTTGAAAGAAACCATCTCGGCATTTTCCTGGAGCGAATTAGTGAAATCATGGATAACCTAAAGCTCGATGGCCGTATTGGGTCTGAACCGTCGTCCTCTCAAGTGCGAGTCCAGTGTATTAACCACTACGGCATCTGGCTCGGTAAGGTAAGCACATTGAAAATTGTGCAGACGGCCGTAGCTGACACCACCTCGAAAACACTGACAACTACTTGCGTCACAACAGGCGGACGCCCCCGCAGAATGCCTTCACAGCTGGATCACTGGCTGTCTGCACGTGGTAAACTGTCAGCGGAAAAGATGTTTAACTTGTCACGGATCGAACGACGTGTTAGTCTTTCTCGACTCAACACTGGTCAGTCCCGATAAGCTTGTAATTACTCGGCCAGGGTGATAGGCACAGTGATGGCGGATTGGTTATTGTAACTTGTATTTGGCACTAAACTGGTGAAATACACTTGGTGAAATACGTTTACTCCAGGTATTTTTGCTCCTCCTCCTGCATTGACTGAAGCTTCAAAGAAACTGGTATAGACATGAGTACTCAAATACAGAGATATGTAAGCAGGCAAAATACGGCGCTACGGGCGGCAACGCCTGTGTAAGATAACAAGTGTCTGGCGCAGTTGTTAGATCGGTTACTGCTGCTACAATGGCAGATTATCAATATTTAAGTGAGTTTGGATGCAGTGTTATAATCGGCGTACGAGCGATGGTCACAGCGTCTCTGAGGTAGCGAAGAACTGCGGATTTTATCGTACGGCCATTTCACAAGTGTCCCGTGAATATCAGGAATTCGGTATAACATCAAATCTCTGACATCGCTGTGGCCGGAAAAAGATCCTGCAAGAATGAGACCAACGACGACTGAAGAGAACCATTCAGCGTGACAGAAGTGTAACTCTTCCGCAGATTCATGCAGATTTCAATGCTGGGCCATCAACAAGTGTCAGCGTGCGAACCATTCAACGAAACATTATCGATATGGGCTTTCAGAGTCGAAGCCCCACTCGTGTACTCTTGATGACTGCACGACACAAAGCTTTACGCATCGCCTGGGCCCTTCAACACCGACATTGGACTGTTGATGACTGGAAACATGTTGCCTGGTCGGACGAGTCTCGTTTCAAATTGTATGAACAGATAAAAGCGTACGGGTATGGAGACAACCTCTTGAACCCGTGGACCCTGCTTGTTAGCAGGGGACTGTCCAAGCTGGTGGAGGCTCTGTAGTGGTGTGGAGCGTGTGCAGCTGGAGTGGTATAGGACCCCTGATACGTCTAGATACGACTCTGACAGGTGACACGTACCTAAACATTCTGGCTGATCATCTGCATCCATTCATGTCCGTTGTGCATTTCAACGGACTTGTGCACTTCCAGCAGGGCAATGCGACACCCCACACGTCCAGAATTGCTACAGAGTGGCTCCAAGAAGACTCCTCTGGGTTTAAACACTTCGCTGGCTACCAAATAAACGCTTCTGCTGGCTACCAAACTCCCCATTCATGAATATTATTGAATATATCTGGGATGCCTTGCAACGTGCTGTTCAGAAGGGATGTCCCCCTAGTACTCTTACGGATTTATAGAGAGCTCTGCGTGATTCTTGGTGTCAGTTCCCTCCAGCACTACTTCAGACATTGGTCGAGTCCATGCCACGTCGTGTTGCATCACTTCTGCTTGCTCGCCTGGGACCTACACTATATTGGCAGATGTACGTTTCTTTGGCTCTTCAACGCAGTACGTGGTTTCCTCTGCCCAGGGTAACTAATCATACACTGCCTGACGAGAAAGTGAAGCATCCAGAGGGAGAAGAGGAAACGAAATGAAACTTTAAGGTTTGAGAGGATGTGTGGTGTTACTTCAGTAATTACAAAATCGAGTCAATTTACAAATAACGTGGCTATATGACGTTGCAACCCACCTGGCCTGGATGCATTCACTGATTCAGCTGAGTGGGAAGGATCTTATGAAGCTGTTGTATCCTCTTCTGAGGCATGCTGGCCCACAACTTTTGTAACTGGTCCTTGATACTCCAGATACTGGCCTTAGGACGAAGTTGACGACCGAGCTCGTCACAGACGTTCTATCGGAGACAGATCTGGGGGTCTCGCTGGCCACGGCAGTATCTCAATATCACACAGACGATTCGTAGACACAAGTCACATCTGTGGACCAGTGTTGTCCTGTTGAAAAATGGTACGGCAATATTCAATCATGTCACATGACCGGTAACAAATGAGCATATATGATGTCCACGATGAATCATTGTATCATCTGGGCTTCCTCAGTTGCTACCAGCCACGATATGAAGTCATACCCCATGGCTCCCCACACCATGACGCCAGGGGTAACACCGCTGCGCCTCTCCAAAACATTGGAAGAAAAGGATTTCTCCTCATGTCGCCGCCATACTCGCCGATGATGGTCATCTGCGGTAGTGCAGAAACGCGAGTCATTGTTGAGCGCAATGCGACGCTATTCATCGGCAGTCTAAGCCTTCTGGTAGCGATACCACTCCAACCGCAGTAGCTTGTCTGGTGGTGTTAAAGGCATCATATGCATTAGACGTTAATTCCCTAGTTCGTCTGTTGCTAGTCTCTAACCAATGGTGTGAGATGACACAGAGTTTTGCATTGAGTTCATTAGTCCTACTTGTTCTCTGATGTCAGGTGCAGATGTGAAGGGATTACAGTGCGCTTGGTGCACAATACGGCGATACTCCCATATGGTGGTCGGACGTGATCGATTGAAATCGTGACGATGAGTATGCCTGTCCTCAAGTCCCTATGCAGACCAACATGATCCACTGGTACATCCGAATACCCCACAGTTCTGGATATTGTACCTTTCGATCAGCTGGCCAATTTTATATTCACCATGAGGCCCCTTGGAAACGCTGTTGGATGCTGATAACGCTGTCGCATACATGTGAGTGTCATCTCCGTGTCCTTCACAGTGATCACTCACCACCTAACATTGGACACACACCAGCCGCGCGGTGTAGGACGTTTTGTCACGTTGTCACGGTTCGCGCGGCTCCCCCTGTCGGAGGTTCGAGTCCTCCCTCGGGCATGGGTGTGTGTGTCATCCTTAGCGTAAATTACTTTAAGTTAGACTAAATACTGTGAAAGTTTGGGGAGCGATGACCTCAGCAGTTTGGTCCCGTAAGACCTTACCACAAATCTCCTTGCAGATGTAATCATCTACATATTCTCCAATGGGTGTGTACGTGTACAATGTTACATTGACATCCGACCATGTCTTCTGTGTGCTTCATCTTTCTTGTCACCCGGTGAAGCTCATACGGTACCTGACAAACAGCCTGTCTTCCATGCTCCATTTGCTGTTTGTCCCTTACGAATTCTCACACATTTGGACATTTGAACCTTTTGCTAATAGGACAAAAAAAGCGGAGAAAAAATACTGTCATCCAAATTCCTACCGCTAAAGTGCGCAAAGTGTCTTGCAGTGTATATACGCACATATAGAGTAGCAGAAGGTGAAACACACGTTTTGTCTTAGTGGTTTTGGAACTGACACTGTACCGTGACAAGTAGGTCTACTTATTGCTGTTGTCCCATGTAGGTGTACGACATGTCTGCTAGTGGATGCACTACTCTCGTACCGTCTGAACGTATTTTAATGAGGTGGCAAAACATGACAACTTTGCACCTTACATACATTGCTTGTCTCCCGCCAATACAGGTCACTGACCTATTTCCTGACTTTCTCTTTCCTCTGGAAATACAGGCCAGACCCTGCTCCATACAGTATGGTACTTACGGTGCTTTACACAAACGTAAGTGAGAGTACATTTTGTTTTTTTGTTCATGGGCTCGTTCTCCACATTCAGCAAAGTTTGGTTCACCTTTACGTGTTAAGATTTTATGGCGTACTAACGCAGTGGAATGATCACATCAATAAAATCGGTTTTATGTATAGTAGCAGCAGCTTCATTGTATTACAAATTAGAATATAACTGGTAGTTCTTTCTCATTACCCCTTTTGTTAATGGTGTGCTTTCGCGTGTTCCGCCGGGTTGCTGGCTCCACTGTTCTGCACGATATTTCGACGACAGGTCAATCGTCTTCTTCATGTACTGCGAGTTGTGTTGTTATGCGCACTCCCTGTCTGGACTCCTTATACCCAATTTCGACTCCCCGCCGACCGCTTTACCTTTGATGCTCATTTTCTGCTCTTTTGATTTTCGGAGTTCCACTGTTATTCAGTGAAACGCACATGCTCCCAATGTTTTCCAGCTGTGATAGTTGAAAAGGCTGGCGATATTAATAACCTGCGGGCCGGAACACAAGTCCTCCTTAAATTTCAACCTCAAAGAGATGTGTAAGGAACGTTAGCTACACATACGACTAAGCAACCATGCAAATCAGCTGTCACCGACCAATGGCTCGAGTACAATCATGAAATGAAAGATGACGAGACCAGCATCGTGGTGCGAATGCCTGATTTCCGGGATATCGCATTTAAGGAGTCTTTCGAAATAAAGATATCGGAAAAACCTTATAAACCGAAACGGAGATTTCAGTGTCAGCAAAAACTGGGATTCAACGCACAGTTTACAAAGGTCTTGCATGCTGTCTCTTTCATCAGAGCTGGTAGACGCTGAGAGAAAGTGTTCGCCACGGGTTAACCGTGCGGACTCCGAAAAACAAATGGGCATCAAAGGATGTGGGGATGGCCAAGATTCGGGCTCGGCTGTAAACTGCAACGCGGTACTAACAGTACTCCACAGAAATAAATTAAAATAGTACTAATCACCAAGATTTTCTGGAGGTTTCCCTTGGTCATCAGGCGAATACCCAAACTAGAAATCCCCTCTGAAGGATCCCAATTGGGATTCCCCCTGCCCCACTCCCATTCTGTTGGGATATTTGGCTGAAAAGGACGAATTCCTACAACAGCTCGCCCTGCTAGCATGAGATGAGAATGAAGGATGTATAAAAAACATCTGGTTGGAGACCAGGCAGTGACTACGAATAACAGCACAGCTTGCAGCATCAGAAGAAGACGACGGAGTTGGTCGTCGAAATATCGAGCAGAAAAATGGAATGAACAGTTCGGTTGAACACTCGAAGTACACTATTAAACGTACCAAGAAAACCTGAGAAATCATGTCCATTTAATGGCTTTGTAATTTTTTTCACGCCTGTTATCAGCCTCATTTCTGACAGAATTGCAGGTTGCCTTTCCACACAGTCTCAAAAGCACACAATTTTACGTCGCTGCGCCTCACAGTGGTCGCCGATAAATGGCTGGAATTAACGGTGATACAGTGAGGAAGCCACTAGTTCACCGAACACGAAAACAGTCATCGTAGCAGAGGTAGCTGAGGCGCTCACAATTTTGCACCACCAAAGGAGGCTGTTTTAGTTTGGGACATAACAATCTGAATATCATCATCATCATCATTATCAAGCTTTGAACAATTCCTGGTTCGTTCCGCCCGTAGAAGTCTTGGTTCAGCCATCTCTTCCTCGGTTGTCCAACGTTTCTTCTTTCTTGTGTCAGCTTGTTGTTTACAAACATATTTGGAATCCTTGGGCAACGCATTCTTTCCACAAGTTCCTTAACTTCTTTATTTTATTGCCTCTTCATTAATAATAAATATCTCTGGTGCTCTTCTAAGACCTTCACTTTTCTTGCTGTCAGGTAAGGTACAGGTCGCCATCCTTCTAAGAAATCTGATTTCAGCGCTTTCTGCTGGCTGTTGTTTCTTTAGCATGGGCGCCCGTAAATAGGCGTAATGGGCACGGGCGGAATTACGGCAATTTCCCGCTCGTGGAATCTGGGAGTAAGGACTTCATATTTATTATAGATTTTTCTTATATTTTTTTACAATGACTGTCTGCGATCCACAAAATCATAAATGTGGCTTCACCGAGGGCGATGGAAAATACTGCGGTTTCTTTACGTTTATCCTTTTTATCCGCGTGATTGAATATACTGGGGGTTTCTTAAAGTTTATTTTTTTTCTCCACTATGAGAAATATTGCATAGTCGTTTTTCATGATTATTTTTGTTGCCACCCAACAGAAGTCTTGCATTCCTTCTGTTTCTTTTTTTTCCTTCTGTTTCAAACGACCTAACATTATTGGCACGAATAAAAATATTTGTTATGTATAACTTGTTGAATTCTCTGGAGTTAATAATGATAAGCATGTAATTTCAGATTATGGAATCTGTGGTATCAGCGCCAGACACCACACTTGCTAGGTGGTAGCCTTTAAATCGGCCGCGGTCCGATAGTATACGTCGGACCCGCGTGTCGCCACTGTCAGTGATTGCAGACCGAGCGCCGCCACACGGCAGGTCTAGAGAGACGTCCTAGCACTCGCCCCAGTTGTACAGCCGACTTTGCTAGGAAAGGTTCACTGACAAATACGCTCTCATTTGCCGAGACGATAGTTAGCATAGCCTTCAGCTACGTCATTTGCTACGACCTAGCAAGGCGCCATTACCAGTTTATATTGAGATTGTTATTAATGTATCAACAACAGCGATGTTCTCCAATTATGGATTAAAGTTAAGTATTACATCAACTACGTACTTTATTTGCTACTCTAAATTCCCTTAACAGACCTCACGCCAGTCTGCGTGAGCTTAATGCGTGCCTTTCGGCATCCTCGCATAGTGACTTGGCTGTCTTGCCAAGTCACAACAGAATCAAGATAGTGGCATTCATATTAATAATTCAGGAATGTGTATTTTGCATAAACTAATGAAGTATGCTTCCATTTAGGTATCAAAGTAATCTACCCAAAAATTTTGAGTTGATACCTTTTAAGATAAAATATTTTTGTGTATTTCCAGCGCAATTTAGTTTTGGTGGTTCTATACGTTCTCAACTCAACGAATCATATAGTCGTACATCTAAAATAACAATCTGAAAATTTCCCCACATTTTAAAACCGGCACTATGTGGAAAAGAAATTCCTGAGGATGCCGATATCCTTTAGTATCCAGCATTCACATCCATAAAGCAATGGTGGCACTGACGTTACTTTTTGTACAATACTAGAAGCGTCTCATGTCTGGTATTTCTAAAGTTTATCGCGATTTTGCCAGACGGAAACTGAAAGCTTTGAAACAATATCATGACATGATGTGTAAGTAGTATTCCAATATAAGAACTTGTTGACCTGTTGTACTGTTTTGTTGTTAAGAATTATCTTGGTCCGGGTTATCTTCCTCTGAGTGCCACCTCTCTGGTGTTTTGTAGAGGTGTTCAAATTATATTCCTAAGCTACTTTCATGAGCATTGACAATTATCCCTTGAGTCTGCTAAAATCGCTTGTTCATCAGCAAAGAGCATTGTGTACAGGGCCGGCCGGTGTGGCCGAGCGGTTCTAGGCGCTTCAGTTTGGAACCGCGCGACTGCTACGGTCGCAGGTTCGAATCCTGCCTCGGGCATGGGTGTGTGTGATGTCCTTAGGTTAGTTAGGTTTAAGTGGTTCTAAGTTCTAGGGGACTGATGACCTCCGATGTTAAGTCCCATAGTGCTCAGAGCCATTTGAACCATTTTGGACCATTGTGTACAGAGTAATGTCGTTAATTTGAAAAAAAAAAACTTTAGATTATTTCCTCTAGCATTCATTACTCACATCATCAATATAAATGTCAACAAGAGTGGGTGACTCCGGACGCTCTTGTCACAGGCCTTGGGTTATTTCAGTTCGCATAGCGCCATCTAGTATTCTGGTATAATTTTGTCATACAAACTTTGAATTATTGTTACTATTAATGATATTGAAGATTCTTGTTCAGTAAAACTAATAAAAGAACAATACTAGTAATTCTAATAAAAGAAATTTCAAAAGGCTCCTCAGAGAGTCCATAAGCGGCTCTGTTTTCTGGGTATTAGGAACGCTACAGGCTAATGAAAGGGTCTTAGGAGTAGTGGCATACGACGACGAACTGATGATTCTTGTGAAGGGAAGCTCCAGAGGCAACATGGAAGATGGATGGAATATAGTCCTTCAACAATTACGTCGGTGGTGCGAAGCAATTATATTGTCTGTTGAGTCTGAAAAGGGAGTCTTTTAAAAGACCGTATCATGAATTTAAGAGAAGGCCTATAAAGAGAAAGTCCGTGACCAGATATTTAGGTGTTTTCTCGGACGAACGACAAAATTATGGTGCGTATATTGAAGAAATGAGCATGAGAGCGACGAACACGATGAAAAAAATTATTAGTCTCGCCATTTACGATTATAAGCTGCCAATGCAAACATTAAGAACGTATCATAACGTTACCTTAACTGTGTGAGTGCTTGGGCCCACAGACCTTTGCTCGTACCACCAGGATGGATAGTTAACAGGGTGCAGCGTGGAATGCATCTTTGGCTGACGGGAACTTTCGGCATTGCGTCAGTTGAGGTCTTGCAAGGAATACTTGGAATGTGTGCACTCGTTCTGCAGATACGGAAAAAAATCGGCGATGTATTGGCTGAAGAAAGAACAATATCATGAAGTGCTGAATTTAACAGAAAAACAGACCCCAGGTTAGCAGAGAATGCAAAATCAGATCCTCCACCTATGAAACGATAGGATGAAGCCAAAACAGAGAGGCACACCTATGGTTTTCTGTCAGATATAAAACAGAGACTTGGAATGAAGTACCTGAATCCCTCAAGATACCCGACACACTTCTTGACTGGTCATGGGCCGTACGCCGACTACGGGCATCGAATTGGTAGAAGACAGACCTCCTGGTATGCCTGCAGTGAAGAAGGTGCGCCATAAGATGCTATCTGGGGATGCCCCTGGATGCCGATTTTGCTGAGACTGATCGGCAACAACGAATTGGAACGAAAGACTCGATGTACATGTGATACTGCTTTGCGAAACAGAATGGCAAATCTTGCACAACATTGCTGACGCTATTTCAAGAACTTCTTGGGTAGCGCATTATGTTATCAACCAACACCCGTCTATTACACTACGAGTGGTTGCCACAGAAAATCGAGAAGCAATGCAGCGAAGGCGGCTGAGGTCAACAGATGCAGCAGAAGACAACACCACGAGGGCCGATGTTTGACTGCGCTCTTTACCGGCAACAAAGATGCTCTCTTGGAAAAGGGAATCCTTCCATGCAACCATGGACCAAACAAACCACAATGCCCTCCGAGCTCCTAAGGAACCGGCAGAGCATCCCTATGGTCTGGGGAGCGATAGAGTGCATTGTGGAATGTGACAGACAAAAACTGAAGTTATTATAATAGTACTTGTCATATATTTGGTAGTAGGTGTAGCTTTTATTCACAGCAGAAATAGTATATATATATATATATATATATATATATATATATATATATATATATATACAGGGTGAATAACCTGATACTTGCGCCGTAAACATTGCGGAAATGGAATGTGCTGTTGATGTGTGGTTTTCACAGAATGAAATGGTAGTCAGGGACTGGTATTGTTAGCCAGCCAACAGATTGTAATAATACTTAGAAAGAGTATTTTTTGTACAAACATACACTTGTATTAAATGGAACAATGCCTGTTGACATTAACTAATTACAAGTGAGATAAATTATGTCAGTGATATTTGTTGCAGGATTGTAGTGCGAGTCGTTTACGAGTAATCGTATTTTGAAAAGTTTCTGCACCTACACTTGTACAATACCTGTGGTAGCACACACTACAGAACAACACAAGTACATGAACTACTTATGTGGATTCTGAGCAATAACGAGACAATTGACCATAACAGGTTGTGTTCGACATGACCACCGGAGGCGACAATACACGATTCCAGCCCGTTATGGAACGACTGCTGCACACGTGATAGCATTTCAGCGGAGAAGTCCAAACAGGCTACGTCGTTGCATATCATCGGCTGTAGTTGGTATGTCTTTGTAGACAGCATCTGTAAGCTTTACCCACAGAAAAAAAGTCTACAGGCGTCAAATCCGGGGAATGGGCCGGCCAGCGTACAGGTCCTCTGTGTCCAAGCCAACAACTCGAAAAAAGTTCGTGAAAACATGCTGTAGTACTTCGTGCACTATGGGCTGGACAACCATCGAGATGTTGGTACCGCAGGTTCCTTCCAGTCTGTAGAGGAACGTCTTCTTGCATTCGTGGAAGATCGTCTGTTAGGAGGTTGGCCGTTCAGTATTCCGTCTATGAAAAACGGGCCTATGAGCTGACGGTTCACTATCCCACACCACACATTTACCCTCCATGGACGCTGACGTTCCACCCGACGATGCCAACGGGGATTGTTGACACACCAATAGTGCATGTTTCGGCGGTTTACCTGGCCATGATTGGTAAACATAGCTTCATCAGTAAACGAGGTATGTCACACATGTGGAGTAAGCTGTCTTGACACCCATGTACAGAAGTTAACACGTTTCTCATAATCGTTTCCATGCAGCTCTTGATGGAGACTATGTGGATGGAGAATGCGCAGGACGCTTGCCCGACTCATGCCACTCCCTCGAGCGATTGCGCGGGAGCTAATGTGCGGATTAACTGCAACAACAGCAAGAACATTAATTTCCCCCTCTTATGTCGACACTTTTTTTACTTCTGTTACGTTGTCTAGATGTTACACTACCACTTTCACGTAACTGGTTGAAGATGCTGATATGTAATGGCCGAGATGGTTGACGTCTATTGGGATATCTTGCTGCATACACCCTACAAGAATGAACTGAATTCTTCCTACACTCTCCATACACCACGAGCATGTCGGCATTTTCTGCAGTGGTAAATCCCATCTTTCCACTCATGACCTACTGCTTGGGCTGTCACACGCTGACTAACAGCAAGTCGCAATGCACTCAACGAACATAAACCAGTTTAGTGCTGGCTCAATGTCGAGTACTACGGCTCGATTTGATTTTACTTGTGCTGTCATTCACTTAAAGTTGGCAGCGGCCGCTGTGGAGGGTTTTGGCCTGGCTTCTTCTTGCGGTGAGCGGAGGCGCTCGCGACGGGCGGCCCGGGAAGCGAAACAAAGAAGTTCTGCCCCATGTCTATGACTTGACGGCGGCTTCAGTCAATGTTTATCTGCGGAGTTGCGCGCAGAGTCTGTAAGGACTGTACGGGCATACACGGGAACGCTGATGTCCAGGTCTGCTATGTGCAAGGGAACAACCACATTCTCACTTAGCTTTTGGGCAGCCTGCATATACCCGTGCCTGGCATTGCTTGTCATGTGCGTGACGCGATGGTGTCTTGGTAGAGCTGAGTCATTTGTTGGACGTCGAACGTACTTGGTTATTTTGGGACGAGGTGTGACATGGTACACTCTGCAGTACGGTTGCTGCAGATGAATGGATCATCTGCGGAAACCGTTGACCCAAAATGCTGGACGCATCGTTTGGCAGGATGCTTTTTGCAAAAGGTGAAAATCGGGTGCCTTCAATGCATGAATTGTTCCCTTGAAAACGAGCTGCTTTCCTGGGTCACTTCCTCCGCTTGTTATTGTCCTAAGGATTCACTTTGAATACCATTTGTATATTTTACTCTGGTGTCAGTCATCAGTTTCTGATGGTCATTTGCTCTCTGCTGGACTTCTAAGTTGTTGGACACTAATCTTTCGACTACTTATAAGTTGTGAAATTCAGATTTCTTGTTTACCTCATTGTGAACTGTTGTGCACTATCACAAGCACGTAAGCTGTTTGCTATAAATCATTTGTCTGTTGTGGTGCAGCAACAGAGTTATTGAGTTTGCTGCGAAGTTTAGCTTATTTAAATTCATGAAGTTGAAATTTCCTAGTAGGTCAGTGTGCTTAAATGTTCTTAAAGAGTTATCTACGGTTAAGGTCACAAGTCTTAAATTTGACTTGGTTTTTTAAGATTCTTTGTTTTAAAGAATTTTTCAATTATCTAGAGCTACATTTAAATTTTTCATTATTTAAGGTCTTCCTGCTTAGTTGTTAAAAGGAATCCTTATATTTTCATTGTCGAGGTTATGTGTGGCCGATTCTGGCTGCCCTTAAGATTTTATGTTTTGTATTTTCTACAATGTATTCCTCTCTGTTTTAGTTGTGCCTTAACTGTAAAATGGGCCAATCTGAAATCGTCGTAAAATTAAATTTGATGTGTTCTTCTTCTTTTAAAATGCTAAATTTAGTAATGAGATGTTGCCCTCTTTGTACGTTGATTCACTTGTACTGGGTGTATTAGATATTCTGAAGGATCAATAAAGGGACTGTTTAGTTTTGTTTAATTATTTCGTGGACTAGACGCTAACCGCCTAACCTAAATCCTTGCTCCATACCGAAACAAGCAGGCACACTGTAAGCAAACATAACAATATCGCACCCAGCGGCTACGATGGTTGAATGGCACAAGCAAGTGTCAACGTGGAAACTTTGCACAATACATCTCGTAAACGACTCGCACTACAATCGAGAAACAAACACCAGTGACATTCTTAATTTACCCTACCTTCAGTCTGCTAATGTCAATAGCCATTGTTACATTTAAAAACGTGTATGTTTGCACAAAAAATGCGCTTTCTAAGTATTATTACAATCTTTTTATTGCCTAACAATACGAGCGCCTGACTAGCAATTCATGCTGTGAAAACGACACATCAACAGCACGTTTCATTTCCACAATATCTGCAATGCACGTTTTCGCTGATTCGCCCTATAGATGTGTGTGACTAATAGCAGAAACAGTTATCGTGATGGAATGTAATACGGTATAGAATAAAATTAAATATTAATTTATATTGCATAAATTGTGTAAGAATCAGTACAGCCCGTGTTTAAATTATAGGTGACAGGCTATAATGGAATGGAATAAAGAAATAATACTCGTAACAACTTCACCTGTTTATTCTGTGGAACGCGTTTTGATTATCGATAAAATCAGTGTTGTTCAATGTTGTCAGCTGCACCATGGTGAATACCCGCGTATGCGCGATCTACCTTTGTAGAATCCATTCTGACCATCATTCATGGGCGTTTCTCACGATTGTTTGCAGTATCGATTTTGACCATAATTTATGAGTGTTTCTCACATCACGCCTGCCTATCTTTGACTTATCCTGTCATAAATTATGTATGCTGCATGCAACAGACTTACTCCCCTGTAATTTGCAGTTTTCATTTTATGATCTTTATTACGTGCTGGGGAGACTGTTATTGATTATAACGGCAACAACCTGGAAACTAATTACAATGTCAAATTGTTCGAATGGATTTGAGCACTATGGGACTTAACTGCTAAGGTCATCAGTCCCCTAGAACTTAGAACTGCTTAAACATTACTAACCTAGGGACATCACACACATCCATGCCCGAGGCAGCATTCGAACCTGCGACCGTAGCGGGCGCGTGGTTCCAGACTGTAGCGTCTAGAACCGCTCGGCCATCCCGGGCGGCAATTACAATGTCAGATGAACCAAATTTTCATGGTGTTCATGCTGCATCGTCTAAATTAAAACTCCAGCTTCCGAAAATATTCACCATTGCTGTCATCGGGATATAACTGCTACGACCGATGCGCGTCTTATAACGTAATAGTCTCATTACTATTGATGAAGTGACGTTACTCGAGGCAGGATTTTCAAGTGCAGGATCGATGAGTGTCATATAACGGAACAGTCGCATTACTGTTGAAGTGACGTTACCTGAGGCAGGATTTTCAAGTGCAAATGTAGGAAATGGAAAATCATGAGCGTGCTCCCAGGCCCTCCCCCTCCTTCCTCCACTCCCCATCCTGAATCAGAGTTATGCATTCCATTTAAATCAAGTTTTCTAATTTTGATTTTTCATCAAGATTCCATTTCTAGCATTCGGCCCTGTGCTCCGCTGCGATTGTAACTAATGCCTCTACTGAATTTTATCCGAAGACATCTGACAATATCCAATGCTTTTTTTTTTTTTTTTTTTTTTTGTTACAGGGTCACAGTAAAAGTAATCATAGGAGACGATCTACATTTCTTCAAAGGGTACGTTTCTTCAAATGATATTTAACACTAAGTTTTCCTAGTTGCTCAACTTGACAGGGTGAGAATTTCATACGAGGATGCCGACGCGAGATAATTAAAAGCCATAATCACAAGAACCCTCCACCAACCACGGATCTAGCCGTTGGTGGTGTGGCTTGCATTCTCAGTGATACAGATAGCCGTACCGTAGGTGCAACAACAACGGAGAAGAATCTGTTGAGACGCCAGACGAAAGTGTGGTTGCTGAAGAGGGGAAGCAGCCATTTCAATAACTGCAAGGGCAACAGTCTGGATGACCCTGTAGCATTAATCAAAATGGCCTTGCTGTGCAGGTACTACGAACGGCTCAAACAAAAGGGAAACTGCAGCCGTAATTTTCCCCGAATGCATGCCGTTCTATTGTATGATTAAATGAAGATGGCATCCTCCTGGGTAAAATATTCCGGGGGGTAAAATAGTCCCCTATTCGGATCTTCGAGCGGAGAATATACAAGAGGACGTCATCTTCAGCAGAAACAAAACTGGCGATCTACGGGTAGGAGCAATGAGTGTTAGATCCCTTAATCGGAAAAATTGGTTAGGAATAATGAATAAGAAAACAGGAGTACAGGTAAGCTACAACGAACAGCATAGAGAACGCATTATCGTAGCCAAGACAGACACTAAATCACATCCTCCAGAGTAGTACGAGTTTATATGCTAACTAGCTCCATGGATGATGAAGAGACTGAAAAAATATGTGATGAGATAAAATAAATTATTCAAGTAGTTAAGGTAGACGAAAATTTAATTTTGATGGGGAACTGGAATTACGTAATAGGAAAAGGAAGAGAAGAATAAATAGTAGGTGAATATGGACTAGGTGGAAGGAATGGAAGAGGAAGCCGCCTGGTAGAATTTTGCATTGAGCATAATTTAATCATCGCTAACATTTGGTTTTAGAAACGTGAATGAATGTGGAAGAGACCTGGAGACACTGGAAGATTTCAGATTGATTATATAATCATGTTAGCAGAATCTTCCGTCGGTTCTTGGTAGAACAGCATTACCATAAATGGAAAGCACCAGTTTGCTTTTGTTCCATAGTAACTGGTGCTTTTCATATATGATTATATAATGGTCAGACTGAAATTTTGGAGCCAGATTTTGAACTGTAAGACATTTCCAGAGGCAGGAGTGGACTCCGACCACAATTTATTGTTTTGAACTGTGGATTAAAACGGAAGAAACTGCAAAAAGACAGGAGATTAAGGAGATGGCACTTGCATAAGTTCAAAGAACGTGACGTTTCTGAGATTTTCGGTGAGAGCTTTATGCAGCTGTTGACTAGAACAGGGGAAAGGAATACAGCAGAAGCAAATGCGTGGGTCTGAGATATGAAACAGTGAAGACAACAGAGAATCAAAGAGGTAAAAAGACAAGGTCTAGTAGAAATCCTTGCATATCACAGGAGATATTGAATTTAATTGATGAAAGGAGAAAATATAAAAATGCAACAAATGAAGCAGGCGAAAGGGAATACAAACGTCCAAAAAATGAGACAGACAGGAAGCGCAGGCTTAGCAGGAATGACTAGAGGACAAATGTAAGGATTTATAAGCATATTTCAGAATGGGAAAGAGAGATACCGCCAACAGGAAAACTGAAGATACCTGTGCAAAAAACGGAAGTAGCTGCATGAATATCAAGAGCTCAGATGGAAAAACCAGTGTGAAGCAAAACAGCTAACAATGAGAATGACAAAACTCTGGGATACCTCCTAATATCGAGTCCGACCTCCTTTTGACAGGCGTATTGCAACAGCTCGACGTAGAATGTACTCAACAAGTCGTCGGAGAGACCCTGCGGAAATGCTGAGCCGTGTTGCCCTTACAGCCGACCATAACTGCGAAAGTGTTGCAAGCGTAGGATTATGTGCACGAGCCGACCTCTCAATTACGCCCCGTCAATGTTCGACGGGATTTATGTCGGAGGGTATGGGTGGCCAAACCACTCGCTCGAACTGTCGAGAGTGTTCTCCAAACCATTCGCAAACAGCTGTGGCCTGGTGACGTGGAACATTGTCATCCATAAGCATTCCTTCATTGTTTGGGAACATGAAGTTCATGAATGGCTGCATATGGTCTCCAGCCAGCACCAACTTGCACAGTGGCTTGTTAATAGCTTGGATCCATGGCTTCGCGGGGTCTGTACCACACTCGAACCCCACCATCAGCTCTTACCAACTGAAACAGGGACTCATCTGACCACGCCATGGTTTACCAGTAGTCTAGGGTCCAACCGATAAGGCCACTGGCTCGGGAGAGGCGCTGCAGGCGATGTTCTGCTGTTGGCAAAGGCACTCGGGTCGGTCGTCTGCTACCTGATTTCTCCTCGCTGTCCTAACGGATATGTTCGTCGTACGTCCCATATTGATTTCTGCGGTTATTTCAAGAAGTGTTGCTTGTTTGCTAGCACTGACAACTCTACGCAAATGACACTGCTCTCGGTTCTTAGGTGAAGGCCGTCGGTCACTGTGCTGTCCGTGTTGAAAGGTAACGCCAGAAATTTGGCATTCTCTTGACACTGCGGATTTCGGAATATTGAATTCCGCAACAATTTCCGAATTCCAATGCCCCACACGTCTAAGTTCAGCTACCATTCCGTGTTAAAACTCTCCGTGCTACCACCATCACGTCGGAAACCTTTTCACATGAATCACCTGGGTACAAATAAAAGCTCCGCCAGTGGATTGCCCTTTTATACTTTGTGTACGCCATCTGTATATGTGCATATTGCTGTCCCATGACTTCTGGCACCTCAGTGCAGAGAGTCTATACAAGAGAGAGTAACTTGAAGATGATATTACAGAAAGGGAAAAGGACGTAGATAAAGATGAGATATGAGATATGATACTGTGAGAAGAATTCGACAGAGCACTGAAAGACCTAAATCGAAACGAGCCCCCTGAAGTAGATAGCATGCCGTCAGAACTACTGCTAGCCTTGGGAGAGCCCCTCATAACAAAGCTATTCCACCTGGTGTATGACACAGGCCAAATAACCTCAGACTTAAAAGAGAATGTAATAATCCCATTTCTGAAGAAAGCAGGTGGTGACAGGTGTCAATATTACCGAAATACCAGTTTAATAAGTCCTGCCTGCCTGACATGAATTCTTTACACAAGAATGGAAAATCTGGTGGAAGCCGACCTCGGGGAACATCAGTTTGGATGCCAGAGAAACGTAGGAACACGCAAGGCAGTACTCACCCAATGATTTGCATTAGAAGATGGGTTAAGGAAAGGCAGACTTACATTTTTAGTATTTGTGGGCTTAGAGAAAGCTTTTGACAATGTTGAGTGGAATACTCTCTTCGAAATTTTGAAGGCAGCAGGCGTTAAATACATGGAGCTAAAGGCTATTTACAACTTGTACAGCAGCCAGAAGGCACTTATAAGGAGTTGGCGGCGTGAAAGGGAAGCAGTGGTTGAGAAGGGACAGGGTTGTATCCTGCACCCGATGTTATTCAATCTGAACCGTGAGCAAGCAACAAAGGCAATCAAAGAAATATTTGGAGTGGGAATTAAAGTTCACGTAGAAGAAATAAAAACTTTGAGGTTCGTCGACGGAATTGCAATTCTGTGAGAGACAGCAAAGGACTACGAAGAGGAGATGAACGGAATGGACAGCATCTCGAAAGAACGATATATCATGAACATGAACAAAAGCCACACAAGGATAATGGAATGTAGTTGAATTACATCAGGTAATGCCGAGAATCTATAATGTAGGCTGGCAATGGCCAGAAAAGCGTTTCTGAAGAATAGAAATTTGTTAACATCCAGTACATATTTAAGTATTAAAAAGGCTTTTCTGAAGGTATTTGTGTGAAGTGTAGCCATGTGCGGAAGTGGAACATGGACGATGATCAGTTTAGACGATAAGAGAATAGAGGCTTTTGAAATGTGGGGCCATTGAAAAATGTTGAAGATTAGATTATTAGTTTGCATAACTAATGAGGAAGTACTGAACAGAATAGGGGAGAGAAGAAATTTGTGACACAATTTGACTAAAGGAAGGGATCGGTTGACAGAACACATCCTAAGACATCAAGGGATCACAGGTTTTCCGGCCGCGGTGGTCGAGTGGTTCTAGGCGCTTCAGTCCGGAGCCACACGACTACTAAGGTCGCAGGTTCGAACCCTGTCTCGCGCATGGATGTTTGTGATGTCCTTAGGTTACTTAGGTTTCAGTAGTTCTGAGTCTAGGGGACTGATGACCTCAGATGTTAAGTCCCATAGTGCTTAGAGGCATTTGAACCACTTTTGATCACGGGTTTAGTATTGCAGGGAAAAATGGGGGGGGGGGGAGGGGGGATAAAACTGGTTGAAGGAGACCAAGAGATGAAACAGTAACCAGATTCAGAAGGATGTAAGTTGCAGTAGTAGAGGTTCACACAGCGTAGAGCAGCATAGAGAGCTGCATGAAACCAGTCTTCGGACTGAAGACCACGGCAACAACAATACCATAGACAAATGTAATGTATTGAATGTATTGCGAATACATAGAAAGAAGGATCCATTATTGTATGATTATATGATAGCGGAACAAACACTGGTAGCAGTTACTTCTGTAAAATATCTGGGAGTATGTGTGCGGAGCGATTTGAAGTGGAATGATCACATAAAATTAATTGTCGGTAAGGCGAGTACCAGGTTGAGATTCATTGGGAGAGTTCTTAGAAGATGTAGTCCATCAACAAAGGAGGTGGCTTACAAAACACTCGTTCGACCTATACTTGAGTATTGCTCATCAGTATGGGATCCGTACCAGGTCGGGTTGACAGAGGAGATAGAGAAGATCCAAAGAAGAGCGGCGCGCTTCGTCACAGGGTTATTTGGTAAGCGTGATAGCGTTACGGAGATGTTTAACAAACTCAAGTGGCACACTGCAAGAGAGGCGCTCTGCATCGCGGTGTAGCTTGCTGTCCAGGTTTCGAGAGGATGCGTTTCTGGATGAGATATCGAATATATTGCTTCCCCCTACTTATAACTCCCGAGGAGATCACGAATGTAAAATTAGAGAGATTCGAGCGCGCATGGAGGCTTTCCGGCAGTCGTTCTTCCCGCGAACCATACGCGACTGGAACAAGAAAGGGAGGTAATGACAGTGGCACGTAAAGTGCCCTTCGCCACACACCGTTGGGTGGCTTGCGGAGTATAAATGTAGATGTAGATGTAGATGTACTCGAAGATTTATCACTGCTCTCATTTTTTTGCGCTGTTTTTTCGGTTACAATATGTGTAAGCTGAATAAAATTGACAACATGAGAAGGTTGATACATCGTACAGTGATACTGTTGCTAGGAATACCAGTGCGATTTAGCAATATTGTGACGAGCATCTTTCCTGTCAAGTAAAAACAATAATTACCCCTGACTAAAGAGAGCCTATCATGTCTCGAATCTAACGTGCGGGGTAATTAGCACCTTCAAAGGAGCTGGCTGACAGAGACTGTTGATTAAACAGCACAAATAAGTTGTCATCAGGATTAGCCTGGAATAAAAGTGAAAGGAGATTCATGGTATCCGTTGATTTAAAGGATAGGTTGAGTTAATAATTATTGTGACTCAACACAGAAAGAAAAGAAATTTGAAGGAAGAAAAGAAAACCAGGATTTAGTGTCCCATCGGCTACGAGCTCATTAAAGAGCGAGCACACACTCCGACTGAATACGGACGTGGAGGTGAAATCGACTATTTGATTTTCAAAGCAATCATTTATTCATTCGTCTTAGCGCTTTAGAGAAAACACAGACAGCCTAATTCTGAATGGACGAACTAGGATTGAGACCATGCCCCTCTCAAATGGAAATCCCTAGCTTAACAGCTGCGGCGCCTGTCTTTGTATGACATACAAGAGCTCAGGAGGACAGAAATATGACGTAGGGTTCACATATAACGCTTTCTCTTTATTCTGTTTATTCTTTCGTGTAAATGATTACTATATGCGATAACAGTTATTGAACGCATATTTAAGTGAGCCACGCAACGGCAATTACTCACCCAGTGCTGCCAACTTCTATTGGGAATATATCCGACTTCTTTCGCGTAGTCTGTAGCTACATTTTCAACTCTTTACACACAAAGATGAGTATTTTGTAAAATAGAACGTCCTTTAAAACATTCTTCTTGAGTTCTAAACATCATACAGTATAATTTAAGGATATATTATAGTACATTAAAAGAAAGAATATGTGATAATAATAATGTCACTTTCTGAGTCATACGAATATTTAAATTGTTATTCCCTAGGTTTTTTCCGTCCTCTCATCTATTTGAAACAACCTGAATTTATTAGGACTAAGTGCAGTTGTGACGTTTATGCCACTTCGCTTTTATCATCATTTTATTTTAACACACGGTCACATCGATTGGTATAGGTACGCTTCTCAAGGGGAGATAGGCAGCATATAACATGCTCCAGCACAACATATGGTGAGGCACAGGAGCTACGAGTGTGAGTATGAGTCTGTCGAGTTGCAAATACACTACTGGCCATTAAAATTGCTACACCAAGAAGAAATGCAGATGATAAACGGGTATTCATTGGGCAAATATATTATACTAGAACTGACATGTGATTACATTTTCACGCAATTTGGGTGCATAGATCCTGAGAAATCAGTACCCAGAACAACCACCTCTGGCCGTAATAACGGCCTTGATACGCCTGGGCATTGAGACAAACAGAGCTTGGATGGCGTGTACAGGTACAGCTGCCCATGCAGCTTCAACACGATGCCACAGTTCAACAATAATAATGACTGGCGTATTGTGGCGAACCAGTTGCTCGGCCACCATTGACCAGACGTTTTCAATTGGTGAGGCATCTGGAGAATGTGCGGGACAGGACAGCAGTCGAACATTTTCTGTATCCAGAAAGGCCCGTACAGGACCTGCAACATGCGGTCGTGCATTATCCTGCTGAAATGTAGGGTTTCACAGGGATCGAGTGGAGGGTAGAGCCACGAGTCGTAACACATCTGAAATGTAACGTCCACTGTTCAAAGTGCCGTCAATGCGAACAAGAGGTGACCGAGACGTGTAACCAATGGCACCGCATACCATCATGCCGGGTGATACGCCACTATGGCGATGTCGAATACACGCTTCCAATGTGCGTTCACCGCGATGTCGCCAAACACGGATGCGACCATCATGATGCTGTAAACAGAACCTAGATTCATCCGAAAAAATGACGTTTTGCCATTCGTGCTCCCAGGTTTGTCGTCGAGTACACCATCGCAGGCGCTCCTGTCTGTGATGCAGCGCAAGGGTAACCGCAGCCATGGTCTCCGAGCTGATAGGCCATGCTGCTGCAACCGTCGTCGAACTGTTCGTGCAGATGGTTGTTGTCTTGCAAACGTCCCCATCTGTTGACTCAGGCATTGAGACGTGGCTGCACGATCCGTTACAGCCATGCAGATAAGACGCCTGTCATCTCGACTGATAGTGGTACGAGGCCGTTGGGATCCAGCACGGCCTTCCGTATTACCCTCCTGAACCCACCGATTCCATATTCTGCGAACAGTCATTGGATCTCGACCAAAGCGAGCAGCGATGTTGCGATTCGATAAACCGGAATCGTGATAGGCTACAATCCGACCTTTATCAAAGTCGGAAACGTAATGATACGCAGTTCTCCTCCTTACACGAAGCATCACAACAACGTTTCACCAGGCAACGCCGGTCTACTGCTCTTTGTGTATGAGAAATCGGTTGGAAACTTCATTCATGTCAGCGCGTTGTAGGTGTCGCAACTGGCGCCAACCTTGTGTGAATGCTCTGAAAAGCTAATCATTTGTATATCACAGCTCTTCTTCCTGTCGGTTAAATTTCGCAACTGTAGCACATCATCTTCGTGGTGCAGCAACTTTAATGGCCAGTAGTGTAAAACCGTGTTATGAAACGAATATGAAAAACAACACATGAAAATTGGTGGCAAGTTGGATAAAGTTAAATCATAATAATTTTCATTTATCACATTGAAATCCTCAGCTGACGATGTTGGAAGCTATTCACTGTGGTGAGAGAAGTCATGGGATAGCGATGTGCACATATACAGTTGGCGGTAGTATCGCATACACAAGGTATAAAAGTGCAGTGCATTAGCGGAGCTGTCGTTTGTACTCAGGTGAGTCATGTGGTCGTGTGGAAAGGTTTCCGACGTGATTATGGCAGCACGACGGAAATTAACAGAGTTTAAACACGGAATAGTAGTTGGAGCTAGACACGTGGGACATTGCTATTCGGAAGTCGTTACGGAATTCAGTATTCCGAGATCCACAATGTGAAGAGAATACCAAATTTCAGACGTTACCTCTCACCACGGACAACACAGTGGCCGACGGCCTTCACTTACGGACCGAGAGCAGTGGCATATGCGGAGAGCCGTCAGTGCTAAAAGACAAGCAACACATCGCGAAATAACTGCAGAAATCAATGTGGGACAAACGACGAACGTATCCATTAGTACAGTGCGGCGAAATCTGGTAGCAGACGACCGACGCGAGAGCCATTGCAAACAGCACCGCATCTCCTGCAGCGTCCCTCCTGGGCTCGTGACCATATCAATTGGACCCTAGACAATTGCAAAATCGTGGCCTGGTCGGATGAGTCCCGATTTCAGTTGGTAAGAGCTGATGGTAGGGTTCAAGTGTTTCGCAGACCTCACGAAGCCATGAAAACAGGTTGTCAGAAATGTAATGTGCAAACTGGTGGGGACTCCATAATGGTGTGGACTCTGTTTACAGGGAATGGACTGGGTCCTCTGGTGCAATTGAACCGATCATTGACCGGAAATCATTATATCCGGCTACTTGGAGACTACTTGCAGCCAAGAAAGATGGAATTTTTGTGGATTACAATGCACCTTGCCACCGGGCCTCATTTGTTCGAGTTGGTTTGAAGGACATTCTGAACAATTCGAGCGAATAATTTGGTCACGCAGATTGCCTAACATAAATCCCATCGAACATTTATGGGATGTAAGTGCGAGGTCAGTTCGTGCACAAAGCCCTTCACCGGCAACGCTTTCGCAATTGTGAACGGCTATAGAGGCAGTATGGCTCAATATTTCTGCAAGGGACTTCTAACGACTTGTTGAGACCATGTCGAGTTGCTGCACAATGCTGGCCGCTGTGGCCGAGCGGTTCTAGGTGCTTCAGTTCGGAACCGCGCTGCTGCTACAGTCGTAGGTTCGAATCCTGCCTCGGGCATGGATGTGTGTGATGTCCTTAGGTTAGTTATTAGGTTTAAATAGTTCTAAGTCCAGGGGACTGATGACCTAAGATGTTGAGTCCCATAGTGCTTAGACCCATTTGAACCATTTGTTGCACGACGCCAGGCAAAAGGAGGTCCGACACGATATTAGGAAGTATCCCATGAGCTCTATCACCTCATTGCAGTCATATTAGCACTTAAGATTTCTCATATTTTTGACAAAAGAAAAATGTTAAGAACGCAGTACATTTGCTCGTACAGTATACCGTGCAGGGCTGCAGCTTGCGAGGCTGTATGGTGAGCTAGGCCCAGATCGAACACAAGTGGCAGTTTGGCGAACGCGGCTAGTATATCGGCCAGCCTGAATGTTGTTTTTAGGCGGTTTACCACGCTCTAGTAGGAGAATACTGGGCACGTCCCCACTTTACACCTCAGAAAATACTTTACACAAGTAGTTAAAATACAGTCATACACAAAACAAAGCGTACACAATTCACAGCCATGTGGAGTAGACGACTTTTCACCCATAGGTAAGTGGCGACTACGGCGACAAGAAGAACATTTGGCTGCACAGTCAAATATAATAAATTTGCCAAAACTTGTGTTTTGGCCGATACGAGACGCGGTAAGTGCTAACAAAAGCAAGAAGAACAAGTACCATAAAGAATATAGTACGATGAAGAGTAGTGAGGCGAACATCGGTAGTAATTCACACTGTGTCCCAGATCCATTACGACTGTGGCTACGAAAAATGAAAGGCATGGATTATTTTCACAAAATCACTACATTTATTTAAAAGAACCTCCTCTGAATTAATACACAACTGAAATCATTTTAAAAGTGTTCTGGAGCCATCACTGTAGTCCTTTTTTGGAACTGCATTTAGTACTGCAGTACCATTTTCTTGGATGTCCTTAACTGCGTCGTAACAGTGTCCTTTTGTTGCCAAGTTCGATCTGGGGAACAACCAGAAGTAGGCTGGCGCAAAATCCGATGAATACGGCAGCTGATCCAGGACAGTGATCCGTCTGCTGGCCAAAAACTTATGCACAATCTTTGCTTTGTGGGCTGGGGCGTTGTTGTGGAGGAGCGACCAGGTACCTGCCTATCGGTATTCAAGTCGAATTCGACGAATTCTCGCCCACAAACACAAGACGTGATGTTGCTCAGCTACTCCACCTTCATTTTCCGACGAGTGTCAGACACGTACTGTTACATTCGCGGCCAGGACGCCTACTGCAGCGATGCTGGGCTAGCTCTTTGCACTTCTACATGGCTGTCGTTGAAACTTCTAGGATCGTAATGCTGCAGCTCGCCAGTTATAACGGAACTGGGACACACTGTGTAGCCGCGCGCTGACGAACTGTAGGATGCGCAAGCACTGGAGTCTGTTATAGCCTTCAGGATGAAGCCTGCTATCCTGTTATAAAGTTAGAAGGAGTCGTCTGTAGCTATAAGCTGCAGACGGCCGGTAGTGGTGTATGTTGCTTGTTATTCGTCCACTTTGTAGCGTATGTTTTAGTGTTAAAAGTCTCAGAAAATAATTATCAGAGTGACATAGAAAGATTTAATATGAGAAAAGACTGTCATTAATATTTAATTTGATGCGGGGTCCGGAGCTGCGAACAGACATCGAGCTCTTGACTTTATTGGAACATGTTGAAGTGTGAAATGTGTTTGTCTCTCTACACCAATAAAAATGAGATGGCATCCCTTTTTTTAAATCAAAAGATTTGGAGTTCATCATTGAAGATAAAAGAAGCGATCATCATTACCGTCCTAGATTCCACTATTTGTCCGCTAAGAATCTGCGATCAATGGAGAAGATAACAAATGGGACATCGGGACATACGCACAAGGCGCGAGGTAGTCAACCTCTTAGATTTACTTCAAAAATGGCTCTGAGCACTATGGGACTTAACTTAAAGGTCATCAGTCCCCTAGAACATAGAACTACTTAAACCTAACCAACCTAAGGACATCACACAACACCCAGTCATCACGAGGCAGAGAAAATCCCTGACCCCGCCGGGAATCGAACCCGGGAACCCGGGCGCGGGAAGCGAGAATGCTACCGCACGACCACGAGCTGCGGACTCTTAGATTTACTGTTGCTGTTCGTCCGACATAGGACTCTACATGCAACTTCAGATTGGGAACAACTTATAGTGTTAGCATTGTTGAGGCAGCGTTGTGTCCCGCCGGGAACTTCCCTTGCAGTGGAAACTATTATGATGTACGCTACTCAGCCTCACAAGTGATGAACGCAGATGACGAGAACAATGTTCAACAACACGTAATTAACTTTACGGTAAACACCACGTAAATTTAAGTACGGTACTCAATGATAACGTTGTCTATGATGAAACTCAAAGCAAGAAAATAGCTGTATACCCTATAACATGGATGTACAGTTGATTAGGATAAATAACATAGTGACTTATAATATAGATACTCCTCAGTGGAGTTCAGTTAGACTTATTAATGACTGCAGAACAAATTTTTAAGAACATACCTGGGATGAAGAAGAACAGACCTGGGATAAAATTTATGAAGAACTAAAGTAGTCCACCTGATCAACAATTAAGCTTTGACAAGGGACATGTAGCTGCGGGGATATTTTTATGCATGGTATCTCATGTACCCATCGCTACCAAGTATCAGCCAATCCAAAGATGCCTAAATAAAGGTGAAACACGTCATTGGGAAGTACAAAAAATTTTAACACTGCAACCAAGACTGCTTGTTTCTTCAGAACGATTACATCGTTACTAAACCACAATTCAGATTTCAGAGAATTTGCTCTACTGAGAATGCGATTTGCATGTTCACTCATCAATTAAATAACAAAATTGCATCTGTTGGTATTTTCTGCGATCTACGTAAGACTGCTGACAATGTGAATCATATTATTCTCCTAGATAAACTGAAGTTTTATGGGATCGATGGTATAGCCAACCAGTTGATGATGTCATATCCATCAAAAGAATGCGGAAAGTTGTGATATGATAACATTATTCTGACTGGGGACAAATCACATATCGAGTTCCCTAAGACTCAGTCTTAGGTCCGCTATTGTTCATCTGTTTAATTTACAACAAGTGGAATTAATTCTTTCTGCAGATCACACTAGTGTTGTAATCAATCAAAGTATACGTACCTCAACAGAAGAAATGGCAAACGAGGTTCTTAAAAATATCTGTTTACTGTGAGTGGTCTCGCCCTCAATTTTTAAAACACAAAATTTCTTTTGGTTGGATATGACATCACCCACTTGTCGGCTATACCATCATTCCCATAAAACTTCAGTTCATCTAGGAGAATAATGTGATTCACACTGTCAGATGTCTTAGGTAGATCGCAGAAATACCAACTGATGCACTTTTGTTATTTAATTGATGAGTGAACATGCAAATCGCGTTCTCACTAGAGCAACTCTTCTGAAATCCAAATTGTGGTTTAGTGAGGATATAATCGTTCTGAAGAAACAAGCAGTCTTGTTTGCAGTGTTAAAATTTTTAGTACTTCCCAATAACGTGTTTCACCTTTATTTAGGCATCTTTGGATTGGCTGAAATATGGTAGCGATGGGTACATGAGATGCCACGCATAAAGATGTCCCCGCAGCTAAATGTCCCTTGTAAAAACTTAATTGTTGGTCAGGTGGCCTACTTTAGTTCTTTACAAATTTCGTCCGAGGTCTGTTTTTCTTCATCCCAGGTCTAGTCTTAAAAATTTGTTCTGCAGCCATTAATAAGTCTAACTAATTTACACTGAGAAGTATCTATACTGTAACTCACTATGTTATTTATCCTATCCAACTGTACACCCATGTTATAGGGTATTCGGTTATTTTCTTGCTTTGAGTGTCATCAAAGAAAATATTATCTACCGTAAAGTTAATTACGTGTTGTTCAACATTGTTCTCGTTATCTGCATTGATCATCTGTGAGACTGTGTAGCGTATATTCAGTTCGCATATCTATGGGTACTACACCAAGGACAGGTGTAACACTTGATGAGGAAATAATAAATACAGTGGAAAGTTCAATATTTTTAGGTGTCCATACTGATCAGAACTTAAACTGAAAAAAGCTCATTTGGGAAATACTGAAAAAAACCTAGTGCAAGTTAATTTGCACATAGAATCATTACAGATCTTGGAAAGAGACAAATACGTAATTTGACATGTTTTGCATATTTCATTCAATTATGTTATATGGAATAATGTTCTGCGTAACTCATCTTTAAGGAAGAAAGTCTTCATATCTCAAAAACATTCTGTAACAATAATATGTGGTTCTCATCCTCGGCCATCTCGTAGACATCTGTTTATTGAAGGAGTTAAGCATTTGACTACAGCTTCACAGCATATTTATTCCTTCATGAAGTTTGTTGTAAATAACCCACTGCAATTCAAAAGAAGCAATGATGTACGTAATGACAATACCAGAAGATAAAACTACAATCAGGGCTCCACATTAACATTGTCTTAAGCACAGAAACGTGATGTAACCAACATTTTTGACCATTTACACAGTTAAATAAAATGCCTGGCAAAACAGCAAAGTACAGTTTGAGAACAAACTGAAAAGTTTTTCCTCGACAACTCCTTCTACTCCGGAGGAGAATTTCTATTATTTTAATATTTAAAGTCGTGGCTAGGAATTACTAACTCTCATCTGTATATTAAAAAAATATTTAGCATACAACCATATTCACAAATTAATTGGTTATTTGAGTGAAAAGTGACTCGGTCCACGTCATTACCATTTATCGTACAAATGATCCACGGAACATGAAACTAACTAACAAATGTCTGGATTACCCACTCGAGTCACCAAGCCACAATATACACTTCAGAAGTGAACAAATAAATAATGACTATCAGTGATGTCGACAAATAAATAGTTACTGATGGTGATGTCTGCAAAATTACAATTTACTCAAGGACGCGTTAAGATCGTTTGCCACTGCTCCAGTGTGCCGCGAACCACTTGTCTACACCGGAATCGCTGTAGCTCGATTATGAAGTGCTCTTATCTGCCGGTTTTATCAAGTAGTTTCTCGTCGATTCTGCTATCACCTGGCATGGTGATATCTGTGTATTGTGCTCCTGCTATCGACCTGTCTGAAGGTGGAAGCCACACGGTAATTTGAAATGTTCCTTTTCGAGAACTTATTGGTTATTTTGGTATAATTTCCTGTGGATAATTCGTGACAAAGCATTGTACCTCAACTTGCAATCAGCCTGTGTGACATTTTTTTTCAAATTTATTCCGCAGTTTCTTTGTGGAATTCGTACTTTGGGCCTTCTGCTGATTTCTCGAATCTGGATTTGATGGTGTTAGGTCTGATAACTTGTTGCTGTGGAGCAAAAATCAGTTTTTCTATTTCCATCTTTAGGGTTCCATTGGTTAGCCAAGACCAGGTCTTCTCTTTATCAATTTTGCCTTCGATGTTCTCGAAAAACTGCCAAGCAGTGCTTTATTGTGAAGGCCGTCAGTTCGGCATTGGAGTGTAGCTTTACAGTATTGATTCTCAGTTTGCTGTACTTCAAAATGCTTTCTAATGTTGACTTCAGTCAGAGCTGATTCTTGGCTATCTTTCACATAGCCTGTCAATGCATGCCATGTTTATCTTATTGCACTGTCTGCTTGTCTTGGTAGAGTCTTCTACTACCTACTCATCTGGACAAGTACAGACTTTCGACATCATAGCGAGGTAAAGGGAGTGGTGAACTGTCATGAGTTTTCTTGTGTTCCTATCAAGATAAATCCACCTCAGCTTGCGTCCATTCCACGATGCCTGCAGTGTATCTGATGACGTGTATGGTCCAGCTATTGACTGCCTTGATAGTGTTGTCGCCACTCAGTCTGCTTCTCAAAATTTCTTCTGATCCTTTGTGTGCACTCTTTGCTGACATGTTTGATGCTGCCTAATTGCAAAATGCCAAGAAATATGTAGGCATATTGCTGATAGTACTTGATGGCTTGTCCATTTGGCATTTCAATGACTTTACTTTCTGTGGCTTGAGTAGTATTTAGTGTCAGTAGGGCCCAATTGTCTAGCCCGAACTACATGGTGATGTATTGCTGAATATACGAATTTTATTTGTCAGTGACTGGATTTCAAGTCCAGATTTTCCGCAGAACTCCAGGTCATATAGGAGACATTTTTCTGGGGATTTATCTCTGTTTGATAGCTGAGATTTGTTTTATGCAATATGGTTGCCAGTGAGATCAAGGCGATGATGAACAGTAGTTTGTCTACGATTCCTGACATGAACTCTAACACTGTGGGTAAAGCATGTTATTTCTGGATATTGCTGTTCTGGCTGGATCGTTTTGTATTATAAACGTTTTACTAGTTGTTAGCAAATCACTTACGTTTCTGGTCTGCAGTATTGCATTAAACAGTTCAGCCATTTTCACATGCTGACTGTTCAGGCTTTTTAGCCAGAAGAAGTGCAGTTGATCGTTGTCAGGTGATGTCCAGTTATTGACTTTCTTCACTATTTTTTCAACAGTTTCAGATGTTACCTCCAGCTGTTGCATTCTGTCCTTAGAAAAGTTGTTTATCCACCTAGCCGTTTTGTACTAATCTTTTTCAGTTTCCCACAGATGTTCGCACAAGGGCGATTGCCTCTTTCTCTGGTTTCAACTTTTGTATGTGCTTGCTGATCCAGGCTCTTTCATAGCATCGGCAAAAAGAGAGGATGGAGGACAAGAGGGATCATTTGTCCCTTGTCCCTGGAATCTGAAGAACAGAGTTTTTATTATTATAGTATTCTCATACACTAGGCGTTATTCTGCTAAGTATTTCGTTTAAAAATTGTAGCATTGATTGTAAAATTTAGTTCCTTTGGCATGATACGCCTCGAAAACAACAAACTCATTTATATAAAAAATGGCTGTTTTAAATTCCGCCTCCACCCCCCCCCCCCCCCCCCCCTCCTTTTCCACGCCAGTATAAACCTCTACAGACGTCCACGGGCTCCAGTAGGACTTCTTCTCTGATTGGAATGGAACATTTGGTTTTGCCTAATATCTTTCGATTTTTCTGGATGTTGCTTTTATGTGTTGCTTTACAATTCCCAAAGCTTCTTCGATTTTTCTCACCAACAATTTTTCGTCGGGTACTCTATGGTGTTTTGATTAGCTTACGCGCTTTCATGTTCTCTAAGTTGCTTGCTTCAGTTCTGAAGAATTTGATTTTCAGTTCGAGTATTAACGTGCTTCATCAGTGGAACCAGTTGCTTTCTGCGGAAAGTTTTCGTAGTTGGGAGCCGCCTTCTTTCTGCATTAGACGACACAAGGGCCAGAACGTTTCCATGAAGTTCTTGTTGTCTTTGAGTCAGTGTGTCAGTAGACATTTCGTCAATGACTTCTTGTTCATCTTCAGCACACATTATTCCTTGGCTTTCATCAGGTTGAAGCTGTTCAGTAACTCCAGATGTTGCTGGTGCCAAGATAGGTTGTTTTACGTTCGCTTCTTGAATTTTTTTTTAATTTCTTCGAGTTGTAATTCACTGAACACTTTGTTCCATATTATAAATTGTCTCTTATCAGCTAACTGTGGTTCTGCTGTCTTCGAGCCTGGATGTTATTGCTTCCTGAACTGGTACATGTGTTTTTTGTAGCCATCTTTCTGAGGTTTCGATGAACAGCAGGATATCATGACTTAGTGATTCTTTGCCGTAGTGTGCTTCTGCTATTTCTGAGGGTTTTTTTTTTCGTTTTGTTCCTTAGGCCCCTTATGGACGGCTGCCTACGTTTCTCAGCCACTGGCGCGTTCGTTTTTATCCTGGACGACGACTCAGCCACTATATATAGCTTCCTTTTTTGTTTGTTGTTCTATTATTGATATATTTGAATTAATTACTAATTGCTTACCGTTCTGATAATTTTACTAAAATTTAAAAAAAAATTCTTCCTGTTATTTGTTATCAGAATATTATCATCAAGCGATAATTCTAAATAAAGTGCTTAATGAAGAAAGAATGAATATTAGCCGTTAACGTTCCACCAACGATGACCTCAATACAGATGGGGCACGAAGTGGAATTGAAAAAGAAAATCAGCCGGTCCTTTCCTAACGAACTACCCTTATGTGATTTAGAGAAACCGTGGAAAACTTAATTCTGGATGTACTGTCGTAGTCCACTTCTATATCCAGTGCTTGCCCTCGTTCGGTCATAGGCTTAACGTACAAAACACGCCAAGCAAATATTTACGATAAAAGTGCACACTCCATCCATATGAACCATGGACATTGACATGGCGAGGGAACTTGGGTACCTCAATGATACAGATAGACGTACCGTTGGTGCAACCACAACGGATGGGTATCTGTTGAGAGGTCAGACAAATGTGTGGTACCTGAAGCAGGGCAGAAGTCTTTTCAGTAGCTGCATGCGCGACCGACTGGATGATTAATTGATCTGGCTTTGTAGCATCAAACAACATGGCCTAGAGTGCTAGTAGCTTGAACAGCTGAAAACAGGGGGAGACTAAAGCTGTTATTTTTCCTCAGGGCATGCATCTCTACTGTATGGTTAAATGATGATGGCATCGTCTTGTGTGAAATATTCAGGAGGTAAAATAGGCCCCCCATTCGGATCTCTGGGTAGGGACTACTGAAAATGACATCGTCATCAGAAAAAAACAAAACTGGCAGTATATGGTTCGGCATAAAAAAGGGAAAGACATAGGTTCAACTTAAATATAGGGGATATTAGTGGAGTTCGGTGGTAGGATGAACAGGACTTCTGGTCAGGTGAGTACAGGGTTATAAATGCAAAATCAGATAGGGGTAATCCAGGGGTGGGTCTAATAACGAATAAGAAAATAGGATGTGGATACGCTGCTATGAACACCATAGTGAAAGCGCAATCATGGCCAAGATAGACACAAAGCCGTCACCCACCACAGTAGTACAAGTTTATATGCCAACTAGCTCCGCAGATGATGAAGAGTTATAAAAAACGTATGATAAAAGAAATTATTCATACAATTAAGGGAGATGAAACTTTAAGTGTGGTGGGGGACTGAAATTCGATAGTGGGAAAAGGAACAGAAGAAAAAATAGTAGATGAATATGGACTGAAGGGAAAAGAATGGAAGATGAAGCCCCTGACACAATTTTGCACAAAGCAAAATTTAATAATTGCTAACATTTGGTATAATAGTCATTAAAGAAGTTTGTATACATGGATGAGACCTGGAGACACTGGAAGGTTTCATTTTCATTATAGAATGGTAAGAAAGACATTTCGAAACCAAATTTTAAACTGTACCACATTTTCAGGAGCAGATGTGGATTCTGAACACAATTTGTTGTTTTGAACTGTAGATTAAAACTGAAGAAGCTGCAAAAAGATAGTAAATTAAAGAGATGGGACTTGCTTAAGTTGAAAGGACGTGAGATTTCTGAGAGTTTCGTTGGGAGCATTATGCAGTGTTGACTTGAGTACAGTTTTTTAAATTCTGAAGGTAGCAGAGGTAAAAATTCAGGGGGCGAAAGTTTATATACAACTTGTGCAGAAATCAGATGTCAGTTATAAGAGTCGATGGGCATGAAAGCGAAGCAGTGGTTGAGAGGAGACTGAGACAGGGTTGTAGCCTATCCCCAATGTTATTCAATCTGTTCGTTGAGGAAGTAGTAAAGTAACAAGGAATTAAAGTTCAGGTAGAAGAAATAAAAATTCTGAGGTTTGCCAGTGACATTGTAATTCTGTCAGAGACAACAAAGGACTTCGAAGAGTAGCTGAACGGAATTGACAGTGTTTTGAAAGGAGGATATAACATGAACATAAACATAAACAAAACAAGGATAATGGAATGAAGTCAAATTAAATCAGGCAATGCTGAGGGAATTATATTAGGGAACGTGATACTGAAAGTAGTAGATGAGTTTTGCTATTTGGGCAGCAAAATAATTGACGATGGCCGAAGTAAAGAGGATATATGATGTAGACTGGCGACAGAAAGAAAAGCGTATCTGAAGAAGAGACATTTGTCAACATCTAATACAGATTTAAGTGTTAGGAAGTCTTTTCTGAAGGTATTTGTCTGGAGCGTAGCCCTGTATGGAAGGGAAACGTAGACGATAAACAGTTCAGCCAAGAAGAGAATAATTGCTTTTGAAGCTGAAGATTAGATGGGTAGATCATGTAATGAATGAAGTGATACTGAATAGAATTGGGGAGAAAATAAATTTATGGCCTTACTTGACTAAAAGAAGGGATCGGCTGATAGGACACATCCTGAGACACCAAGGGATCAGCAATTTAGCATTAGAGGGAACTGTAGCGGTAAAATTATAGAGGGAGACCAAGAGATGTATACAGTAAGCACGTTCAAAAGGATGTAGGTTGCAGCAGTTGCTTGGAGATGAAGATGCTTGCACAGGATAGAATAGTGTGGAGGGTTGCATCAAACCGGTCTTCCGTCTGAAGATCACAGCAACAAATTAAAGTTCCACAGATTTTAGGAGTTACTTCTAATTCAAAGTATGCAGTACTAAAATTTTCAGCTCCTTTGTGGCTGTCAATGAGTTTCTGAGTAATGGCACCTTGTTTTCCAGAAACTTGGCAAGTTCATAAAACTGTGAGCACTGAACAGTTTAGATTTCTTAACAGTGACTGATATTATTTTGTACTTCTTTGTTTTGTACACAGGGTGTCGAGAAACACATGCCCACACTATATACTACTGCATATCAAAACCTAAAAAATACAGCTACCAGCCACTTCTTTATATATTTTAAATGACAGTATGCGTTTGAGGCTTACGTCGATCTTCAATTGGCGTAATATATATTTAAATACTCAGTTATCGCGTGGTAAAATACATTGGCGTAATACATATTTTACTCTTCAGTAAGCACATCGTTATAAGAATGTATCATGCCAACTGAAGATGGGGGAAAGCCCGAAACGCGGACTGGCATAAGTAAAAATACGAGGGTCGTCCACAAAATAAGTTCCGTTTCTATTTCTATTCGCGGCAGCGCTACGGTCACAGTTCCGAGCATACGTGGCAGTTACTCTGACTCAAGGAGAAGACATGTACGCCAGTTTCAGATCGCTGCTGCCGACGTGTGCTTTGTAGTGCTTCTTTATGTCAGCCGTAATTGAAAATGCCGCCACGTGTGAAATCAGATATGTGATTCATTTTCTAAGTGCAAAGAAAGTTAAACAAAGGAAAGTCATCGGCAAATCTGCGAGGTTTACGGACAAAATGCTGTGGATAATTCAATGGTTAAAAGATGGGTCAGACTGTTCAATGAAGGACGTGATCAAGTGAACGATGAAGAACGAAGTGGACGCCCGTCTGTGATTACTGATGAACTGGTTCACACAACTGAAGAGAAGATTAAGCACAACCGTAAGTTTACACTTAGTGCCCTTGCCAATGGAAGTTCCGCAAATCTCACGATCACTAATTCACGTAATAGTTACAGAAAAACTGAAATTTCGAAAACTTTGCTCACGTTGGGTACCCAAAATTTTTAATGAACAACACAAAAAACAACGGATGGGCAGTGCACTTCAGTTTTTCACACGCTACAAACAAGACAGTGATGGTTTTCTTCCTCGGATAGTCACGGGGGATGAAACTTGGGTATCGTACGACACCCCTGAAACAAAACGGCACTCAATGGAATGGAGGCACACTTCATCCCGAACGAAGGTTAATTCTAAGCAAATCTTGACACCTCGAAAATCACGTGCACCGTTTTTTTGGGACAGAAAAGGCGTTTTGCTGCTTGATTTTTTACCACAAGGCCAAACAATCAACACACATGGTTACTGCGAGACCGTTAAGAAATTGCGCCGCGCAGTACAGAACAAGCGCCGAGGATTACTCTCAAAAGGTTTTTTTTCCCACGATAATGCCCGCCCGCACACGGCGAATGTGACCAAACACCTCTTACGGGAATTTCACTGGGACGCATTTGATCATCCTCCGTACAGCCCGAACCTCGCTCCTAGCGACTTTCATCTCTTCTTATACCTAAAATATGTCCTTGATGGTCAACACCTCAACGATTATGATGAGCTGAAAGAACTTGTTACCACATAGCTGAATACACACAGGCGGCAACCTTCTATGAAGACATACAAAAACTTGTGCCAAGCTATGACAAGTGTCTATAAAAGTTCAGAAGCTATGTAGAAAAGCAGTCAGTTGTAGATTTTTGTACAATAAATATTTTTCCTGTAGCTGTACATGTTTGTTTTAAATAACCAAACGGGACTTACTTTGTGGACACACCTCGTACATAAAAAACCAGTAAAATTGATAAATTAAAAACACTCCTTTTCAAAATTTAGTATATTTTGCAACAAAACGACGAAGTTCGCAATGTGGGAACTCTGACGGACTGGAGACACATCTGCTGCGAAACTAATCATACTGGTTTAACGTCAATAATGCTTTCAGTCTGGTCATAATTAGCGTATCAACACAAACAGATATACAAATAACAGACTCAGAGCAATATCTGAGAAAACTTTCCATAATATCTTAAGAGAAAAATCGTGGAGTATAATGAATTATAGAGAATACTGTAAAGGATGCCCTTTACATCTATTATCAGAATTCCAGAGCACGTAAAAACACATCTACTGTATGCGTAGGACTGTATGTGTAGGACTTGGAGATTACAATTGTACGCCGGACCGGTTTCTCAGGTTCGAGTCCCAGTGCGGCACACAGTGTTAATCTGCCTGGAAGTTTCAAATAAGCGCACTCTCTGCAAAGCAGTGACAGTTCATTCTGGACATCTATGTATGTTTTATCTAATGAATTTTATGTGTTTTATGCTACCGGTACTGCAGTGAATGCAAGTCTTGTCGAATTCACATCACTGTAGGGTGGAAGCAATGGTACTGGAATTAAAGAAGAAACAAATGTCACAGCTGAAAAGGAGCGATACCGTTAGCAAAATGACGATTCTGTAACATTAGGCAGCAGCATTAGCTACATATTCGGCTACAACTGTGAATCTACTAATCGCGTAGTTTATGGATGGCACTGTTTATGCCTATATCGGCTACAACAGTAGTAGTCTTCTCCCGAAAATCACATTAGATGGTTATGCTCCAAAACGTGTCAAGTTTTTCAGATTATTATAACCGCAAAACACTCACAATGTTGAAAACTGCGGACAGACTGGAAAGCAAGCCGTCAAGAGCTGAATGGACGATGCGCTTCTGCATTGTAAGGTCGCCCGAAGCCCACAGACTAGGCCCTAGTCAGCAGTAAGAACTAATTTATGTAGTGTTTATTTTACCTCCGCATGATATATATAGGTAATGTATGCGAGAATATTATTTCTCTGATTTAAGCACTAACACACGCGTCTCACCTTCATTTCCTTACCAATGTAAGATCATTTCTCAAGATGCTGACACCTCCCGTCACAACTGAATTTTATTAGCTCTCTTTACACAGCAAAGCAAAACCACTGTTCACGAATAATGTCTCTTTCCATCATAAACTGAAATGAAGGCTTTGGACCACTACTACTTAGGTAGTACATCCTCTGAAACTGACCAAATGTCGGGAGTGCTGTTACTGTTGTTTACATATTGGGAAGAGCAAGGTAATCACTGTTATAGGTTTTTACCATGGCTCGAATTACCATCAAGCAGAATTTACCTGTGCCAAATAGGAATACAGGGGATGTTGTTGTTCTGCTCTTCAGTCCGAAGACCGGTTTGATGCAGCTGTCCACGCTACTCAATCCTGCACAAGCCTTTTCATCTCCGAATAACTACTCCAACTTACATCCTTCTGAATCTGCTTAATGTAGTCATTTCTTGGTCTCGCTCTCAACGATTTATACCTCTTACACATCCCTCTAATATTAAATTGGAGATCTCTTGATGTCTCAGAATGTATGCTATTAACAGATCCCTTCTTCTGATCAAATTGTGAACAATTTTCTTTTTCTCATCAGCTCTATTCAGTACCTCCTCACTAGTTACGTGGTCTACCCATTTAATCTTCAGCATTCTTCTGCTGCGCCACATTTAAAACGCTTCTTTCCTCTTCTTGTCTAAATTGTTCATTCCGTGTTTCACTTCCATACATGCCTACACTCCAGACAAATGCCCTCATAAAAGATATCGTAACATTTAAATCTATATTCGATGTTAGCAAATTTCTCTTCTTAGAAATACTTTTCTTGTCATTGATAGTCTATATAGTATATCCTCTCTACTTCGGCCATCATCAGCTATTTTGCTGCCCAATTGGCAAAAATTATGTACTACTTTAAGTATTTTGTTTTCTAATCTAATTCCCGCAGCATTACCTGATTTAATTCTATTACGTTCCATCATCTTTGTTTTGCTTTTGTTGATGTCCATCTTATATCCTCCTTTCAAGACACTGTCCATTCTTTTCAATCGCTCTGCCAAGTCCTTTGCTGTCTCATACAGAATTACGATGTCGTCGGCAAACCTCAAAGTTTTTATTTCATCTCCCTGAACTTTAATTCCTACTCCAAATTTTTCTTTGTTTCCCTTACTGGTTGCTCAATATACAGATTGAATAACGCTGGGGATAGGCTAAAACCCTATGTCACTCCCTTTTCAACCACTGTTTCTCTTTCATGCATCTGACTCTTGTAACTGCCGGCCGATTTCTGTACAAGTTGTAAATAACCTTTCGCTCCCTGTATTTAACCCCTGCTACCTTCAGAGAGTGTTCCAGTCAACACTGTAAAAAGTTTTCTCTAAGTAAAAAAATGCAATAAACGTAGGTTCCTCAACCTATTGGCTCACCTGTTCCTACATTTCTCCGGAATACGAGGTCGGCTTCTACCAGCCATTCCGTTCTTCTATAAAGAATTTGTGTTAGTATTTTGGAGCCATGTCTTATTAAACTGATAGTTCGGTAAATTTCACTCCTGTCAGCGCCTGTTTTCTTCTTCGGAGTTGGAATTATTATATTCTTCATGAAGTCTGAAGGTATTTCGCCTGCCTCACACATCTTGCTAACCAGGGGATACTGAACGTATGTACAGAAGGGCAGCACAATTGTTGTAGGTTTGTTTGACCCATGGGAGAGTGCCACAGAGATGCTGAAGAAACTGAACTGGCAGTTCTTGATGATAAACTATCCAGAGAAAATCTACTAACGAAGTTCCAAGCGCCCAATTTAAATGATGAGTCTAGGAATATACTACTACCCCCTACGTGTCGCTCACGTGGGAATCGTTAGGACAAGATTAGAATAATTACAGCTCGTACAGAGGCATTCAAACAATCATTCATCCCGCTTTCCATGCCTGAATGGAAAGGGAAGAAACCTTAATAGCTGGTACAGTGACTGACACACACTTCACTGTGATTTGTAGAGTGGAGTGTAGGCGTAGATGATAGCTGCTGGTCGACGCAGGCACTGACTTATGCAAATTGTCTCGAAATTGGTAATAAATTATTAGAGCTGATTATGAAATTTAGAGCTCTGGAGTGAACAAAATTTCGTGATATACTCCATTGTTGCGGATCACGCAGTTAAACGTCGTGTTACACCTTTCGGGAAAGCCTAATATACGCTATGCTTAGTAGTGGAAGTTCGAAACCTAACAAAGCAACATTCAGCGGGATAGGATGAGAACTCGGCCATTTGAATGGGTCAGTCAAGTTTGATTACCACTAAGCTTAATTTAAACGAACAGCTGTTAGATTTCGGAAGTATTCTGATTATCTGGGTGCTTTGTTGAGCCGCCTGCGTCGTTTGGTGGCAGGGTGTATCGACAAATGACTTTTAGGCGAGCTTTGTTACAAATGTAAAGCAAACAATCAACGTCGTATCCAGATCGAGAGACGAACTGCCCTCGCCAGAAAAAAAAAAAGCTTCGTACACCAAAATTAGATCCTGACCCCCCCCCCCCCCCCCCAACCCCTCTCTCTCTCTCTCTCACACACACACACACACACACACACACACACACACACACACACACTCGCTTCCCTATAGCTCAGATCCTGGGCTCGCTCTTGCAAACGATTTCTGTAGATTACAGCGCAACCTCGCAATAATACACAGCACGTCAGAACAGAACGTAAGTTTAATAAATTAGAATTATATCTAATATAATCTTTCAACTTTCGAAAATAAACATATTTTTCTGCCAATTGTCTATTATTTCCAGCGCTTTAAAAATACCACACAATTATCCACACATAACATGAAACAGCGTAATTACGTATTTTAAGTTAAATACTGCTAGATTCGATTTTCCTCCGAAACAATTGGCACTGGGGGATGGGAGCCGGCTGACAACATGAGAACCTAAGAATGTGCTATATGGATAAACGGCCTCTGTCGTATGCTGAATCTCTCATCAAGGGCTGGGTTAATCAGTATGTACCCGTCAAAGATTTCAGTACTCGTCCTTACCGCTTTCAGATTCATCCTTGGAAGATGCAAGTCAAATAACATGAAGTTTTAAATTCGTCCAAGAGTCGGTAAAGCACCGGAAGACACGCCACTAAGTTTCTGTATTGCATGTGTCTAAGTTGGACGAACAGCTGGCCAGCTTAGCACGGAAATGTGATAGCTTGCGTGACAGAAACAGTAAACCGCGAGTTTGCGGAAGTCCTCGGCTGAGGAGTAAAACAGGCAAACAACTTCTGTACCGTACAGTGCTGTTGAGATTCGGAAACTTCCCCCTCACACAATTCCAGTCACGACAGCTCTGCATAGCGTGCCCGTCCAACCTACAACTTCCATGTTTGGTGCTGCACCAACGACACCGCTGTCATAAGTAGGACGAAATTTGTTTTCAGTGTGAGAAACGTAGTCACATCAGCAATGTCTGTCATTCTCGACATTCGTGCGAGGCAAGAAAACCAAAACACAATGAACACTGCATAAACTTCGAACATCGTGCAAGACTGCTTTGAGGTCGCACAGGGCCGCGGCGCTGACGGACAAGCTGCCCGTATTTAATTATGTATTCCTCAGCCACTGATATTCAGCCTGGACAAGTGGCCATTTGTACAGCCATTCGAACATTTGTCTTACTATAGTTATGTTATACAGGGTGGCGCACGAAAAATCGGCACCGAGTACTAGACTGCTGATTGTCAATTCAGTACATCTACATCTACATTTATACTCCGCAAGCCACCCAACGGTGTGTGGCGGAGGGCACTTTACGTGCCACTGTCATTACCTCCCTTTCCTGTTCCAGCCGCGTATGGTTCGCGGGAAAAACGACTGCCGGAAAGCCTCCGTGCGCGCTCGAATCTCTCTAATTTTACATTCGTGATCTCCTCGGGAGGTGTAAGTAGGGGGAAGCAATATATTCAATACCTCATCCAGAAACGCACTCTCTCGAAACCTGGACAGCAAGCTACACCGCGTTGCAGAACACCTCTCTTGCAGAGTCTCCCACTTGAGTTTGCTAAACATCTCCGTAACGCTATCACGGTTACCAAATAACCCTGTGACGAAACGCGCCGCTCTTCTTTGGATCTTCTCTATCTCCTCTGTCAACCCGACCTGGTACGGATCCCATACTGATGAGCAATACTCAAGTATAGGTCGAACGAGTGTTTTGTAAGCCACCTCCTTTGTTGATGGACTACATTTTCTAAGGACTCTCCCAACGAATCTCAACCTGGCACCCGCCTAACCAACAATTAATTTTATATGATCATTCCACTTCAAATCGTTCCGCACGCATACTCCCAGGTATTTTACAGAAGTAACTGCTACCAGTGTTTGTTCCGCTATCATATAATCATACAATAAAGGATCCTTCTTTCTATGTATTCGCAATACATTACATCTGTCTATGTTAAGGGTCAGCTGCCACTCCCTGCACCAAGTGCCTATCCGCTGCAGATCTCCCTGCATTTCGCTGCAATTTTCTAATGCTGCAACTTCTCTATATACTACAGCATCATCCGCGGAAAGCCGCATGGAACTTCCGACACTATCTACTAGGTCATTTATATATATATTGTGAAAAGCAATGGTCCCATAACACTCCCCTGTAGCACGCCAGACGTTACTTCAACGTCTGTAGACGTCTCTCCATTGAGAATAACATGCTGTGTTTTGGTTGCTATAAACTCTTCAATCCAGCGACACAGCTGGTCTGATATTCCGTAGGCTCTTAGTTTGTTTATCAGGCGACAGTGCGGAACTGTATCGAACGCCTCCCGGAAGTCACGGAAAATGGCATCTACCTGGGAGCCTGTATCTAATATTTTTGGGTCTCATGAACAAATAAAGCGAGTTGGGTCTCACACGATCGCTGTTTCCGGAATCCATGGCAGAGTAGATTCTGGGTTTCCAGAAATGACATGATACGCGAGCATGTTCTAAAATTCTACAACAGATCGATGTCAGAGATATAGGTCTATAGTTTTGCGCATCAGCTCGACGACCCTTCTTGAAGACTGGGACTACCTGTGCTCTTTTCCAATCATTTGGAACCTTCCGTTCCTCTAGAGACTTGCGGTACACGGTTGTTAGAAGGAGGGCAAATTCTTTCGCGTACTTTGTGTAGAATCGAATTGTAAAGACAGGCCTTTCCATTAGCTCATCTGTTATATCTTTATTAGCTAATTATTACATGTTTATCTGTTTGTTTGTGTATCTGATCGTAGTGGGCAACAGTTCGTGCGTAATTAGCAAGTAGTTTGTTCTCGGGGCCGATTTTTCGTGCGCCACTCTGTAGTATATTATGCTATATTTGAACGACGAAAAGGAGCTGGCGCCGAGGGAAATTGTGCGAATCGATTAAGTCTTTACGTAAAAGATCTCAATTGGACTGAAATTAGTGCTCAGCTAATGGCACCATTTGTATGTGCTCCGTTCGGATTTTACACGAAAAATAATAATAATAATAATAATAATAAACAAATGTTTATGGGAGGGTTTTGAGGCGCACTACTTTTATACCTTAAACTTGTACGAATCGATTCATGCTTTGCACGAAGGTAGCTAAATGGTTACTTGTACGAATCGGTTAATACTTTGCAATAAGGTAGCTAAATGGATAAAGTCCAAACAAAAAATTTTTATCCAATAATCTTTACATGTTGTCAAAATACGATGGTTTAAAATCAAGCTAAGCGTAGCACGTAATATTCTGAAACGAATGCACGGAAACAATTTAAAGTGAATCAAATAAATAGGAAACGTATTCTTACGTTAAAAATGAAAACTCGCTTTCAAAACTCTAGCTTCACTCAGATTTTACATGCAAAAAAACTCTTTTTTGTGAGTTTTCTACGCGCGCTACTTCTGTGTTTCAGACTTGTGCAAATCGGTTCAAATTTTATAAGAAGGTAGGCAAATACATGTAATTAATGGTCTCCTGTTGTTTTGTGAAAGCTTTATCTTTTGCCACAATGTAAGCAGCATGGTTTTAAAGACAATAAAATACCTATACGGAACAGTCGTCGCCTGAGTTAACAATACATCAGTTGCCAAACTATGGCGATCTAGTGTCAAAATTATTGTAGAGTAAAAGATGGGAATCAGAATGAAAAATGCTCCATCATAGCAAAAAGAAAAGGCGAATATGAGCCATGTTAGATGACCTGATGGTATGTGGCGTGTTAAATGACAGTTCTGCACATATAGGGGCAACTTAGGGGCAACTTCACCCCCCCCCCCCCCCCCACAGTAGATATTTGAACTCGTTCGCGCAGATCCGGGAGTAATTTTTTCGTCTTCGGCACGTTACTGTCGGCAAATCCTAGACGATTATTACTGAATTAAAAAGTTGTATTTTTAAACAAGTGCATTCTTATATTTAAAATGTATATTGAAAGCAGTTTTTCACTAGTTTACTGTTTTATTTAATAAGAAGTGCTGTATGTTGTCTCGAGTCCTTGTTTCCTGAGACTACTAAGACCTGCCCCCCCCCCCCCCCCACCCCCCACCCCTAGTTCAGATCCTGGGTACGCCCTTGTGTCCTTGGCAGAGTTAGGAATGTAAAAGAAGGGAGCTTTCTGACTTCTTTTCTACCAGTTAACTTTACTCCCCTTGCAATTTATAGGCCTAAGCCCCTCTGATCCTCTGTCCAAAATCCAGAAGATTCACCAGTCTCAGAAAATGTGTGTGAATTCCTATGGGACCAAACTGCTGAGGTCATCGGTCCCTAGACTTACACACTACTTAAACTAACGTATGCTAAGAACAACACACACACCCATACCCGAGGGAGGACTCGAACCTCCGGCAGGAAGGACGACACAATCTGTGACATGGCGTCTCAAACTGCACGGCCACTCTGCACAGCAACCCACTGCAGTTCAAAAGAAATGGTGATGTGCATAAGTACAACACCAGAAGGAAAAAAGACATTTATTGCTCCACATAGGTTGTCTTAAACAAAAAATGGGGTGCACGGTGTCGTGTACGATTCACCATGCAAATGATCCATGAAACAGAAAACTAAATAAAATCTCTGTGCTCTACAAAAATGAATGTAGTCTCACCACACTTTCAAGGATCGAATCTGTTCATGGAAAGAAGGGTAAATCAGTGTTGTGCATCTTGGAGAGGGGTTGTGCTTGTAGGAATTTGAAATGCCCCAGGTTTACTATAGCCTATTTATGCTGTCCTGGTGGAGGAGAAGAGGGGTTTCTATAGTGTTGGCAGTGGTTTTCGCTTGGCAGGGTGTCAGACTGGTCATTTTCTGCAGTTGGAAAAGGTCTGTATGAGGAACCAACAGATGAATAAATGGCAATAATGTTTTGCCAATGTTCTGTTAAGGTTCATGCCTGCCTTGACTACAGGACAACTCAAAAAGTGCCACCATATCAAGGAAATGGCATACACATCAGAAGAAAATGGCTTAAACATCAGAACTGTGTATACAATAACAAATATGTCCTGCCTCTCCCCCCCCCCCCCTCTCCTCCCCCAAGGTCACCTATGGTTCCAGGTTTTTACCATCAATCAAATTACCCAAAGTAGATCTGATAACTACCTACCATTGCAGGTGCTAACTCATACAAACTGTCTCAAAATTTATTATAGATTTTACAGCTCACATTAAAAATTAAAATCTGTCATATTATAAACTTATAGAGTTCTTACCTCTAGATGGATAAAATTTCACAATCATTCTATATCACTGTGCCATACAGTAAAACAATGTAACACAATGGTTGGGAAAGCCTGATGTACATTGCGCCCAGCAGTGGAAGCTTAAAACCTAACACTGCACTATTCAGTGAAAGAATGAGCACAACAAATGGGTTAAACATTAAAGCATGAAAATTTCACAGAAATGTGCTGAAACATGGTAGGCAAATGTACTGTAAAGGCACACTGTGGCTGAACTTAACGTTATTTAAAGGATCTCAAAAACAGTACAGACTGACAATAAGATTGCAATTCGCCACACTGAGGAGATGCTGAGCTGTTGACAGGCACACAAATATGCTGCCATATGTGTAAGTCAGATTGTGTGGGATTTGGAAGGTGACAGGTAAAACACAGGAAAGAGGAGAACTGAAAGGATGGACACTGAGTAAAGCAACATGATAGAGAATAGAAACAGAGGAAAACAGCGCTGGGTTGTCGGGTGGACGATAAGCAAGAGAAACCATTAGCTAAAACCAACCAACAGAAAATCTAGGATGGAATAAGGACAATATTATGAAAATGATAAGTTGCTACTCACCACATAGAGGAGATGCTGAGTCACAGACAGGCACACAAAAAGACTGACATACATGTATGTTAGACCATCCATCGTTTTGTTTCTCTTCTTTCCTGTGTTACAAGTTCTGACTTAAATGTATATCAGTCTTTTTGTGTGCCTGTCTGTGACTCAGCATCTCCTCTATGTGGTGAGTAGCAACTTATCATTTTCATAATATTGTCCTTATTCCATCCTAGATTTTCCATTGGGTTATGACAATCGTGTGCCCAGTCCTAAACAGTATTGTTGGTTTTGATTCCAGCCTTTTAATGGTTAATTTTCCACAGAGCAGCTGCAGGGCCCTTGGTAGTGCGAGACCTATTTTGGTTTGACAGACCTCTAGCAGACAGTACTTTATTGAAAACAAAATACTTACAGTCCCCAGTCTATACATACTCAAAGTACTTATTCATGCCAAACAAAATGTCGTCATGTATGAAACTAGATCAGATGTGAAACCAGAAACAGTAACTTACTGGACATTCCTTGCACTCATTTAAGTAAAGTCCAAAATAATTTGTGACATACTGCAAAATATTCAATAATATACCACTTGACACAAGGGGACTACATGAAAACAAATTTAAAATATTGACAGGGATGTGGTTGAAAAAAATTATAACACAAATTAATTTACATATAATGAAAAAAGATAATCATTTTTTATAAATGTGATTGTATCATACAAAATTGTAAGCTAATTTATGGTCTCTGTAATCTGTGTAACAAATCTAATTATATGATGAGTACAAGATAAACAGTATCTATGTAATTGAATTTATATGCATTGACGTTTGCATAATCATTTGTAAAGCCATTTGTATAATTATGTTCGCTCTGATGTTGCCTTATACAACACAACAGTTGTTTATGGGCAGATAAATCATTTCAGATCAATACCTAGTGAAACAATTATCTATGCAGATGACACAGCTTTAGTTGCTCAAGAAACCTACTTGAATCTAGCAATAGTAGCTTTCAGGCAAATGTGTTACAGATAAATCATAGTTAACATCAGAGATTATATTTAATTTAAATGCTCTCATGTGCTTTATCTGTTACATAAACTGAGATCCCTCCATGAACATCTCTGAGATGGGATCGCTTGCATGCCTCAACAATACAGGTAGTCATACTGTAAGTGTAACCACAACAGAGGGGTATCTGTGGAGAGGTCAGACAAATGTGTGATTCCTGAAGAGGGACGGCAGCCATTTCAGTAGTTGCAGGGTCAACAGTCTGCATGACTTTCTGATCTGGCTTTGTAACTTCATCCAGTGTGACCTTGTTGTGCTAGTACTGCAAATGGCTAAAAGCAAGGGAAATTACTTCTGTTACTCTTCCCGAGGGTATGCAGCTCTGCTACATGGTTAAATGGTGATGTCATTCTTTGGATTAAATATTTTGGAGGTAAAATAGTCCCCCATTCAGATTTTTGGGTGGGGACTACTCAAGAGAACATGGTCATACAGAAAAACAGAACTGGCACTCTGTAGGTTAGAGCATCAAATGTTAGATCCCTTAATTAGATAGGTAGGTTAGGAAGTGTAAAAAGGGAAAGGGCAGTACTTTAAAGAACTGAATATTAAAAGAGTCATAACTTGTATTTCTAGAGCTGCCTATAGTTGGACTCACAAATGACGGTGGTTGAGTCTAGGCTCATTCTGTGCACCTGTGTCACATCTTAAAGCAGTGAGTATTCGTAGTGTTCTGAGCACTCTGTTGTGAATGTCATACTCAATGTGAGCATTAAATGTGATCGTAGTGAGTTGTTTAGGGAATTTTTATTCCATTTGTTGCAAGTTGCCGTGGCTGATGGTTGTGGTAAGTGACAAATTTTTCACAAGCAAGTGAGAGACATAATTTGCAGGCTACACGCTTTCACCAACCACAAAGCATGTGTATTTGTAAACCACAATTGTTATATGAAACTGGAAACAATGCAATGCCCATCTATTTTTTGACCTGTGTGAACTGCCATCATTCATGGATCAAACTATAGTATATTCTAAAGAAAATCTTGATTACTTTGACTCAAAAAGTCATTACATTAACTGTCTTGTTATCAGAGGTATTGGTTAGTTCAATAAACATTAGTTATTACAACATGCAATATCACAGACTTCAGTTTGAGTTTTTTAGGTTCAGAATATTAATTAGTTCATTTATGCTTCTTGAAACATGAGATATTGCATAATTTCTTATATGCCTGTGGTTCTGTCAGTCCAAGTCAGTTTTATAAGAATATAGATTTCAATCCAATTTTTGCAAAAAAAATTCATGAACTGAATGAGCTAATAACCAAACTAAATAATACAGGAAAAGATAGATTGCTACTTACTGTGAAAGATGACATGTTAAGTTGCAGACAGACACAATTAAAAGACACTCACACATAAACTTTTGTCCACAGCCTCCATCAGAATAAGAGAAACACACACCATTCATTCACACAAGAAAGCACATCTTAAGCTTGCATGACCACCAACTCCAGCTGTTCGGGGAGCAGCCAGAGTCGTCGGTCATGTGTGCATCAGGTGTTCTTGTTCATGTGAATGAATGGTGTGTTTCTCTTTTTCTGACAAAGGCTGTGGCTAAAAGCTTATGTGTAAGTCTTTTTTTTTTAATTGTACATCTCTGCAGCTTAATGTGTCTTGCCTACAGTAAGTAGCGATCTATCTTTTCCTACATTGTTGATATTCCTGTGTAGAGTTTCCATTGTTTAATCAAAATAATGTATCTTGTAAAACAAAATACAATAATTACTTAAAAACTAATTTTTATACAAAAATAATAACTGAAGTACAAGAAAATAAATGTATTTTGTAGATAAATTTTGCTGTTGAACATTCCACTGTATGTATGATCTTTGTTCACACACCAACTTTGTTAGATGCATGCTTTGTAAAGTAATTGTGTGTTACAACTCATAGCAAGAGGAAGTTCTTAGAGAGAGCTTATTGAGAGAGGAAGTAATTTGGAGAATGGTCACTGTATGGTACATATAATGTTTGACTTTTATAGAAAAAAAAGTTTATTTTGAAAAATATGTTTGAAGAAAGCTATTTTTAGAAGTACCAAAAAGTAAGAATAATGCTCAATATTGCTTAATATTGGGTCTGGGACAGTATTACAATGAAATTTTAACTAATAAATTGTCCTGGATGACTGCAAAAGATAAGGAATTTTTCTGTTTGCTCACATTTCACTCAGTTAATTTCTGACTGTCAGTCAGTAGAGAGCCAGTGGGTGTGTTGGAACTTCCATCGAGCTACAGATCCCCTTGAAGATGTCTCCCGCAGACAGGGACGAAACGTTGGGAATTAACACAGAATTCATCTAGTGACCATGGCATAACAGCCCGGATAATTATAATGGACATAACCAACAAGCTGTCTGTCTGCATGAATGGGCACCAACAAATTGTGGCCAAAAAATAAGTGGACCACCCTGTTGATGAACACACTGCCAAACATGATACCCCTCATCTCAATGACTGCTTCACAGCCTGTGCTATATGGATCCTTCCCACCAACACCAACTTTTCTGAATTGCACAGGTGGGAACTTTCCCTGCAATACATCCAACGTTCCCATAACCTTCCTGGCCTCAACCTTTGTTAGTCACTGTCCTCACCCATCCAGCCCCCTCCCTGTTCCGATTCCAGCACTACACAGCCATCATTTCACTGCCACACACAGTCTTTTAACTTATTTTTATTTTTATTTCTCTCCTTTCCGCTACTAACCCCCAACCCCCTCTGCACCTTCTATCCTGCCCTCTGTCTAAACTGCAACACTTCACTGTCTGCCACTCCCACCACACTATCCCCACCCCAGCCTCCTTACCCCCAATCAGTTGCCATTCCCATCATGCACTGGTGCTGCTGCTCGCAGTGTAGTTTCAGCTCTCTGAGACTGTAGATGTGTGTGCAAGTTGCGTTTTCATGCGTGTGTGTATGTGTGTCTATTGCTGACAAAGGCCTTAATGACCAAAAGCTATGAGTGTGTGAATCTTTATATTGTGCCTATCACGATTCTGCAAAAGTGAAGTATTTTATACAATGAAATAACATCAAGTTTGTATAATAGAAAACTATAGTTTTGATACTGAACCGAATAAATTGTGATTCCCCAACTTCTCCTTGTGTAACTCATGATGGGTGAGCAGCCAGATGTCAGGCTCTCATCATCCAATAGGTGTGTGCCCTATATACTAATGTTTTGAGCACACCATTCCTCTACACGAGGTGATGGCAGGTCTCCGCATGTAAGTATACATCAGTGTGCATCTTCTTATGGTACACGCTGTGGCCCAGTGTGCTGTCCACTCTTCTTTTTACCAGAACTTCCAGAAAGGGGAGCAATCCATCTGCTTTGACTTCCATAGTAAAAGTGACATTCTGGTGTACAGAACTGAAATGTATGAAGAAATTATTCAGCATGTCTCTTATGTGTGGCATTATGACAAAGGTGTCATCAACATACTAGAAGAACAGGTAGGTTTCCATTGGACTGTTTCCAGGGCTTTCTCCTCTGGCACAGAGTAGTGGTATGCTCAAAAAACTGGTACAAAGGTCTCACACCCTCTCCATCAATGAGAACCTTAACTAAGAACTTGGACCCGGAGCTGATGTTCCAGGAAAATAGGTACATGCAGTGGCAAATTTGGAGAGCTCTGCAATCTACACTAACTGTGGGACTGGCAGAAGCAGAATGGGAAACTCCAAAGAATGTAGCAATTGCATTTATTTCATTCTATAGCACATTATCTGGAAAAATTTTATGAATTACTTGGAAAGTCAAGTGAAGGCTGTCCTCCACTCACCAGCTAAAACACAGGAACTGCCTGGTAGCGTCAAGATGACCTCAGATGATGGTAATCTGGACTGTATCGAATCGCCAACCTGGTCAAACAATGCATACAGTTGAAGATTGTTTCTGAGAACAAAAATGGCATGCTAGACAACAGCAGCCTAACTAGTCGGCAGTCAGGAAATATTGCCTGCCGGAATCACACAGAATGGATTATGACCATACTATGATTCTGAGATAGATGTCTAGCTTCTGGGACCATGTTGTTAAAGAATCTAGTGAGATTCAAAAAGGGAACTGCTGATCAGTGGCTACGTTGAGTCTGATTAAGAAGTGGAAGAAGCTACCCCACAACAAACTGACTTTGGGTGGGCAGACAGAGCAGTAGCAGAGACACCACTAGCCCATGTCCCTTGGTGCAAACCTCGAACAGAGTGACTTGGCAGATGGAGGAGAGGGAGAGGAGACACTGGACACACACCTTCACCTGCCTAACGCCAGGTTGGAGAGTGGCAGGGAGATGTAAACCCCGTGCCAGCTCTCAAAAGAATCATTTCACCACTGCACCTGATAATGGTTGCTTGCCAAAATATTATGCCTGTTGGGCACTGACATCTGGCCACTCACCCTTGAACTATTTTGTCATAAATAAATTTAATTATTGTTCACTGTAAAACCTTGATTCAAATACTGTAGCATTTATATGTACATAAAAGAGCTGTAATATTGTATAACATTGTTTCTATTAGTTTCAGCAGTGACACACAAAACAGTATACTAATCCCCACTTAGGTAAATGCCATTTGGTACTGTAATTTAGATTTACGTTAACAAAAAGCCATGTAATCAACATTTAATATTGTAATGACAGCTGTATTTGGATTACATGATGAAACCAAGTGCATGTAAAAATCTTTAAAAAGGAATATACCTGCTCTGTGCTACACATAGATTCAGAGTAATTCAAAAGAACCATCACTTAAAGACATGTGAGCCACTCTACAATCATACCTTACAATTCATTTCCAAACTACACGAAGAATCTGGCAGGACAAGTAATCTTACCTTACAATTCATTTTGTACCTTACACTTCATTTCCAAATTACATGAAGAATCTGCAGGACAAGTAAAACATATATACAAATATCTCTACTTCAAGAATGTTTTAAAACTTCAAGCAATATGTTGCTTCATACTAATACTAATCTCTCTGCTGTGCATATCTGCAGACAGATAGCAGGTGTACTGGTTTTCCTCATGTTTTTTGTCTGTTGTGTTTCTGTTTTAGGCACACACACACACACACACACACACACACACACACACATACATACATATATATATATATATATAAACACAGATTATGTGACTTACCGAACTAAAGTGCTGGCAGGTCGATAGACACACAAACAAAGACAAACATACACACGAAATTCAAGCTTTAGCAACAAACTGTTGCCTCATCAGAAAACAGGGAAGGAGAGGGAAAGATGAAAGGATGTGGGTTTTAAGGGACAGGGTAAGGAGTCATTCCCATCCCGGGAGCGGAAAGACTTACCTTACGGGGAAAAAAGGACAGGTATACACTCGCACACACACATATCCATCCGCACATACACAGACACAAGCAGACATTTGTAAAGGCAAAGAGTATGGGCCAAACTCTTTGCCTTTACAAATGTCTGCTTGTGTCTGTGTATGTGCGGATGGATATGTGTGTGTGTGCGAGTGACCTGTCCTTTTTTCCCCCTAAGGTAAGACTTTCCGCTCCCGGGATTGGAATGACTCCCTACCCTCTCCCTTAAAACCCACATCCTTTCGTCTTTCCCTCTCCTTCCCTCTTTCCTGATGAGGCAACAGTTTGTTGCGAAAGCTTGAATTTTGCTTGTATGTTTGTGTTTGTTCGTGTGTCTGTCGACCTGCCACACTTTCATTTGGTAAGTCACATCATCTTTGTTTTTAGATATATATTTCCTACACAAAACCAAAGATCTTTGTTTTTAGATAAATTTTTCCCACGTGGAATGTTTCCCTCTATTTTTATATATATATATATATATATATATATATATATATATATATATATATATATATATATATATATATATATATAAAAAGAAAGATGATGAAACTTACCAAACAAAAGCGCTGGCAGGTCGATAGACACACAAACAAACACAAACATACACACAAAATTCTAGCTTTCGCAACCAATGGTTGCCTCGTCAGGAAAGAGGGAAGGAGAAGGAAAGACAAAAGGATATGGGTTTTAAGGGAGAGGGTAAGGAGTCATTCCAATCCCGGGAGCGGAAAGACTTACCTTAGGGGGAAAAAAGGACAGGTATACACTCGCACACACACACACATATCCATCCACACATACACAGACACAAGCCTGTGGATGGATATGTGTGTGTGTGCGAGTGTATACCTGTCCTTTTTTCCCCCTAAGGTAAGTCTTTCCGCTCCCGGGATTGGAATGACTCCTTACCCTCTCCCTTAAAACCCATATCCTTTTGTCTTTCCTTCTCCTTCCCTCTTTCCTGACGAGGCAACCATTGGTTGCGAAAGCTAGAATTTTGTGTGTATGTTTGTGTTTGTTTGTGTGTCTATCGACCTGCCAGCGCTTTTGTTTGGTAAGTTTCATCATCTTTCTTTTTAGATATATTTTTCCCACGTGGAATGTTTCCCTCTATTTTTTATATATATATATATATATATATATATATATATATATATATATATATATATATATATATATATATATATAAAAAAAACCTCTGTCCTATCCAAAGGCCTCACCTTCAGCCCCACTCCCAGATTCAACCAAACAGCCCTCGTCAAAGATTTACTGTCCTACACTGGTACTCTCTGCTGGAAATATCACTTTGCCACGAAGAAAAATGATCCTAACCCTACTCCTAATGATCCAACTCCCCAAGACACTATCCAAATTGAACCCTGCCTGGAACAGTTCCGTCCTCCGTCACAGCGGGACCCACCTCCTCTTCCTCAAAATCACCCTCTCCAAACCTTCCAGGAATTTCTGACTTCCAGCCTTGCCTCTCAGTCCTTCTTAAAAAACCTTAATCCTACTCCCAACATCACCACTGCTGAAGCCCAGGCTATCCGTGATCTGAAGGCTGACCGATCCATCGTCATTCTTCCAGCGGACAAGGGTTCCACGACCGTGGTACTTGATCGTCGGGAGTATGTGGCTGAGGGACTGCGTCAGCTTTCAGACAACACCACACACAAAGTTTGCCAAGGTAATCCAATTCCTGATGTCCAGGCAGAGCTTCAAGGAATCCTCAGAACCTTAGGCCCCTACAAAACCTTTTACCTGACTCCATCAACCTCCTAACCCCACCGACACCCCGCACACCTACCTTCTACCTTCTTCCTAAAATTCACAAACCCAATCATCCCGGCCGCCCCATTGTAGCTGGTTACCAAGCCCCCACAGAAAGTATCTCTGCCTACGTAGATCAACACCTTCAACCAATTATATGCAGTCTCCCATCCTTCATCAAAGACACCAACCACTTTCTCGAACGCCTTGAATCCTTACTCAATCTGTTACCCCCGGAAACCATCCTTGTAACCATTAATGCCACTTCCTTATAGACAAATATCCCGCATGTCCAGGGCCTCGCTGCGATGGAGCACTTCCTTTCACGCCGATCACCTGCCACCCTACCTAAAACCTCTTTCCTCATTACCTTAGCGAGCTTCATCCTGACCCACAACTTCTTCACTTTTGAAGGCCAGACATACCAACAATTAAAGGGAACAGCCATTGGTACCAGGATGGCCCCCTCGTACGCCAACCTATTCATGGGTCGCTTAGAGGAAGCCTTCTTGGTTACCCAGGCCTGCCAACCCAAAGTTTAGTACAGATTTATTGATGACATCTTCATGATCTGGACTCACAGTGAAGAAGAACTCCAGAATTTCCTCTCCAACCTCAACTCCTTTGGTTCCATCAGATTCACCTGGTCCTACTCCAAATCCCATGTCACTTTCCTTGACGTTGACCTCCACCTGTCCAATGGCCAGCTTCACACGTCCGTCCACATCAAACCCACCAACAAGCAACAGTACCTCCATTATGACAGCTGCCACCCATTACACATAAAACAGTCCCTTCCCTACAGCCTAGGTCTTCGTGGCAAACGAATCTGCTCCAGTCCGGAATCCCTGAACCATTACACCAACAACCTGACAACAGCTTTCGCATCCTGTAACTACCCTCCCGACCTGGTACAGAAGCAAATAACCAGAGCCACTTCCTCATCCTCTCAAACCCAGAAACTCCCACAGAAGAACCTCAAAAGTGCCCCACTTGTGAGAGGATACTTTCCGGGACTGGATCAGACTCTGAATGTGGCTCTCCAGCAGGGATACGACTTCCTCAAATCCTGCCCTGAAATGAGATCCATCCTTCATGAAATCCTCCCCATTCCACCAAGAGTGTCTTTCCGCCATCCACCTAACCTTCGTAACCTCTTAGTTCATCCCTATGAAATCCCCAAACCTTCTTCCCTACCCTCTGGCTCCTACCCTTGTAGCTGCCCCCGGTGTAAAACCTGTCCCATGCACCCTCCCACCACCACCAACTCCAGTCCTGTAACCCGGAAGGTGTACATGATCAAAGGTAGAGCCACGTGTGAAAGCACCCACGTGATTTACCAACTGACCTGCCTACACTGTGACGCATTCTATGTGGGAATGACCAGCAACAAACTGTCCATTCGCATGAATGGACACAGGCAGACAGTGTTTGTTGGTAATGAGGATCACCCTGTGGCTAAACATGCCTTGGTGCACGGCCAGCACATCTTGGCACAGTGTTACACCGTCTGGGTTATCTGGATACTTCCCACTATCACCAACCTATCTGAACTCCGGAGATGGGAACTTGCTCTTCAATATATCCTCTCTTCCCGTTATCCACCAGGCCTCAATCTCCGCTAATTTCAAGTTGCCGCCACTCATACCTCACCTGTCATTCAACAACATCTTTGCCTCTGCACTTCCGCCTGACTGACATCTCTGCCCAAACTCTTTGCCTTTTAATATGTCTGCTTGTGTCTGTATATGTGTGGATGGATATGTGTGTGTGTGCGAGTGTATACCCGTCCTTTTTTCCCCCTAAGGTAAGTCTTTCCGCTCCCGTGATTGGAATGACTCCTTACCCTCTCCTTTAAAACCCATATCCTTTCGTCTTTCCCTCTCCTTCCCTCTTTCCTGACGAAGCAACTGTTGGTTGCGAAAGCTAGAATTTTGTGTGTATGTATGTGTCTGTTTGTGTTTCTATCGACCTGCCAGCGCTTTCATATGGTAAGTCACATCATCTTTGTTTTTAAATATATTTTTCCCACGTGGAATGTTTCCCTATTATATGACACACACACACACACACACACACACACACACACACACACACACACACACACACACACACACAGACACAATTGCTTGTCTCTGTATATGTGCGGATGGATATGTGTGTGTGTGCGAGTGTATACCCATCCTTTTTTCCCCCTAAGGTAAGTCTTTCCGCTCCCGGGATTGGAATGACTCCTTACCCTCTCCCTTAAAACCCAAATCCTATCGTCTTTCCCTCTCCTTCCGTCTTTCCTGACGAGGCAACCGTTGGTTGCAAAAGCTAGAATTTTATGTGTATGTTTGTGTTTGTTTGTGTGTCTATTGACGTGCCAGTGCTTTCATTTGGTAAGTCACATCATCTTTTTTAAAACGATGTTGTAATGAAGCTGAAAATGTAGTTATGTATGTAATTTGTTTATGACATAAGTCAGTAACACTCTTTCAGTACAATATGTGTATCACGTAATACTTGTTACAATAAGTAAATATTTCTTTGTGTGTGTCTTATATCACTGCGCTATCTGTGCTAATTGACCAAATAATAGATAAATACATAAATTAAAAAATGAACATCTGTAATATATTTCCAGTTTCAAACTGAAAAATGTATCATACCCCAAACCAAGTAGATTATACGTTTTAAAATTCTTACTGATATAAAATCAAAGAACAAACAACAAACAACCCAATAAAAATATAGTTTCTTACCAGTGTTGTTCTGCCTTCAGTATTTTCATTTCATTTCAATATTTAGCTTACTGACAGAAATTAACTGATGTGGCAAGTAATTTCACTTTCCACAAAAGTAGATCTAAATGTGAGCTGCCAAGTGAAGATGGACCAAGACATATTTTGGCTAATATACATTCTATCCTCCAGTACACTGAGAACTGACAAAAACTGTTGGCATACTTATCTTCATTCTTGAGTACTCTATGCAATAATAATCTTCAAAAACATTAAAAGAAGTGATAATTTATGCTGGAAGGAAATTACCTGTAAGAGTCCTCTGTTGAGTTGATAATCAGACATCTTGTAGATGCACCTTTGAGCATGTTTTGGATTGATCATTTGTAGACCAAAATTCTTCAAGAAAGATAGCAGATCAACTGCATGCCTGTTCATCATAAAATGTGGACACCTTTATTTTTTTAGGTTGTGGACAGTCAAAAAGAATTGTATACTTCACTAAGCACTTATTAGTTCTCAGAAATGGTACATCAATTAAGGCTTCACATGGAAATTTGTATCAAGGTTGTGACAAACCACTGCAAAAGTTTTCAAGAAACAACTGTACCATAATTAATATGAAAGACTGGTACTGAGATTAACAACTTATTTTGGAAACTTCAATATTTAATTATATATAAAAACAAAGATGAGGTGACTTACCGAACAAAAACGCTGGCAGGTCGATAGACACACAAACAAACACAAACATACACACAAAATTCAAGCTTTCGCAACAAATTGTTGCCTCATCAGGAAAGAGGGAAGGAGAGGGGAAGACGAAAGGAAGTGGGTCTTTCCGCTCCCGGGATTGGAATGACTCCTTACCCCCTCCTTTAAAACCCACTTCCTTTCGTCTTCCCCTCTCCTTCCCTCTTTCCTGATGAGGCAACAATTTGTTGCGAAAGCTTGAATTTTGTGTGTATGTTTGTGTTTGTTTGTGTGTCTATCGACCTGCCAGCGTTTTTGTTCGGTAAGTCACCTCATCTTTGTTTTTATATATAATTTTTCCCACGTGGAATGTTTCCTTCCATTATATTGATATCAATATTTAATTATTTATAACAAGTTTGTCACTTGTTGTTTACCATAAGATAAAAATTACAGTTAGTAATCTTCCAGATGAACAAGCGTTCACATCTAGAACAGTGAAATGTCACATGCTTGGGTCACTTCCACTGAATAGGAAACTTGGAATAGAGATATAGCTCTCAGTAAAGTTTTACATAATAACAAAATATACCAGCTTTGATTTGTATAACTTCTTGTTAGTTAAAATGAATCTTTGAAGGGGTGTTAATTTTTTGAGTTTTCCATCTTTTGACTGTTAAGCCCGTTAACAATTGCTTATCAGTACATATTTTTGGTGATATTGGAAATTTATTTGAGTAGCATAAATTCCATGATGGAAGCAACAAACAAAAATTAGGAACTTACTTACTGCTGACTGATACGTAAAATACAAATGAAGGAACTAGAAATCCCTTCCAGCTCAAAAGAAAATTGAAAACTTACCTCTTTAGACACTTTTTCTACAAATTATCTGAATATGTAGATTCAAGGACTGAAACATTCTGTCAGCTACATGGAAGTAGCTGTGCCATTTGTAAAACTGCTTAACAGGTTATAATGTATTGTAAACCTAAATCTGTACTTGCACATTTCTTTGAAAAATACTGATATAATCAAGTATCTATTAACCCAACATCAGCAGATAAATAGTAACTATCTAATATTACTGACAAAGTAACAGCTACACTTGTTTAAGGGCACAGGCATAAACATAATTGTGCTAGTTTATTGTTAATACAATGTACAGTGTAAGTTTTTATGATCTGCTTATCTTTTGTTAATGTATGCCATGACTCATATCACAAACCTGAAAATTCTCCTTACCAATGGGATCTATGAAAATGATGAATGAATGTAGTAGATACACACATGTATCAACACAGCGACACATAACTATCTTTCACATGCTCATTATTTTTCCTGTATAAATATAAACTTCCATATGCATGACACTCAAAAGCACTCACTTGTAACCACATGGACATTGGCTGTTTATGAATGGTTACTCAGGCTGACAGAGGTTGAACAGCGACAGAATGTGGCAGCTGGAAGGGTTACTAGCATACTTTGCTACTTTCCCTTGATAATGTTGTGTGGCATAATCTTCTGAGGAAATACAGTCAAGGTGAAGAAAGTATTTATTTGGCAGAAATGTGCAGTAAACATTTGTATGGGTACAAACCTTTAGCATTTTTTTTTTTTTTTTTTGATTTGGAATAAGGGTAGTTCACAGCCGACAACCTTAGAATATTGCTAATGATTTAGGTTACAATAAGTATTCCAGCCTCTCCTGCAGTGTATTTTATGGTATGGTAGTATGGGTCCAACTGCTTGCACCAGGTAAAATGAGACAGCAGATATCCAGATGCTGTTATCAGCTGCTGCCAGCTCACTGGTAAAAATCTAGACAAAGTACAGAGCTGAGTTCAGTTAAACTGCTCTTACATCCAATAAATGCAATGTCCACGTGGAACTCTGACCCTTGTGAGAGTTGGCAAGAAGAATAGGCAACATTCAAGATTGATATCACTATGAGATTAGCTTCCCAAGTAAATGATAGTCATTGAGGGTACTTAATTTGATCTGAAAATGGAAGATTGTCTTGAGAGTTTAAGAACAAGTCTAGACCACTGTAAATATTGAGTTAGGTTGTAATTGAACATCTTACAAAAGTCTCTTCAGCAATCTTAGGATTCTTTCCCTCTCACATCAATACATTTATTCCTAATGGTATTTTTAGTTAAAAATAAGTGCCAATTTAGGATGAGATATGATATTCACAACAAAAATAAATAAGCACGTTCCCTTCTACAGTTTGACTGGAGTTTTATTTTCTGGTGCAATAATCTTTAAAAGCTGCTAGCAGCTATCGAGCAGGAAACTGGAAATCCCAAAGTATTCAGAAACCGTTAAAAGCAGCTTGTTATGGTGTATGAAAATATTTGCATTCTAGCAAGAGAATTGGGATTAATATTAATGTCAATAACTGAACAGATTTTAACTTTTCATTCAGATAGATGATAGTTCTTTTTCTAAAATCAGTAATGTTACATGAATTCCTAGATGGAGCAGTAGATAAAACAGCAGTCTTCTTTATTTTTCAGCCTCTTTTTCCAAGGTCATGGTTAGGCATGTTACGTACAATCATGGAAGATGATATTTAACCTACGTACATCGAAAAAAGTTTTGCATCACCCCGGTTCCGTGAGTTCCAGAACTTGTACAGAAAATTGGAATAGAGATCAACATAAACATCATTCCTGCCCTTTTTATTGCTCATGGAAACCACACATTGCATGTTGTACTACCATATAGCGGGATCTTCAAAGGTGGTGGTCAAGATTGCTGTACACACCAGTACCTCTAATGCTCAGTAGCACGTCCTCTTGCATTGATGCATGTCTATATTTGATGCGGCCTACTATTCACAAGTTCATCAAGACACTGTTGGTCCAGATTGTCCAACTCCTCAACAGCAATGCAGCATAGACCCTCAAAGTAATTGGTGGGTCACGTCGTCCATAAACAGCCCTTTTCAATCTATCCCAGGCATGTTCGATAGGGTTCATGTCTGGAGAACATGCTGGCCACTCTAGTCAAGCGATTTCATTATCCTGAAGGAAGTCATTCACAAAATGTGCATGATGGGGGCGTGAATTGTTGTCCATGAAGACAAATGCCTCACCAATAAGCTGACAATATGGTTGCTCTATCAGTTGGAGAATGGCATTCACATATCATACAGCCATTACACTGCCTTCCATGACCACCAGCAGCATTCATCGGCCCCACATAATGCCACCCCCTAACAGCAGGGAACCTCCACCTTGCTGCACTCGCTGGACAGTGCATCTAGGGCATTCAGCCTCACTGGGTTGCCCCCCCAACACGTCTCCGACAATTGTCCGGTTGAAGGCATATGCGACACTCATCGGTGAAGAGAACATGATGCCAACCCTGAGTGGGCCATTCGGCATTTTTTTTGGGCCCATCTGTACCGCACTGCATGGTGTTGTGGTTGCAAAGATCGACCTCACCATGGACGTCAGGAATGAAGCTGCGCGTCATGCAACCTATTGTGCACAGTTTGTGTTGTATCAAGATGTCCTGTGTCTGCACAAAAAGCATTATTCAACATGGTGACATTGCTGTCAGGGTTCCTCTGAGCCATAATCCATAGGTAGTGGTCATCCACTGCAGTAGTAGCCCTTGGGCAATCTGAGCAAGGCATGTCATCGACAGTTCCTGACTCTCTGTGTCTGCTCCATGTCAGAACATCACTTTGGTTCACTCTGAGATGCCTGGACACTTCCCTTGTTTGAGAGTCCTTCCTGGCACAAAGTAACAATGTGGACACAATCAAACCGCTGTATTGACTGTCTAGGCATGGTAGAATTACAGAGAACACAAGCCGTGTACCTCCTTCCTGGTAGAATGACTAGAACTATCAGCTGTCACACTGCCTCCATCTAAAAGGCGCTGCTCATGCATGGTTGTTTACATCTTTGTGTGGGTTTGGTGACATCTCTGAACAGTCAAAGGGACTGTGTCTGTGATACAATATCCACAGTCAACGTCTATGTTCAGGAGTTCTGGGAACCGGGGGGATGCAAAACTTTTTTTGATGTGCACATATAATGTAGATAATAGAAGAACTGTGGCTCTTTCAAATACATAATAGTGATGCTTGCTGTATGTTGTTCACCATGGCCAGCAGTTATAGTTGCTGGCTGATGATGTATGGACCACCTCTTTGGTTTCCACTTCTGACAATTAATTATAATTTAATATTGATGATTTCTGGAACTTACTTCTTTAGATTATTGGAATTCATTAGAACATTTTATGTGTTGTACAAATGGAAGCACTCTCTGCTGAGGCAGGTAGTTCAGCTCTATTTGTATTTTCCTTTGTGCTCAATAAACATGATCTGTGTGTGAACTGTTATTTCTTATTGACAACCTTGCTTTCATAATTGGTATTTGATTCTGGATTCTACATGACATTGTTCCATCGCAACACTGGATAACTCAGACATGAATATCACCATGGATCCAATAAAGCTACATAAAAGCCACTGCCACCATGAGGAAGAATTCGAGCACAAACAATACATTCCTCCTAGAATCAACATTGCCATGGTACCACACAAAAATATTGGTGAATCAGATAGACTTCATGCATCCACTGGTCTCTTCAGTAAATGCTGTCCAAGATTTGACAAATGGATAAAGGGATATATATGATCATGTTGCTAAATATGAGAGATACATTGGTATGATGGGTCTTGCCGACATTTGCCTTTGCTTGAATAGTATAAACGAGCAGTATTTTGAGAAGAAGAGCTGGAACAAATTTCCAGAGGCTATTAAGAAAACATTTGTTGACAACCAGCAGCAAGTCTGCACAGCTGAAGAATGGAGTAGAATATGATATGCCCATGGCATTCATAATGGAAACATAATAGCATGCTGTCCTCTTCCTGTATCAGGTGGAGACAATACAGCAATATTTACAGAGTGTTTTTGCACTGTGCCCCACAGAGAATTTGAATGTGATGGAAGCTGACAAAATGTTGTATCTAATTAAGAATATGTTAGAGGACATCTGTAATGTGTCCCTTTGAACCATATCACAACAGTGCACTTCTGAAGCTGTGACAGCAATTCAAGGAAATGCACCAGAAAAGAGTTGACCCTTACTCCAGAAGATGGTTAACAGACTTCAAATGTTGTACTTATTGCCATTATGAAAGACCATCAGGATGTCACTGCTAGGAGAAGACATATGGGGAGCTAATTAGCATATGGTAGAGGACATCTGTTATGTGTTCCTTTGAATCATATCACAACAGTGGACTTCTAAAGTTGTGGCTGTAAACCCAAACAGCTGGAAGTAGTACTGTTAAATTTCGATCTTAGACTGGAGGAGATAGCACTTCAAATTCAAGAAAAGGTTCGTCCTGCAACTATTAGAAAATATGCAACATTCTTGATGTCACAGATACAACTGACTCCCTCAGCAACTAGATTACCACAAAGAAAACAGCCATCTGCAGAATGGAGGACAACAAGCCATTATGTTTCCATCACGGATGCCATGAGCATATCATACTCTACTATAAAGAAAGAGGAAAATTATTCAATAACAATTACACAATAATCAATCAAACAAGGGGGCAATACTATGCATTCCAGTAAACTGCAGATGACTACAGCCAATCTCCAGGAGGAAATGTGTAACCATATCTTGGTAGAGGTTGTTATTCAATGCACCACAGTCATTACGTGTTACCATATAGACACTCCAGCCAATAACCCAGCTGTCAAAATGAGAAAAACTAAACAAGATAAACATCTGTCAAGGTGAGGTGACTGCAGATAAAAATTGTCCTTGGACAATAGCTGCCAAGAGTTCACATTGACATCATTATTGACAATTTAACTGTCCAGGCAAGGGTTGATTCTGCAGTTTGATTTTCTATGATACTGGATGGTTACTGTTGCCAGTTGAACAAGACTACTGTGATGTAGGTTGCAAATGATAAATAGTTCCAACAGGAATCAATGTGCAAGAACAGCTCTCGATGAAAGGATACACCCCTTCAAAATTTATTGTTTTAAGAAAAATCATCCACAAACTTATTTTTGGTGGCAGCACAAGCAGTAACAGACTGTGGACTCAAGCTCCATATTGGCAAAGCAACAACACTGTGTTCAAACAACAATTGCTCTGGACAATTGTCCATAAGTAAGGACACACTTATCTCCCTATTATCAATAAGACAAGTTCTGTTTCAACAGTCTGGCCGGAGAGTTTAACTGTGGAGCTCTAGTCAAGTACAAGAAAGTACTCAGCTTCACAAGAGGCATCTACAGTCAGTGAAGTAGCACAAGTGGACAAACAGATCTCTTGGGTCACAAACTGCCACAAACAGCCAAACCTCATCCCTAATGGCATGTGCACAGGAACAACTGAACCAGCCCAGGAATGTAAGCTCAGTGCCATTAATGGAGAACTATGAAACTCTATCATTACCAACTATCCACCAGAGGACTTTACTACCCAACCACCAATAGGTCCTAGCTTGACCAAGAAACAATGTCAACAAGTGTAGGCCACCTTAGTCAATTTTTATTTGCACCGAAGTTCTGAGTAGAAACAAGGTAGAGCAAATGAGTCAATGGGAAACACCACATCAACACCAAATAATCGTCACCCTACCAGCCAGCAGTCATATAGGGTTTCTCAAGCTGAGTGATGGATTATTCAGAAGTGAGTGGAAAAGATATTGTGACACATCATTTAGCCGTCAGCAAGTATTTAGTTCTTCTTTGTGATACTCATGAAGCTGAAAGATAAATCACATTGCACTTCTGTCTTGATGATCACAGCTGAAAAAAATCGCCAAGAAGGATACATTTCCATCGCCATTAACTGGTGACACCTTGGACTGTCTGAAGAGAATGAACTAATTCTCTTTTGGAATATGCGAAGTGGGTACATGTAGGTTGAGGTTGACGAGGCTGGCTAATGAAAAGACTGCTTTTATTACACCTGATGGTCATCATGGTTTCAAATTTATGCCTTTTGGTCTGTACAGTGCTTCAGCTAATTTAACGGATGGTGGACAACCCACTTTGACACACACTGAAGAGCCAAAGAAACTGATACACCTGCCTAATATCATGTAGGGCCCCTGTCAGCACATACAAGTGCCGCAACAAGACATGACATGGACTTGACTAATGTCTGAAGTAGTGCTAGAGGGAACTGACACCATGAATCCTGCAGGGCTGTACATAAATCTGTAAGAATATGAGGGGGTGGGGATCTCTTCTGAACAGCACATTGCAAGGCATCCCAGATATCCCAATAATTTTCATGTCTGGGGAGCTTGGTGGCCAGTAGAAGTCTCTAAACTCAGAAGTGTGTTCCTGGAGCCACTCTGTAGTAATTCTGGACATGTGAGGTGCCGCATTGTCCTGCTGGAATTGCTCAAGTCCGTTAGTATGCACAATGGAGATGAATGGATGCAGATGATCAGACAGGATACTTATGTACGTGTCACCTGTCAGATTTGTATCTAGGCATATCAGGGGTCCCATATCACTCCAACTGCACATGCCCCACAACATTACAGAGCCTCCACCATCTTGAACAGTCCCCTGCTGACGTGCAGGGTCTATGGATTCATGAGGTTGTCTCCATAACCGTACATGTCCATCTGCTCGATACAATTAGAAATGAGACTCATTCAACCAGGCAATGTCAAGGATGTATCGTTGAATGGTTCACATGCTGATGCTTGTTGATGGCCCAGCACTGAAATCTGCAGCAATTTACGAAAGGTTTGCACTTCTGTCATGTTGAACGATTCTCTTCAGTCAACATTTGTCCCATTGTTGCAGGATCTTTTTCTGGATGCAGCAACATCAGCGATTTGGTGTTTTACCAGATTCCTGATATTCACAGTACATCCATCAAATGGTCATATGGCAAAATCCCCACTTCATCACTACCTCAGAAATGCTGTGTACCATAGCTCGTGTGCTGAGTGTAACACCACGTTCAAACTCACTTAAATCTTGATAACCTGCCACTGTAGCAGCAGTAACCAATCTAACAACTGTGCCAGACACTTCTTGTGCTGGCCGCAGTGCCGTATTCTGCCTGTTTACTTATCTCTGTATTTGAATGCACATGCCTATGTCAGTCTCTTCAGCACTACAGTGTAGAAAGTGCATCTTCAATGTCCAAGAATAAAAAACTTAGTGCATCCCCATGAAATAGTAAGAGCCATAACAGATTTTCCAGCTCCCCAATATACCCATGATGTGAAATGTTCCCTAAGGATGTACTCCTATTACAGACACTTCATAATGGATTTCAACTGTAAGTCACAGTCACTGCCAGAACTAGGGCAGGAAGACGCCAAACTGTCTTGGAGGAAGGAGCAAGACGGATATTTTAGTATCCTTAAGGAGGTGCTAACAACACTGAACCTTACACTTTTTGATGAAAATGCCAAGACGGAATGCTAGTGGTTGTGGGTGAGGTGCAAATCGTGGAAGGTGCTGAATGAGTGATTGCTCACACTTCTACACTCTAAGAAGAATTTCTCTACAGCTGAGAAAGAGTGCTTTGCAGTTGTCTGGGCAATCAGCAAGAGCAAAATCTCTATCTATGATAGATCAGTCACGGTTGTGATTAACCATCACTGTTTATGCTGGCTGAAAAGCCTAAAGGTTCCATCAAGATATTTGACAACTGAGCTTCAGGAATATGACATGCAGCAGTACACAAAACTGGATGTGAACACAGGGATGCTAAATATCATTTACAGAATACGTTATAGGGACACCATAGCAATGGTGATATCTCAGTCATTACTACACTAACAAACATTGCAGCAGAAAAAAATGATGATTCATTACTTCTGATGATCACAGAGCCCTTCGAGAAGGAAAAAGCTAAAAAGGAATAATTCAGATTAATAGATGTAACTCTGTGTACAATGAACTGTGAGGAAATGAGACAGCTCATTTACAGCTAGCCACAGTGGAGAACTTTCCTGGCATTCAGATATCAGGAAACCTGGGTTTTGTAAAGACCATTGTTACAATCAAAAGTGTGTATCATTGCCCAGGTCTCTACCAATCTCCAGTCTGTCAGATGTTATATAAGCCACTGTCTAAAATGCCTGTTATGAAAACATGGACCTCATTTGCTACCAAGTCATCTGGTACCACTCCTCCTGCAGCTGCTCCATTTCACCAGATTGGAATGGACTTCTTCACATGTTTCTCAAGTAAACATATAGGAATAAATGCACAATAGTATACACTGACTATCCCACCCACTGCACTGTCACCAAGGGTGTACCGACTGCCAAAGCTCTGTAAACTGTCAAGTCTTTTGTAGTGGACATAATTTTGAAGCACCATGACTAATGTCTGACAACAGAAAAGTGTTTTAGTCAATACTCATTTCAGACATAATTTCATGAGCAGTATCATTAACAAGATCACAACTGCCTACCACCAACAGAGGAATGTTCACATGGAGTGTTTTAATATGATGAGAGCAGACATGCTCTCAATATACATTGTCATCAAACAACAAAACTTGGACACAACACTGCCTGTTGCATGATTCACATACAGCACAGTGGAGCAAGGTACCACAGGTTTCACGCTGCTTTATCTGATCAGCAAGTCGACACAGTGATGGAACCTTTGTTTGCATTTTAAGCAGATGATGATGATGATGAAAAGTATATCAAACAACTGATCACCAGAACTGAAGAAGCAAGACATCTGGGATGCAAATGACCCATGAAAGTCCAGGATAAGGATCTCCTTTCCCCACACATCTTACTACGCCATTATTTCATTCATTCACATACTATATTCCGCAAATCCCACCATCGAGAAGAGGCCTCAAGTCCTTACAATAACTGGCAGAAGCAGCTACTGCAGGAGACTTCTGTAAAGTATATACACGATAAATTATGTGTAATGTTAATCTACATGTATTAACAATTATGATAATTACTTCTAGATTAATTTATGCAGGTGCATGCTCCCAGTCCCTGCCATCTGCCAGTCACAATGTTATTTTGTTTTAGCTGTAAATCTTGAGCAGTGTCCAAGATGCAACATCACGTATATGCCTGGTTACATTTTCTAAATACCTGCTTTTTTTTTTTTTTTTTTTTTAAACTGTAACCTCATTATATAACCTAGTTTATTTTTCATAAAGATGCGGGGTATTCAATGTTTCTTAAAAAAAAGTAGAAATGAGAAGATTAATAAACAAAACATATCTCATTTTGATTGACTACCTTTTGTCGTTACTGACAATATTACAAAGGATAGATTGCTACTCACAATATAGCGAGGATGTTGGGTCGAAGATAGGCACAACAAAAAGTCTGTAAAACAAGTTAGCTTTTGGACAAAAAAGCATTCATCCAAATTTTAAAAAAAGAAAAAAAAACCACACACACACACATGGCCACAGTGTCTGCCCACCGAGCATACAGGGACAGGTGGGAGGATAGGGTAATTAGGTGCAGTGGGTAGTGGTGGGGGGGGGGGGGGGGGCAGGAAAGATGTAAAACGACTGTTTTTGCACTAGTGGAATAGAGGGCTGTATAGTGCTGGAGTGGGAATAGGCAAGGGGAGAGGTGAATGTATGACAATGACCAATGAAGATTGAGGCCAGGATGGTTACAAGGATGGAGGATATACTGCAGGCAAATTTCCCATCTGCACATTTCACAAAAACTGCTGATGTTAGGAAGGACCCAAATGGCACAGGCTGTGAAGCAGTCATGAAAATGAGAATCTTATGTTGGGCAGCATGCTCAGCAACTGGGTGGCCCAGCTGTTTCTTGGTCACAGTTTTTCAGAGCCATTCATATGGACAAACAGCTTGATGGTTGTCATTCCCACATAAAACACAACACAGCAGTTGCAGCTTAGCTTGTAAATCACATGACTTGTTTCACAGGAAGCCCTGCCTGATGGGATAAGTGATTCTTGCAACTGGAGGAGTAGGTGGCGGAGGGAGGATGTATGGGACAAGTCTTCCATCATATCATAGATATTAGCCATGAGGCAAGAGGTTGGGAGCTAGGGTTGCATTGGGATGGAAGAGGATATTTTGTAGGTTTGGTGGGCAGCAGAAAACTTTTGGAGGGGTGGGAAGGATAGTGGGTAGGACATTTCTCATTTCAGCGCAGAGTGAGAAGTAGTCAAAATCCTGGCAGGGAATTTGGTTCAGTTGCTGCAGTTCTGGGTGGTACTGAGTCACAAGGGGGATGCTCCTCAGTAGCTTGATGGTGGGACTTTGGGGTGACTGGAGAGATAAGGTATGGCAGATCTGTTTCTCTACAAGGTTGGGAGGATAATTATGGTCTGTGAAGGCCTCAGTGAGACCCTCGGTATATTTCAAGGGGTAGTGCTGATCTTTACAGATGTGATGGCCATGGGTGGCTAGGCTGTATGGAAGGGACTTCTTGGTATGAAATGGGTGGCAGCTGTCGAGGTGGAGGTACTGCTGGTGGTTGGTAGGTTTGACATGGACAGAGGTACTGATGTAGCCATCTTTGAGGTGGAGGTGAACATTGAGGAGGGTGGCTTGTTGGGTTGATGAGGAACAGGTGAAGTGAATGCAGGAAAAGGCGTTGAAGTTCTGGAGGAATGTGGACAGTGTGTCCTCACCCTCAGTCCACATTATGAAGATTTGCCATACCCTGGATTTATTTGTAGGTGATGCCTTCAAAAGGGAAGCTATTGTGGATGAGGATGTAGTTGGACATGGTGACCAGGAAGGAGGTTGTAGGTTTGGAATCCATCTGCCACTGGGAAAGGTAGAATCTGCCTGGCAATGGGACAAGTAGTGTACAATAGCAGTAAGGTCTTGGGCATTAGGGATGTTTGTGTAAAGAGAGGTGGCATCAATACTGATGAGCAGGGATACCTGTGTTAAAGGTACAAGAACTGTAGAGAGTGGGTAGAGGCAATGATTTGGTATCTTTTGTAAAGGAGGGTAGGTTTCAGATAATAAGCTGTAGGTGCTGGTCTAAGAGAGCACAGATTCTCTCATAATGCACAGTAACCAGCCACAGCGGGGCATTCTGGTTCGTTGGGTGTATGGATTTTAGGAAGTACATAGAAGGTAGGGGTGTGGTAGGGGTGAGGAGAGACATGAACTCTGGGGAGAGGTTCTGGGATGGGCCTAAGGACTTGAGGAGAGACTAGAGATCCTGCTGGATTTCTGGAATGGGGTCACTCTGGCTTGGGGTTAAGAAATTCTGTAACGTTAACAGGGGGTGATTTTGGGGCAGTGGGAGTAGATCATAGTTGGATGGAGGAGTGAACTGACTCAGGCAGGGTTCAGCATTAGTCTTTGGTTGAGTCTGATTGGTAGGATTGGCAATGAAAAAGTGTTTTCAGTGTAGGGACTGGGAGAAGGATGTAAGATCTTTAACAAGTCCTGAATGATTGAATTTGTGAGTTGAGCAAAAAGGGAGGCACAGCAATAGAATTTCATGGATGTAAAGGAGGTACCACAAGGAGGTTTGGGCCTGATTGATATGGTTTTGCAGGACTACGTTGTTGAGGGTTAAGGACTGGTGGAATCTGGACAGATGGAAAACATTGTGGAAGGAGGGGTTGTTGCTGGAGATGGGTAATTCTCATCCATAATTACTTCTCCTTTGAAGGCATCACCTACAGACAAATCCAGGACACAGCAAGAGGCACCTGCATGGCATCATCCTATGCTAACCTCTTCATGTGGCGTCTAGAGGAATCCTATCTAACCAGCCAGAATCCAATCTGGATCCTTCCTACCTCCACCAGCTTTTCTGAACTGCGCAGATGGGAAATCTCCCTGCAATATATTCTGTGTTCCCATAACCCCCCTGGCCTCAACTTTTTTAGTCATTGTCCTGCACCCACATCTCCCCTTGCGTATTTCCACCACTACACAGTCCTATTCCATCAACACACTGAGAGTCATTTCACTTCTATCCTCTTCTGCTGCCCCTCCCCCTCCTCTCACTTCCCTCTATCTAACCATCCTACTGCACCTATTTGCCCTATCCTCTCTTCACTTCACTCCTGTATGCTCCCACAAGCTGAACTTTTATCATCCCCCACTCCTACCCTGGTATCCCTGCCCCAGCCTCCTTCTTACCCCCATCACCCAGGTTGCTTCTCCCATCATGCACTGCTGCCCTCAGTCTGGCCTCAGGAACCAAAGACTGTGGCCATCTGTGTGCGAGTTGCATTTGCATGAGTGTGTGTGGTCTATACCAGAAGAAGGCCTTTTTGGCCAAAAGCATACTTGTCTGACAGTCTTTTTGTTGTGCCTATCTGTGACTCGCCATTCCGCTACATGGTGAGCAACAATCTCTTCTGTTCATAATATTGTTGTTATTCCATCCTAGATTTTCCATTGCTTAATTTTGTAATAGCTGGGGAGAACACATAAAGCAGTCATTGTAGAGCTTCTGTGGCTACTGGACAAAATAATATGCATGTGATTTTCACACACCTCTTTTCAAGTCAACTTTACACCATTAAGAAAGTTCTGGATCATGTTCAAAAACATCACAAATCATCTTTTTGCAGCAAGAACTACAGTCATCACTTTTTGGAAACAATTTTCAAAATGTATCAATTTTCTCAGTTTCAAGATATATAACCATTTCCTGTTTACACTGTGCTTACTTAACACCAGATAGTAATAATATTCTGAGGATTACACGATCACAGAGTCATCAGTTGTAGAATACACACAAATTTTCTCTGCTACTCTCTTTATCAATTTAGGCTTCTTACATGTAAATCTACATACATATTTTGCAAGAACCACCATAAGGAGGATGGCAGAGGATACTTTATACCACTACTAGTCACTTCCTTTCCTGTTCCACTCGCAAATGGAGTGAGGGAAAAATGACTTTCTGTGCGCCTCTGTATGAGCCCAATTTCTCACCATATCACCTTACATGAAATGTACATGGTGGCAGTAGAATTGTTCTGCAGTGTGTTGGAAATGCTGGTTCTGTAAATCTTTGCTATAGTATTTCATGAAAAGATCATCATTTTTCCCTCCACGGATTATGATTTGAGTTCATAAAGCATCTCTGTATAACTTGCATGTTGATTAACGCTACCTGTGACATATCTAGCAGCATGCCTCTGAACTTCTTCAGTGTCTCCCTTTAATATGATCTGCTGTGGATCCCAAATACTCAAGCAGCATCCAAGAATAGGTTACATTCGTGTTCTATATGCAATCTCCTTTATAAACGAACTATACTTTCTTACAATGGAAAATCTGTTATGGAATAAAGGAAAGTTAATACTCACCATACAGTGGAGTTGCAGACAGGCAAAACAGAAAGACTGTCACAAATAAATAAAGCTTTTGGCCATTAAGGCCTTTGTCAACAATAGACGTAGACACACACAACCACACTGGCTTCAGTTGCCTGAGACTGTGGTTGTGTGTGCTAGTTGTGTTTGTGCCTATCTGTGACTCAGCATCTCCACTATCTGGTGAGTAGTAACTTTCCTTTTCATAATATTGCTAGACTTTGAATATAATAGAGGGAAACATTCCACGTGGGAAAAATGTATCTAAAAACACAGATGATGTGACTTACCAAACGAAAGTGCTGGCAGGTCGATAGACACACAAACAAACACAAACATACACATAAAATTCAAGCTTTCGCAACAAACTGTTGCCTCATCAGGAAAGAGGGAAGGAGAGGGAAAGACGAAAGGATGTGGGTTTTAAGGGAGAGGGTAAGGAGTCATTCCAATCCCGGGAGTGGAAAGACTTACCTTAGGGGGAAAGAAGGGGTATACACTCGCACACACACACATATCCATCCGCACATACACAGACACAAGCAGACATTTGTAAAGGCAAAGAGTTTGGGCAAACTCTTTGCCTTTACAAATGTCTGCTTGTGTCTGTGTATGTGCGGATGGATATGTGTGTGTGTGCGAGTGTATACCCCTTCTTTCCCCCTAAGGTAAGTCTTTCCACTCCCGGGATTGGAATGACTCCTTACCCTCTCCCTTAAAACCCACATCCTTTCGTCTTTCCCTCTTTCCTGATGAGGCAACAGTTTGTTGTGAAAGTTTGAATTTCATGTGTATGTTTGTGTGTCTATTGACCTGCCAGCACCTTCGTTCGGTAAGTCACATCATCTGTGTTTTTAGATATATTGCTAGACTTTCTTAGAATTCTCCCAACAAGCTGAAGATGACAATCTGCCTTACCTGCTACTATCTTTATGGACTCATTTCATTTCATATTGCTTTGCAATATTGTGTCTAGATATTTAATCAATGTCACTGCATCAAGCAGAATATTACTATAGTCAAGCAGTACAAGGCTGTTTTTCTTATTAATCTGTACTGACTCACATTTTATACATTTACAGCAAGTTGGCATTCATCACATCAAATAGGTATTCTGTCCAAGTCCACCTGTATCAGCTACAGTCACTCAACGTTTTCTCATACACTACAGTGTCATCACCAAATAGTCACACACTGCAGCTCACCCTATCTGTCATATCATTTATGCACATAGAGAACAAAAGTGGTCCTGTCACACTTCCGTGGCGCCTGCTGATGAAATCTTTGTCTCCAATGTACAATCACCATCAAGGAAATGTACTCAATTCTATTACGAGGGGGGTTTGAAAAGTTCTCGGAATGGAATAGAAAAAAAAGTACTTACCTCACTGAAACTTTTTTATTTTTCAATGTAGTCTCCTTGTAGACTAATGCACTTGGTCCAACGATGTTCCAGTGTCTTGATCCCATCACGAAAATGAGTTTCCTCCAGGCCTGCAAAGTAGTTGTCAAATCCAGGTATCAATTCTTCGTTTGAAGTGGATCTTCATCCGCCAAGGAAAATTTTCAGTTTGGGGAAGAGATGGGAGTCTGACAAGCCATATCAGGTGAATAAGGCAGGTGTGGCAACAATTGTGTAGTCATAGGTGTGCGGGTGTGCGCCAAGAGTCGCGGCACCCATCTTGCAGATAATTTTTTAATTTCTAATTCTTCAGTTAAATGTGTTATAACCTTTCAGATGACATCTGGCAAGCTTAAGCAATTTCACACACTTTCAATAAGCAGTCCTCCGTGACCATTTTTATGCACTTTTGCAATGACTTCTGGAGCAGTGACACATCTTGGCCGACCACTGCGCGGATCATCATCTGAGCTCTCCCGATCAAATTTAAATTCATTTGTCCACTATGCAACAGCTGAATATGAAGTAGCAGAGTCCCCCAGTGTGTTCTGGAAATCAGCATGAATATCCTTTGCTTTCATATCTTTCTTTATGAAGTACTTAATCACTGCTCGAATCTCAATTTTTTCCATCTTCGCAAATCACTACATGGGAACAACAGAGCCACGTCACTGCCACAGCTCTCTTCCAAGAGGACTAACATGGCACTTGTTTACAAGCAACAGTCCAATGAATATCACGTGAACAACTCATTGTGCTAGCACTGACCTCTCGTGGTGATTCCGAGAACTTTTCAAACCACCCTCGTATTTAATAAGTCTTTGAGCCACTCACATACTTGGGAACCTAATCCATATGTTCTGACCTTTGATAACAGTCTGTTAACACTTTTCGGAAATCTAACACAATGGAATCTGCCTGTTGGCCTACATCCATGGCTTGCAAGATATCATGTGAGAAAAGGGCCAGCTGAGTTTCACGCAACTGATGCTTTCTAAATCTGTGCTGATACATGACCAGAAGCTTTTCTGTATCAAGAAAATATATTATATTTGAATTAGAATATATTCAAGAATTCTGCACCAACACAATGTTATGGACATCGATCTGTAATTTCGCTGGCCAATTCTTTTACCCTCCTTGTATACAGGACTTCCTGCACTTTTTTCCAGTCACCTGGCACTTTGCACTGAGTGGGAGATTCATGGTAAATGCAAGCTGGGTAAGGGATCAATGTCATGAAATGAGGTTCCAACTGGACCTGGTGACTTACTTGTTTTCAACTTTTTTGGTTGCTTCTCTACACCAGGGATGCCTATTACTATACCCCCATGTGGAAGTATGTGTAGAGGTCAAACAATGATAAGTCTATATGATCCTCCTGTGTGAATGATTCCTTAAACACAAAATTTAAAGCATAAGCTTTCCCTTTGCCATCTTCTACTGCCACACCAGACTGCTTGGCAAGTCTTCAACCCACTTGGTGACCATAGGACCAGAATTTTCTTGGGTTCTGGCAAGGTCTTTCCCTAAGGTATGACGGTGGAAGTTGTATGTTTCATGCATCAATCTTTTTATAGACACACGAATTTCTAACAACATTTTCTAACCACATTTTTTGAATCGAGAGTGCAACAATCTCTGCTTCCTCAGCTTTTTCTGAATTATATTATTAGACCAAAGTGGGTCCTTTCCATCCTTAATCCACTTACTCAGCATATACTTCTTCAGAGTGCGATTTACAATCAGTTTAAACTTTGTACATGATTCCTCTACATCCATCATACTGAAACTAAGTGATGTCCATCCATTGTCTAAATAGGGTGCTAATAACTGGTTATCTGCCCTTTTCAGCCTCTCTGTACTGAGACTGTCGATAATGTCAGGCATGTCTGTAGCTACAACGTCTAAAATATTTGAGTTGTGTGTGGGTTGTTGAACTAGTTGCGCAAGACAGTTTGTGGGAAACATGTTAAAAACTATTTCTCAAGACTGTCTGTCACCTGCAGTGAACCCACAGATGTCCCAGTCTACATTTGATAGATTAGAGTCACCTCTAACTAATACTACAAGATCATTGTATTTTCACACTATGAAGCATAGATTTTCTTTGAATGATTTTACAACTGTTATGGCAGAATCCTCCCTCGAGTTCCTGTAATAAAGACTTGTATACAAAAATGTACATCTTTCTAATAATTTGTTACATGTTCTAAATTGTGTTTACGAATTTCAATACGTTCTTTTACGAAATTACTGCAAATGTTTCTTTTTAAGTTAATCTGTAACAATGTTACTAACAAATAAATTAATCTGTAATAATGTTACTAGCAAATCAAAAAAAATTGTTGAAACTTATTTTATTATAAAGTTGTCCACACTTGTGGCCCATGAGATATTAAGGTTTTGACTATGTGGCTCGTGTGTGTCAGAAACTTGCTGATTACTGCCTTATAGGAAATCTGGTACACTCTTGTAGGGAAAATTGAAGCTCACATTCTTATCCGACCCACACTACATTGAGAACAAATTTACAGTAACAAATGGATTAAATACCTATGTGTCTTACAAACATTATCGTTAACAGTTTCACACGTCATAGTATTCACTGGCATGTTACTTTAGATAACGCACTCTTTGTACTGAAACTACTTGTATTTTTCCAATGTAAAGCACCCATTTTCAACATTTCAAATGTTCAAGGTTTACACAAATCATCTTGATTTGGTACTGTTTTCATTTTTTTTATTATGTGTAATGTATTCTACAGTCTGACATTTTTTTCCAGTTTTATACACAACTTCCTGAGTTATCAGTATGTTTATTATTTCTTCTTCTTTAATGGAATCAAGAGCAGCTGTTAAAAAAAATTTGTTTTATTGAAGTACATTCCAGAAATGTATGTTGTGTGACCATACTTGCTGCAATTCCACATATCAAACAGATATAAAAATGGGTGAGTGGGGAGTTAAAAACAGCTCAAGTTTCTCAACTTACAGACAAATAATGCTTCAATGTTAGGTTTGTGTCTAATGTTTGCAAACAGGCAATGTATCAATTTATTTTATACTGAATATGCACAGGAGGTAACCTTCCTTCTACAGAATATCAAAAAAGATATTGAATTGGACTGCAGACTTCCTAGTGCACAGAAATTGGTATGTCATTCTTAATTGGGAAACAACATTATAAACAAAGGTAGCATCCAGCGTACCTCAATATAATGTGATAGAGTTGCTGCTGCTCGCAATATACATAATAATGTCTGCAACTTTACAAGGCTTTCTGCAGATGAACTGTTGTAGAGGTGACATCATTAAAAACATGTACCAAAATACAGAGAGACCTGCAGACAATTAGCACCTGAACGGCTGTGCCTTTTCACAGAAACCATCCCGGTATATGCCTGGAGTGATTTTGGGAAATCATGGGAAACCTATACCAGGATAGCCAGACATGGGTTTGGATTGCCATCCTCCAAAATGCAATTTCAGTATGCTAACCTCTGTGCTACCTTGCTCGGTAGTAACAGTGGAATCAGCCAGTCTTGGAGTTTCTGCCTTGAGCATTTAAAGATCAAATGTGTACATAAATCTAGACATGGGGAAGGCAGATGAGAGACTCAGATATGGTGAACGAATCTCGAGGAAGTCTATTTCATACATACATGAAGGGGTCGATTACATGATGCTTATTCATTAGTCTGGGCCATTTAGCATGTTGGATTGACACAAGGATGGAAAAGAATCAAAGAAGGTCATCACAGGTTTGTGTAGCCTGTGTCATAGCGGCCCTTTATTTAGAGGGGCTGCACAGCTGATATGCAAGATGGGTTGCCGACCTCCTTGAAGGAGCGCGAAGAGAAACATTGCCAGCGGATATAAACAAACAGACTTTTCAACAAATGGAACTCATATGTCTCATGTAGCCCTCTGTAGCCCCGGCTTTATAAGCATGCCTGGACAGTCAGACTGGCAGAACAGTTCCGGCTAGTACTTGCACCGGCCCTAGCATTGTATACACTCACCGTAGCATTGTAGTAGCACCTTGTATTGTGTAACTAGTAGAGTAGGTTTTGGTCAGTTTTTTCTCCATTGTCTTGTTTCCTTATCTGTTTTGCCACCACAAGAGTTGTGAGGTTTTCTCGTTGTGTTTAAAACTTAGTGTATGCCAAGAAGGCATTTTAACTTTAATTATAATAAAGTGTGTTCAAATTGACTGTTACTTCTTTCCTGCCAACTGCAGGACACTACAGCCTGCGTGAAGCTGTCACTGAAATATTTAAAAAAAAAAAAAAAAAAGTTACAAGAGGAAGAGAGAGCCTTACTCACAAAAATCTGAGACCTACATTCTAAAATGAGTTAAGAAACATGCTACTTACATCTTCTAAAATTAGAGGAATTTAGGTTCATATGGAAGGGTACTGGTAGTCTTTCTTTCTTTCTACATAAAGGGTGTGAAAATGATATGTATTTAAAATTTTAGAGTGTTTAGGGGTGGGAAAATGAAACTTTTTTTATGTGACAAAAATGTCATAGGTGTACCGTTCATCTGCTAAGGATCCATGAAGACTTTGATGCTGGTGATGTTCAGAGGTGGTGTTTGAACTATTGTTAATTATGTTAATGCACAACTGGCATCTGTGTGCTTTCAACAGCCACAGTAGACATGTCTGGGAGTTGTTCCACTGTCAACAGAGATTTGTCATAAATGTGTGGACTGGTATTGTTCACGATCATCTGATTGGGCCATATCTTACTCATAATAAGCTCAGTGGAGGAAATCACTGTATCTTTGTTCCTGAATTACAACTGGAAATACTGGCAAATATCTTGCTAGCTGTCGGGTAACAATTATGGTTCCAGCACAATGGTTCCAACACAACAGTTTGTTTCCAGAATGAGATTTTCACTCTGCAGCGGAGTGTGTGCTGATATGAAACTTCCTGGCAGATTAAAACTGTGTGCCCAACCGAGACTCGAACTCGGGACCTTTGCCTTTCGCGGGCAAGTGCTCTACCATCTGAGCTACCGAAGCACGACTCACTTGCCCGCAAAAGGCAAAGGTCCCGAGTTTGAGTCTCGGTCGGGCACACAGTTTTAATCTGCCAGGAAGTTTCACAACAGTTTGTTGTTGATGTCAGTGAATATTTAGATAATGTTTTCACCAATTGTTGGATTGGGACATGTGGGCCAGTACTTTGGCCACCATGTTCTTCCTACATCACTCATATGGACTTCTTTGTAGGAGGGAGAAAAAATATTTGGCGTATGAGGCGTCAAACAGACACTGCAGAAGAGCTGGTTGCCTAAAGCTGCAGTCATTATAAATGAAACACCTGGTTGTTTTGAATGCATAACAGAAGTGCAGTACCCAACCTTCAAGGACCCATTTGTGTCATGTAGCAGAAGTACTATTTTTTTCTTGCCTCTACCCTACAAATCTATACACACAGTTTTTTTATACGCTGTACAATCCATCGATCTGTGAATGGAATAGGGTGGGAAGAAAAAGAGATTGGTACACTTTGCCACTTTATGGTGGTTTGTGGAATGTACACCTCGTTCTTCTCAAAGTGACATGGTAATTGCCAGTTTTAAATATAAGTGTTTTCAATTGTAGCAAAAAACATCACAGCTCAGAAATTAAAAATATCGATGAATGAATTTTGGATGTGTGAAGAATTGAATACTAATCCAGGTGGCTATTTTCTTTATAAAGTTTCAAGAAGCAGTAACACGAGAGAAGTTAGAAATATATTACAACCCAGCCACAATTCCCCTTCCACGCACACACACACACACACACACACACACACACACACAGAGAGAGAGAGAGAGAGAGAGAGAGAGAGAGAGAGAGAGAGAGGGAGGGAGGGAGGCATTTAGGTAGTCATTCTTCCTCCACTCCATACGTGAATGAAACCATAATACATAACACTATATGAAGTACCCTCTACTATGCACTTCACAGTGAACTGCAGAGAAGGGTGTAAAAGTAGATAGATAAAAACCATTCGGCCACTAAAAAGCGATAATTCCTTGGTTGTGATGGTGTTTTCAGATGAGTGTTATCGTCTTGGGCTGGCTTCATACATCCACCCTTGAGCAATCATTGTAATTAGTAATTAGTTAAGGATTACAGGTTTATTTCTTGACACACTGAAACATGCAGTAGTAACAACCAGACATTTGAAAAAAAAAAAAGGGGGGGGGGGAGATCAGACAGTCAACTTTAATTACAGACCCATTTCAGAAGTGTTTGAGAATGCAGACTATAATGAATGACTGACTCATTTTTTGGAGCAAAACTTGTTAACTGTCTTTCATTTGGGATTTTGTACAGTCTCCTCTACAGAGAACCTATATACGATTGAACAAATTAGTCAGGGGATGATTAAAGAAGGAAAATTATCCTGGTCTATAAGCACAGCATCATATTCTACTTGGCAAACTAAAATGTTATGGCATTAATGACATCCCTCTTGCATGACTAGTCTTGTCCCTTTGATAGACATTGGCTGCAAGCAGTCCAGTGCACCTACCAGTGAGGCCTTTGCAAACCCTCATTCCTATCATATGCAATGAGAAGTACAAATGTGACTATCCATCTAGACACTTGACACTTTATTAATTTCACCTACTGCATGTTATGACAATGGTTCCATTCTTCATGGTTACAGAAAAGTAAATTGTGATTATGATGGTTTGCAGTGCTATTCCTTGAGAGTGTATTATTGTCCACCAGTGCCATTGATTGAGTCTTCTAGGTGTCTCACATGTGATTATAAATTGTTCCCACTGTCCATAAACAAAAGAAAGATTAGCATTTAACCAGGTGTCCATCTCTACCCAAGTTTGACCTGCCTCCAAAATTCACAGTTCATCTGATTAACAAGAGAGCTCCACTCCAAGTTTAAACGCAGCCAAAACCTCTCAGACAAACTGAAGCTAAACGATGTCAAAGTTAGCGTAAGGAGGGCTATGCGTGAAGCGTTCATTGAATTCGAAAGTAAAATTCTATGTACCGACTTGACAGAAAATCCTAGGAAGTTCTGGTCTTACGTTAAATCAGTAAGTGGCTCGAAACAGCATATCCAGACACTACGGGATGATGATGGCATTGAAACAGAGGATGACACGCGTAAAGCTGAAATACTAAACACCTTTTTCCAAAGCTGTTTCACAGAGGAAGACCGCACTGCAGTTCCTTCTCTAAATCCTCGCACAAACGAAAAACTGGCTGACATCGAAATAAGTGTCCAAGGAATAGAAAAGCAACTGGAATCACTCAATAGAGGAAAGTCCACTGGACCTGACGGGATACCAATTCGATTCTACACAGAGTACGCGAAAGAACTTGCCCCCCTTCTAACAGCCGTGTACCGCAAGTCTCTAGAGGAACGGAGGGTTCCAAATGATTGGAAAAGAGCACAGATAGTCCCAGTCTTCAAGAAGGGTCGTCGAGCAGATGCGCAAAACTATAGACCTATATCTCTTACGTCGATCTCTTGTAGAATTTTAGAACATGTTTTTTGCTCGCGTATCATGTCATTTCTGGAAACCCAGAATCTACTATGTAGGAATCAACATGGATTCCGGAAACAGCGATCGTGTGAGACCCAACTCGCCTTATTTGTTCATGAGACCCAGAAAATATTAGATACAGGCTCCCAGGTAGATGCTATTTTTCTTGACTTCCGGAAGGCGTTCGATACAGTTCCGCACTGTCGCCTGATAAACAAAGTAAGAGCCTACGGAATATCAGACCAGCTGTGTGGCTGGATTGAAGAGTTTTTAGCAAACAGAACACAGCATGTTGTTATCAATGGAGAGACGTCTACAGACGTTAAAGTAACCTCTGGCGTCCCACAGGGGAGTGTTATGGGACCATTGCTTTTCACAATATATATAAATGACTTAGTAGATAGTGTCGGAAGTTCCATGCGGCTTTTCGCGGATGATGCTGTAGTATACAGAGAAGTTGCTGCATTAGAAAATTGTAGCGAAATACAGGAAGATCTGCAGCGGATAGGCACTTGGTGCAGGGAGTGGCAACTGACCCTTAACATAGACAAATGTAATGTATTGCGAATACATAGAAAGAAGGATCCTTTATTGTATGATTATATGATAGCGGAACAAACACTGGTAGCAGTTACTTCTGTAAAATATCTGGGAGTATGCGTACGGAACGATTTGAAGTGGAATGATCATTTAAAACTAATTGTTGGTAAGGCGGGTACCAGGTTGAGATTCATTGGGAGAGTGCTTAGAAAATGTAGTCCATCAACAAAGGAGGTGGCTTACAAAACACTCGTTCGGCCTATACTTGAGTATTGCTCATCAGTGTGGGATCCGTACCAGGTCGGGTTGACGGAGGAGATAGAGAAGATCCAAAGAAGAGCGGCGCGTTTCGTCACTGGGTTATTTGGTAACCGTGATAGCGTTACGGAGATGGTTAATAAACTCAAGTGGCAGACTCTGCAAGAGAGGCGCTCTGCATCGCGGTGTAGCTTGCTCGCCAGGTTTCGAGAGGGTGCGTTTCTGGATGAGGTATCGAATATATTGCTTCCCCCTACTTATACTTCCCGAGGAGATCACGAATGTAAAATTAGAGAGATTAGAGCGCGCACGGAGGCTTTCAGACAGTCGTTCTTCCCGCGAACCATACGCGACTGGAACAGGAAAGGGAGGTAATGACAGTGGCACGTAAAGTGCCCTCCGCCACACACCGTTGGGTGGCTTGCGGAGTATCAATGTAGATGTAGATGTAGACCTAATTGTTTATGCCATCTCAATGTCTTCCGCCTCCCCTTTATCACATACCATGCTATTCACAAGGATACCTATGAAAAGAATAATGATGTAGACACCCCTTAACTCATTACAACTAAGTACTCTTCTTTCCTAACCAACAATCCTCATTTGCCAAAGACCATAGCTTATACAGTTTATCTAAATTTCTCTTCCTCATGACTAGCTGAGGCAATTACTTTTGTACACTCATAAATACATTTTGTATCAGCTTCTATTACAGTTACTATTATTATTATTATTAGTAGTAGTAGTAGTAATAGTAGTAGTAGTCGTGGTGGTGGTGGTAGTAGCAGTATTGCTGGAATTAGCAGCTATAGCTCTTAGTCAGTAAAGTTATTCACATTATGCTGTTCAACCATTTTTAATTCTATTACTGTTGCCATTTTATTACTATTTATCATATTAAATTTATTAGCATTTAAAGTATATAATGTAAAATTTAATGTATATGTAAAACCCTGGACTCATACAAGGTAGAATAAATAAAGCTAAAGTCCATTTAACATGATGAATGTACATTGCAGCACTCTGGTTTGATTGTGGTGGCCCTACAGAACACACTTGCAGTAATGCCAATTTTGACTTTGTGTCACTTCCTCCACATTTTCTTCATTTATTTCTGTTTTCATGATTTCTACATAATTTCTGGAAACCAGTTGGTTGATTTCCATACACGACGACATTGAATAAAAGTAGTTTTCACATACTCTACTATACCCCAACATCGATCACTCTTTTGCCACTAGCACAAGTCAGCCTACTTCATACAGATGATATATGGCATATCATGAAAAGTATACAAAAGGTGTAATTCTTCAAGATTTCCTGGAAATCTGTTGACATCTTGAAGTCTTGGGTGTTCTGTTGGATACCACAATCATTCAAGCACAATCTTTCAACAACAAGGCCCACTGTCTTCACAGCAGCAACTCGAGACTGCTACTCAAGTGAAATGGCTCCAATATTTATACCCACTTCCTCCTCCCTCCATGGTTGTTTCTGTCTGCAGTCTTTTCCCGCTAGAAGCTTCCCGAGACATTCCTGCCTCCACGGTCAGATTTAAGCGTTCTGGCTGCGGTCCATTCTCACTAGAAACTTCCTGAAGCCATCCATCTTTTTGTCTTTGTCCAGTACCCCTGACAGTGATCTGGCGGGTTTGTCCTTGGTACGATGCACCTGGTTTTCTGTCTGGGGTTCATTCCTAAATTTTCACATTCTCAGTTCTTTTTGTTGAATTCTACTGCTCTCACCACTGCATTTTTGGCACTTGTAATACATGATCCAAGGCTTTGCTGGGTTGGTAGCCAGTTTCACAATTCATGAGATTTCCATAACCTTAATTTGTATTGACTCTCTTATAACACTGCCCCAGTATCTGTGGGGTGTTTGTCACAATCCTGTTTTTTCTATAGTTCATAGAATGATTAACACATTCTGGTCATTGTCCATAGAAACTATGGGCATGTTGTGATTCCCCTAACAGTTGGCACTTGGAGAATCTTGAAACTTGGATTTCCTGATTGTTACTTCAAAATCCAGCATGTTATGGCCAAGCAGTGATGGCTTGAAGTCAGTCATTCACTCCTGTAGTACTTCAGAGAGCCACTAGATGCTATTCCTGCTCCCACAAAGTGCTATGTGCCTTTAAAGCCATATTACAGGTGTGATCAGTTCCCGTGCTTTCGTTGTAGCAGTATGCTTCCATAGTTGTCTTGGTCGCAAAAGTCTGTTGTGAAGTGGGGGACAGTTTGACAGATAAAGTCATTCTGAGGTTGCTCAAAGAATCTGGATCGGAAATTGATGATGATCGTTTTGAAATTGACAACACTATTTCTGAAACAGACATTAAACATTAAGTGTCAACAGGGGTCACAATTACATTTATGGTAGGTTTACTGACTTGCATAATGTGTTTTGAAGGAAACAACAAGTGTTTTTAAAATGGAAATGAGCCATCAGTGAAGCTCCCATTCAAGAAGGCAGAACACACCAATGGCAAGAGTCTCCAAGAAAAGTCATTGCCTGGGCAAATGATGATGTTTGACGCTAGTTTCTTGTCTTTGAATGTGTAAGTAATGTTTAGGCACCTTTGGAAGCTGAAAGTGCCAAATTTGACTTTGGAGCCCGTTTATTGATAGAAATGTGATAAAATACATAATAACCAAAACAAACTTCTATGCAGGATAAACTAGAAAAACTGTGGAGGAAATGCTATGAAGTTACACGAGATGTATAAGGTTTTTACTACAAAACAAACAATGGAAAATACAGAGTGAAACGCAAAAATATTATTAAAATGGTAGTTGCTACCCACCATATAGTGAAGATGTTGAGTTGCAGGTGGGCACAACAAAAAGACTGTCAGAAAGTGAGCTTTTGACCAACGAGGCCTTCATCACACACATACACACACACACACACACACACACACACACACACACACACACAGCTCACAGACACACACACCCCATGTGGTGGAAGGTTAGTAGGAGACTGCAGTGGGGAGGGGGAGGGATATCAGGGTAGAGGTGGGGGACAGTAAAGTGATGCTTGTGGGAGCATCCAGGAGCAAGGTGGAGAGAGGGTAGGGTAGCAAGGTGTGGTGGGGAGGCTAGATGGAGAGCAATAGGGGTGGGGGAGGGGCAAGAGACAGTGGAACAGGAGAAAGTAAAAAGATTGTGGGTGCGTTTGTGGAATAGAGGGTTGTGTAGTGCTGGAATGGGAACGGGAAATGGGCTAGATGGGTAAGGACAATGACTTGCAAAGGTTGAGACCAAGAGGGCTATGGGAATGTAGGATTCCTGCAGATAGAATGACCACTGGTACAAAGTAGAAAAGCTGGTGTTGGTGGGAAGGATCCAGATGGCACAAGCTGTAAAGCAGTCATTGAAATGAAGAACGTAGTGTTGAACAGCATGCTCAGCAATGGGGTGGTCCACCTGTTTCTTGACCACAGTTCGTCAGTGGCCATTCAAGTGCACAGACAGCTTGTTGGTTGTTATGCCCACATAGTATGCAGCACAATGGTTGCAGCTTAGCTTGTAGATTACATCACTGGTTTCAGAGCTAGCTCTGCCTTTGATGAGGTAGGTGATGCCTGTGACTGGACTGGAGTAGGTGGTAGTGGGAGGATGTATGGGACAGGTCTTGGATCTACATCTATTACAGGGATATGAACCATGAGGCAAAGGATTGGAAGCAGAGGTTGTGTAGAATGGATGAGGATAATGTATAGGTTTGGTGGGAAATGGAATACCACTGTGGGTGGGGTCAGAAGGATTGTTGGTACGAAACTCTTCATTTCAGGGCACAACAAGAGATAGTCCAAACCCACGAAGAGAATGTGATTCAGTTGCTCCAATCCTGGGTGGTACTGAGTCATGAGGGGAATGTTCCTCTGTCACCAGACAGTGGGACTTTGGGAGGTGGTGGGTGACTAGAGAGATAAAGCACAGAAGATCCGTTTCTGTACAAGATTAAGATGGTAATTATAATCTGTCAAGGTTCAGTGAGACACTCGGTATATTTTGAGAGGGACTGCTAATCACCTTAGGCATGATGGCCAAAGGTGGCTGGGCTATGTCTAAGGGACTTCTTGGTACGGAATGGGAGTCAGCTGTCAAAGTGAAGGTAATGCTGCTGGTTGGTAAGTTCGATATGGACAGAGGTACTGATCCAACCATCTTCGAGGTGGAGGTCAACATCGAGGAAGGTGGCTTGTTGGGTTGAGTAGGACTATGTGAAGTGAATGGGAGAGAAGGTTTTGAGGTTCTGAAGCAATATGAATAAAGTGTCCTCACCCTTGATCCAGATCACAAAGATGTCATCAATGAGTGTGAACCAGCTGAGGGGTTTGGGATTCTGGGTGTTTAGGAAGGATTCCACCACATGGCACATGAATAGGTTGGCACTGGATGGTGCTATGTGGGTGCCCATAGCTGTTCCCCAGATTTGTTTGTAGATAATGCCTTCGAAGGAGAAGTAATTATGGGTGAGGATATAGTTGGTCATGGCGACTAGGAAAGAGGTTGTAGGTTTGGAATCCATTGGGCTTTGCAAAAGGTAGTGTTCAATAGCAGTAAAGCCATGGGCAATTAGGAATGTTAGTAGAAAGGGAGATGGCATAAGTAGTGACAAGCAGGGTGCCACATGGTAAAGTAACAGGAACTGCGAGGAATCGGTGGAGGAAATAAGTTGGTATCTTTTATATAGGATGGTAGATCGCAGGTGAAGGTGTTGGTCCATAAAAACGGATATTCTCTCAGTGGGGCCACAGTAACCGGCCACAATGGATTGTCCTGGGTTGTTGGATTTATGGACTTTAGGAAGCATGTAGAACGTATGAGTGCGTGCAGCGATAGGGGTGAGGAGAGAGATGGACTTCAGGGAGAGGTTCTGGGTTGGGGCTAAGGATTTGAGGAGAGATGGGAGATCCTGCTGAATTTCTGGAATGGGGTCACTGTGGCAGGGTTTGTAGGTCAATCAATGTGACAGCTGGCACAGTCTTTCTGCCAGGTAATCCTTGCAGTTCACAACAGTGGTGGAGCCATTGTCAGAAGGTAGGATTACAAGGTCAGAATCAGGTTTTAGGTGGTGGATTGTGATTCTTTCTGTGGATGTAAGGTTAGTTTGTATGTTGAGTGCTTTGGGAAATGATGGTGAGGCAAGGTTCAAAGTTAAGAAATTTCGGAAAGTTAATAGGTGGTGATATGGGGGCAGTTGGGGGTGGATCACAGTTGGATGGAGGAGTGAACTGAGTCGGCCAGGGTTTAAATTGGTTGAGTCTGATTCGTAGAGTTGGTGGAGAAAAAGTGTTTCCAGTGTAGGAGTGGGAGAATTTCTTGAACAAGTCCTGCATGACTGAATTTGGGGGAGGGGGTTGGGGGGTGGGAAGGCCTTTGGCAAGAATGGACACCACTCCCCACATTCCTACCTTCCACATGCTTCCTAATGTCCATAAACCGATCCATCCAGGATGCCCCATTGTTTCCGGTTACTGTGCCCCCTGAGAGGATATCTGCTCTCATAGACCAACTCCTGCAGCCTATTACCTGCAACCTACCTTCCTGCATATAAGATACCAACTATTTTCTCCACCAATTCTCCACAGTTTCTGTTCTTTTACCTCATGGTGCCCTGCTTGTCACTATAGATACCACACCCTTTACACTAACATCCCTAATGCCCATAGCTTTACCGCTATGGAACACTACCTCTCCCAATGCTCGATGGATTCAAAACCTACAACCTCTTTCCTAGTCGCCATGACCAACTACATCCTGACACACTATTAAATCTGCTTTGAAGTCTTAACTTACAAATGAATCTGGGGTACGGCTATGGGCACCCACATGGCACCACCCTATGGCAATCTTTTGATGGGCCACCTAGTGGAATCCTCCCTTAACACCCGGAATCCTAAACCCCTGACCTTGTTTAGACTCACTGAGGACATCTTCATGATCTGGATCGAGGGTGAGGACACCTTATCCACATTCCTCTATAACCTGAACACCTTCTACCCATTTCACTTCGCCTGCTCCTACTCAACCCAACAAACCACCTTCCTCTATGTTCAATGCCACCTCAAAGACAGCTGCATCAGTATCTTCGTCTGTAACAAACCTACCAACCATCAGCAATACCTCCATTTTGACAGCTGACTCCCATTCCATGAGAATCTGATAGTTGAGCATGGTTTATGTTCTTACAGAGGAAGAATTTGAATTAGAGTATATATCAGGAACAAGTCAAAAAGAGTGGTATAAAGTTTTTCATTATTAGTTATTCTGTAGCAGGCCATGTTTTGATTGGTGAACTGGGGAAACAGATAATAGTGCATATTCAGCAGTCCTTTCTTTATGTGACAATTATCTACAGAAGGGTCAAACATTGTACATGAATTGGTTTCAAACAAGTGTGCTGTAGGCATAGTAATGAGTAATAGAAGAAGGCTGTCACAAGAATTCAAACAGAATAAATTAACAATAACAAGTGGACAAATGATATTCAAGCGAGAAAAATTCCATTGTAGCACTTCACTGGAAAGACACTAGGGATGTGTCTGCCTTGTAAATAAAACATAGCATGACAAGTAACGACACCAACACAAAATCCAAAAGTAGAATAGTAGAAAAGCTGATGCCCAATCTCATATTTGATTATGATAATAATAAAACTGGTGTTTATCATGGAGATCAGTTAGTGACCTATTGTTATTTTCAACAATGAGCAATGAAATGATGGAAGAAGGTATTTTTTCCATGTATTTGTGATGTGTGTTGTCAATTTCTATTTTCTCTACAAGAAACTTAGACCTATGTTTCACAAATGAACCAACTAGTTTACATTTATGGTGAACCAGGGAAACAAATTCTTGAGAAAGCAAGTGAAGATTTTATTGAAAACAAAACGAAGTGCTCTACAGCAAACAGGTTAGTCGCAAGGCATTTCCCCACACAACCCACCGACAACGAACAAGAAGTATGCTTCAAGATACTGCATTATTTGTTCTGACAAAGGTACACTCAGTACTGGCAAACAAGTGAAAAGAGAGACTAAGCGGTGTTATGAAGAATGTAAAGTAGGATTATGTCTACCTGCTTCAAGCAATATCATATATGGGTGAATTTCACCCAATGAAAACAGTTACATAAATTCAATGAGTTACTTTTGCACATTTATTTTACAAATAAATTTTTATGCACTCATTTACAAACCTTTCTCTACCTCTGAATCTTCTAATTTTCAAAACATAATTATTCTGAAAATATGTACAAGATTTCAAAATACCTTAAATGAATGTGAAGGTAAAAGATGATGGTATGTATTTCAATAAAAATGTTTTACTTTTCTTCTTCACCTTATAAGCAGGAGCCCTACAAAGAAGTCAAAAAAGTGTATGACTTCTGGGGGATTGCAGCAGTCAGTGTGACCCAATTGGAATGTGTTAAGTTACAGGTAGTGCTCAGAGATGGCTCATTCAGTTATGCGTGCCAGCTGTGTGTCTCTGATGTTCTTGGCAGCTGATGTCCATTGTCCTAGTTGTTTGGTCAATGTACAACATGCCATATTGGCAAGGTATATTATAAATCCCTGGTTTTTCTAAGCCTGGGTCATCAAAACCAAACACTGCCAGCTATGAGAGACTGGCACTAGAAAAGCTCGGGAAGATAGCAGTTTTGCCAGCAGATAAAGTGATCTCCACAGTCATCATGCAGCAGACTGATTATCATAAGAAAGTCTGTCAACATCTGAAGGACCCAACATACAGACTTCTGGAATTTGATCCTATGGACAAAGTGCACCAACTGTATGGGCTGCCGGTGGCACACAAGAAGGGTGTGCCACTGCACCCAATAGTCAGCAACTTTGGCACATCAACATACCCAGCAGCTAAGAATTTGAAGAAAATGCAATGCCCATAAGTGAGGAAGCATACTCACCAGATCTGGAATTTGGAGGACTTTTGCAACATCTCAAGCAAGTGCATATCATGGGATCTGATAAATGGTCAGTTTTGATGTGGTCTATCTGTTTACCAAGGTACCACTGAAAGATTCACTGGAACTGATTGCAAAGTAATTTGATGATGCTCTGATGGATCTGTTCAGGCATCTACTGACTTCAATGAATTTTCTGAATGGGGACCAATATCATGAGCAGACAGAAGGAGTGGCCACGAGCTGCCTCATCTCCAGCAGTTGTCAATCTGTTCATGGAGAAATTTGAAAAGGAAGTATTGTAGATTTCTAGATACAAATCCACATACTTCTTCATGTACGTTGGTGATACCTTTGTGTTCTAGCCTCATGGTAGGAAAAGGCTCAATGTGTTTCTAAAACATCTTAAATCACAACACTCAATTATGAAGTTCACCAGGTATTGGAGAAGAATGGTCAGTTGTCATTTCTGGGTGTACTTGTCAAAGGAGAGCAGATGGCTCATTTGGTCATAGTATGTATTGCAAACCAACACACCCTGATTTATACCTGCAAGCTAGCAACTGCCGTCACTCAGCACAGAAGAATGGAATTCTAAAGACAGTGCTCCACAGGGCACACACCTTGTTTGACTCGGATAATTTGGCATTTGAAATAAAGCATCTACGCTCAGTCTTCTGCAAAAATCAACACACAGTCATACAGAATCAGAATGGGTTTCAACCAACCAGTCACCCACCTGATGAAGAAGAAGAGCACGATAAAGCAAAAACTGTGGCATACCTGACTTATGTAGGATCTATTTCTGCCAAGATCAGCATCAAGCTCCAGAAGCATAATGTCAAGTGTGTGTTCTGTCCACCTTCTGAAATAAGAGGACTACTGGGAAATGTGAAAGATGACCTGGGCTTAGAAATACCAGGAATTTATAATATACCGTGCCGAAGTGGCCTGTCGTACATTGGCCAAATAATTACGAGGGTGTACTGAAAACTAATGCCTCTCAATTTTTTATGTCAAAACTCTAAAAACTTTTTAAATAAAACAAACTTTATTAACAATCTACATCTTTATTCTTCATGTATACACACTGCAGCCCTCTGTTGCTAGAGGGCTTCAAATTGTAGTGTGTAACGTGGCAGTGTGTAATGTAACTACACCAGTGTGTGAGAAACTGCCCCTGGAATCGTGTTCTGAATTGGAGGAGTTCTTCCACACATGGAGCACCCTTTCCTTGAGCACGGCAACACCAAACCATACACGAGCACTGTGACATCCGCAACAATCAACCATCTTAGATCCACTTTCATCGATCATACTCCATACAGTTCTGATTTAACCTCATCTGGTTTTCATGTATCAAACTTAAGGAATGCCTTCCAGGACTACATTTTGATAGTGATGAAGCAGAGCTGAGATTGTGGCTCAGTCAACAAGCCTAAACATTCCACAGCGACAATATCAACAAATTGGTCTCTTATTGGAAGAAACATGTTCATTGCTGGGCCGTCTATGATAAACAATAAATATAATAGGGAAACATTCCACGTGGGAAAAATATATTTAAAAACAAAGATGATGTGACTTACCATACGAAAGCGCTGGCAGGTCGATAGAAACACAAACAAACACATACATACACACAAAATTCTAGCTTTCGCAACCAATGGTTGCTTCGTCAGGAAAGAGGGAAGGAGAGGGAAAGACAAAAGGATGTGGGTTTTAAGGGAGAGGGTAAGGAGTCATTCCAATCCCGGGAGCGGAAAGACTTACCTTAGGGGGAAAAAAGGACAGGTATACACTCGCACACACACACATATCCATCCGCACATACATAGACACAAGCAGACATTTGTAAAGGCAGAGAGTTTGGGCAGAGATGTCAGTCAGGCGGAAGTAAAGAGGCAAAGATGTTGTTGAAAGACAGGTGAGGTATGAGCAGCGGCAACTTGAAATTAGCGGAGGTTGAGGCCTGGCGGATAACGAGAAGAGAGGATATACTGAAGGGCAAGTTCCCACCTCCGGAGTTCTGACAGGTTGGTGTTAGTGGGAAGTATCCAGATAACCCGGACGGTGTAACACTGTGCCAAGATGTGCTGGCCGTGCACCAAGGCATGTTTAGCCACAGGGTGATCCTCATTACCAACAAACACTGTCTGCCTGCGTCCATTCATGCGAATGGACAGTTTGTTGCTGGTCATTCCCACATAGAAAGCTTTACAGTGTAGGCAGGTCAGTTGGTAAATCACGAGGGTGCTTTCACACGTGCCTCCGCCTTTGATCGCGTACACCTTCCGGGTTACAGGACTGGAGTAGGTGGTGGTGGGAGGGTGCATTGGACAGGTTTTACACCTGGGGCGGTTACAAGGGTAGGAGCCAGAGGATAAGGAAGGTGGTTTGGGGATTTCATAGGGATGAAGTAAGAGGTTACGAAGGTTAGGTGGACGGCGGAAAGACACTCTTGGTGGAGTGGGGAGGATTTCATAAAGGATGGATCTCATTTCAGGGCAGGATTTGAGGAAGTCGTATCCCTGCTGGAGAGCCACATTCAGAGCCTGATCCAGTCCCGGAAAGTATCCTGTCACAAGTGGGGCACTTTTGTGGTACTTCTGTGGGAGGTTCTGGGTTTGAGGGGATGAGGAAGTGGCTCTGGTTATTTGCTTCTGTACCAGGTCGGGAGGGTAGTTGCGGGATGTGAAAGCTGTTTTCAGGTTGTTGGTGTAATGGTTCAGGGATTCCGGACTTGAGCAGATTCGTTTGCCACGAAGACCTAGGCTGTAGGGAAGGGACCGTTTGATGTGGAATGGGTGGCATCTGTCATAATGGAGGTACTGTTGCTTGTTGGTGGGTTTGATGTGGACGGACGTGTGAAGCTGGCCACTGGACAGATGGAGGTCAACGTCAAGGAAAGTGCCATGGGATTTGGAGTAGGACCAGGTGAATCTGATGGAACCAAAGGAGTTGAGGTTGGAGAGGAAATTCTGGAGTTCTTCTTCACCGTGAGTCCAGATCATGAAGATGTCCTCAATAAATCTGTACCAAACTCTGGGTCGGCAGGCCTGGGTAACCAAGAAGGCTTCCTCTAAGCGACCCATGAATAGGGTGGTGTACGAGGGGGCCATCCTGGTACCCATGGCTGTTCCCTTTAATTGTTGGTATGTCTGGCCTTCAAAAGTGAACAAGTTGTGGGTCAGGATGAAGCTCGCTAAGGTAATGAGGAAAGAGGTTTTAGGTAGGTTGGCAGGTGATCGGCGTGAAAGGAAGTGCTCCATCGCAGCGAGGCCCTGGACGTGCAGCAGGGATACGACTTCCTCAAATCCTGCCCTGAAATGAATCCATCCTTTATGAAATCCTCCCCACTCCACCAAGAGTGTCTTTCCGCCATCCACCTAACCTTTGTAACCTCTTAGTTCATCCCTATGAAATGCCCAAACCACCTTCCTTACCCTCTGGCTCCTACCCTTGTAGCCGCCCCCGGTGTAAAACCTGTCCAATGCACCCTCCCACCACAACCTACTCCAGTCCTGTAACCCGAAAGGTGTACTCGATCAAAGGCAGAGCCACGTGTGAAAGCACCCACGTGATTTACCAACTGACCTGCCTACACTGTGAAGCTTTCTATGTGGGAATGACCAGCAACAAACTGTCCATTCGCATGAATGGACACAGGCAGACAGTGTTTGTTGGTAATGAGGATCACCCTGTGGCTAAACATGCCTTGGTGCACGGCCAGCACATCTTGGCACAGTGTTACACCGTCCGGGTTATCTGGATACTTCCCACTAACACCAACCTGTCAGAACTCCGGAGATGGGAACTTGCCCTTCAGTATATCCTCTCTTCTCGTTATCCGCCAGGCCTCAACCTCCGCTAATTTCAAGTTGCCGCTGCTCATACCTCACCTGTCTTTCAACAACATCTTTGCCTCTTTACTTCCGCCTCGACTTACGTCTCTGCCCAAACTCTTTGCCTTTACAAATGTCTGCTTGTGTCTGTGTATGTGCGGATGGATATGTGTGTGTGTGCGAGTGTATACCTGTCCTTATTTCCCCCTAAGGTAAGTCTTTCCGCTCCCGGGATTGGAATGACTCCTTACCCTCTCCCTTAAAACCCACATCCTTTTGTCTTTCCCTCTCCTTCCCTCTTTCCTGACGAAGCAACCATTGGTTGCGAAAGGTAGAATTTTGTGTGTATGTATGTGTTTGTTTGTGTTTCTATCGAACTGCGAGCACTTTCGTATGGTAAGTCACATCATCTTTGTTTTTAAATATATTAAACAATAAATAATATATAAAAACAAAGATGGTGTCTTACCGACCGAAAGCGCTGGCAGGTCGATAGACACACAAACAAACACAAACATACACACAAAATTCAAAATATTGATATATTAAACAATAAATATGTAGACAAGAAGAATAAAGATGTAGAATATTAATAACATTAGTTTCATTTAAAAAGGTTTAGGAGTTTTCACATAACACTTTTGGAGGTGTTACTTTTCAACATGTTCCTGTAGGACAGGGACATCATGTGCCAATACATTAGAGGCAAACCCAGCAGGGGCAGGCAATTAAATCAGCCACCACCAAGCACTACATGGAACTTAAATAATTCCTTGAACTATGAAAAAACAAGGGTTCTGGCACAGACCCCAGATACTGCAGCAGTGTTATAAGAAGGTTACAACAGAGATAAAGGTGGCAGAAAACCTCATAAACTGTGAGACTGTATACCAACTCAGAAAAGCCTGGGATTCTGCACTGCAGTTTGTAAAAACATGATGGTAGCAACAGCAGAAGTCAACAAAAACAAGAACTGAGGATGTGGAGACGAGGAAGGAACCCCAGATAGAGCACAGGTGCACCGTACCGAAACAGAGACCGAGATCGCTGTCATGCACACCAGACTGAAAATGTAATGCCAGCTTGTGACCAGGCACACTGGACTGAAGATGGATCTCCAGTGGAAATGGATTGCACACGGAATGCCCAGAGACGATCAAGAAGTGGGGAGGCAGTAGGGATGAATATCGGACCCATTCCACTTGACTAGCAGACTCAGATAGCATCTGATGAAGACAATGAGTCATGTCAAAAGACTGTGCAGGGATGACACAGATATCAGACAGAACATCCTATACAAGAGGTGTTGGGAATACAGAAAAAGCATCCAATTCTAGTGCAGAGAATCAGAGATGCCGCTGATTTAAGAGACCTTGACAAAGGGCTGATAGTATTAGCCAAACGATGAGCAAAAGTAACTCACAGGCTATCCATGCATTACCTATTTTCAAAGGACATTTGATGATGTAGTAGCTGAGAGCAGAGAAGATGCTGGATTGTCAGATTGTCATTCCTCATCTGCTCATGGACTTTAAAAGACTTCCCTGGTTTTTTTTAAAAAAAAAAAAAAAAAAGTGCAACACAGGCTACAAAGTACATTACTGGCAAAGGCACAAGAGTTCAGAGTCCACAGGCCACAATATGTTACAGCAGAGGTGTCATATGTGTGATTTTATTGATTCAATGATATCATTAGTTAAGATGGTAGTGCTCATAGAAACTTTTTAACTAGATCACTCAACTGCAAGAATGAGGCCATATTCCTGGTTCTGTCAAGCTACATAGTTTTCCAGGAAAAAGCCTACTTGACATGTACACTGCAGGGCCAATACAGACCAGTGTTAGCAGTATTATGCACTAAGAGACATTCACTTGCGTCCTACTGGAATCTGTCCCTATTAAAAATGGTACTGAAACTTCTTGACTACACCAATATTACTGCTACCAGCTTGCACTGCTTCATGCCTGATGTATTCCCCACCATGTATGGCCATCTCCAGATGGACAGTTGTCCATGCTAAGAAAGAATTGTACTGCAGTGTTTTCCACACAGATTTCTGTTTGACATAATGATCCAGAAATACAGTTGATATAAAATTCTTGCAAAATACAGCTGGGATCTCTTTAAGAGCCAGCTCAGAGCTAATAAATCATATCGTCTTACCCTACAAGAATTGCAAGGACAGCTGATGCCATAGATGTTGAGTGAGATACCGCTTTGAACTATTGTACTCTTGAATCCATCAAACTAAAGATATTGTGCTATAAGAATCTATGTGAATTTCATGATTGTGTATTCAAATTCATATTCACTGCTGTTATATCTTAAGTTGCACATTCATAACAATGCATGAGAGAACAGAGGCAATGGCAGACTTGTCAACAAAAGTTATTATAATACAAATTAGGGATGTTGTGAGATGTTGTTGCCATTGCATGATAGCTGTAATTAAAGGCACGATAGCTGAAATTAAAGGAAGTGTGGGATAAAACACCAAGACGGCTACTAAAATTGAAGACCATCACTGTACAGAATGAAAGTATTGCTCCTTTGCCCATTTTAGTAGCTATATGATAAGAGTAATCAATTATATAATAGTATAATTGGATGGATAAAAAGTCTACTCACCAACCAGTGGCAGAACACACACATAAAAGGTTATAATTAGGCAAGTGTTTGGAGCCAGTGGCTCCTTTGTCAGGCACAAGGGTTGGAGGGGAAGGAAGAGGGGTGAAGAAAAAGGACTTGAGAGGTCTACAAAAAGGGGTAGATTTCGGGAAAGTCACCCAGAACCACGAGTCAGGGGAGACTTTCTGGATGGGACGAGAAGGAAAGACGGGTTGTTGGGTACTGCACCAACGAGATTTGAAAACCTGAGAGCTTAAAGGCGGAAGACAGGGTAATATGCAAGACTGAAATTCCTGCTTAAACATCATGCATGAGTTAGAAAGAGTGAAAAGTTAGGTGCATGGTATTTAACAGAGATAGCAGGGGAGAGGGGGGTGGGAGGCAGCAAAAATGGACAGGTAAGAAAATGAAAGGTGTAGAAAACTAAAACAGAGTGAAGAAAAGAGTAGTTACTGTGAAGAAATGCTGAGACCAAAGAAATTATCGTAAATTAAGGCCAGGTCGGTGGCGAGAACCAAGGACATGCTGTAGCCCTAGTTCCCAACTGTGGAGTTCCGAGAAACTGTTGTCTGGGAGAAGGATCCAGATGGCATGTGTGGTGAAACAGGCACCAAGGTCACAAATGTCAAGTTGTAGAGCATGCTCTGCAACAGGACACTATGTATTGCCAGTACGGACCCTCAGTTTACACCCATTCATACTAACTGATAATTTGGTGATAGTCATACCAAAGTAAAGGGCTGAACAGTGTTTACATAACAGCCGGTATAAGACATGTCATTTCACAGGTGGCTCTCCCTTTAATAGTATATGTTTTGCCCTTTACAGGGCTGGTACAAGTGGTGGTAGGAGGGTGCATAGGGCAAGTCTTGCAGCAGGGACGGTCACAGGGGTAGGAGCCATACAGTAGTAGGGAGAAGGATGCAGAAGGAGCATAGCGTCTGATAATAATATTGCGGAGATTAGGAGGCCGGCGAAAAGCTATTCTAGGAGTGTGGGCAAAATCTCAAACAGAATGGATCTCATTTCAGGGCATGATTTTAGGAAGTCATGGCCTTGTTGAAGTAACTGATCAATACTTTCAAGACCAGGATAATACTCGGTGACCAGTGATTACTCTGAAGTTGTTTTTGAAGGGACCAACAGTACTGGTAAATCTACTTTTGAACTAGGCTGGTGATGTAATTACATCCAATGAAGAGTGAGGTGAGACTGGTGGTGTATTGCTATAAAGAGTCTGCATCCGAACAAATATGTTAGCCTCGAATGCTAAGGTTGTAAGAGAGGGAACGTTTGATGTGGACAGGATGTCGACTGTCAAACTGTAAATACAATTGTTTGTTAGTAGGTATAATGTAGACAGAAGTGTGTAGCTGGTCTTCGCTGAGGGTGAGATCAACATCAAGGAAAGTGGCACGGGATTCGGATAGGACTACATGAAATTTAATTAGGAGAGGGTATTCAGAGATTCCAGGAATTTTAACAGGTCAGCCTCACCATGAGTACAAATAGTAAAGACGTCATCAATGTATCTAAACCAAACCAGAGGCTGAATACTTATGGATCCCAAGAAGGCCCCTCCGAGCAACCCACAAAAAGATTGGTATAGGAAGGAGCCATTCTGGTTCCCATGGCCGTACCCCTGATCTCTTTTGTGAGTCTGCCCCTTGAAGGTGAAATAATTGTCGGTAAGTATAAAACTGATTAAGGTGAGTGGGAAGGATGTCATAGGTTTGGAATCAGGTGGGCACTGACTGAGGAAATATTCAGCAGCAGCCAGACCACGTACGCAGGGAATGTTGGTATAGAGAGAGGTGGTATGAATGATGACAAGCAAGACGTGTGGTGAGAGAAGGACAGATACGGATTTCAGATGATCTAGGAAATGGTTGGTATCTTTGATATAGGAGGGAAGTCTTTGTACTATGGGTTGCAGGTGCTAATCAACTAACACAGATATAGGTTCGGTGCGTGCTGTGAAGCCAGCAACTATAGGACAGCCAGGATGATTGGGTTTGTCGATCTTAGGAAGATGGTAAAGGTGGGGGAGCGTGGTTTGGGTGGGTAGAGAAGTTCTGTTGACTGAGGAGTTGGTCCTTGTGAGGGGCCTGAGTTTTTAAGGAGGGAATGCAGTTCAGTTTGAATCACAGGATCTTGACAGCAGATGCTGTATATAGAGGTGTCAGACAGCTGACATAGTCTTTCACTAACATGCTCCTTACAGTCAAGTACCACAGTGATAGATCCTTTGTTTTCTGGGGTGACAATGATGGTGTCATCAGCTTTTAGAGTACATAGAGCTTGAAGTTCTGCAGAGGACAGGTTAGGATCATGTTGTAGGGATCTGAGGAAGGGTTGTGACGGAAGGCTGGATGTGAGGAATTTTTGGAAGGCTTGTAAGGGATGATTTTGAGGTAGTGGTGGTGGATCAAATTGGGATTGTGGCCAGAACAGTTCAAGACAGGGTTCAATGTCAAGATTGCTGTCGGAAACGTTTTTTATTGGGTTGCAAAGTGATACTTCTAGTTGACATTATGTGTAAAGGAAAGTCGGTTCCTCACCAAAGCAGCATGACCAAATGCAGGTTTAGGGCTGAAAGTGAGACCCTTAGATGATACAGATAATTGGGAGAGTGATTTAGATGAGAGGTTGATGACACTGTACTGTTGTGACTGGTTCTTGTGATTATGAATTATTCTTGGTCTGGGAGGCAGTGGTGGGCACTGTGGGATGTTAAGAAGGTTGGTGAAGCTTGGTTTGTAGGAGAAGAGGGGTGGGTGGTTGATGGTGTGGCTGTTTAGGAAGCTGCAGAGGGACAGGAAGGGAAATGCCACTGCTCAGGTAGTTTAGTAATAGGTGGGATAGCTTTTTGAGGTGAAATCTGAAGAATTCCTCACATCCAGCACTGCTTCACAACCGTTCCACAGGTCCCTACAACATGACCCTAACCTGTCCTCTGCAGAATTCCAAGGTCTAAGTTCCCTATAACCTGATGACTAAATCATTATCCTCCCAGCAGAGAAAGGACCTACCACTTGGTACTTGACTGAAAGGAGTATGTGAATGAAGGTCTACATCGGCTGTCTGAGACCTCTATATGCAACATCTGCCATCGAGATCCCACTGCTGTGATTCAAACTGATCTGCAGTCCCTCCTTAAAACCTTGGGCACCTCATAAGGACTAACACCTCAATTCAAACAACTTCTCACCCCACCCAAATCATGCATCACCACCTTTTCCATCTTCCTAAGATGCACAAACCCAATCAACCTGGACGTCCTATAGAAGCTGGCTTCAAAGCACCCACCAACCGTATATCTGCCTTAGTTGATCAGCAGCTGCAACCCACAGTACAAAGACTTCCCTCCTATATCAAAGATACCAACAGTTTCTTAGATCATCCCAAATCTGTCCCTGTCCCACTCCCACCACACACCTTGCTTGTCATTATTGATACCACCTCTCTACATACCAGCATCCCCCCTGTACATGGTCTGTCTGTTACCAAACATTTCCTTAGTGAGTGCCTACCTGATTCCAACCTTCCAACTCATCTTAATCAACTTTATACTTATCAACAACTACTTCACCTTTGGGGGGCAGACATACAAAAGAGATCAGGGGTACAGCCATGGGAACCAGGACAGCTCCATCCTAAGCCAATGGGTCACTTGGAGGGAGCTTTCCTGTGATCCATAAGCATTCACAGCCCCTGGTTTGGTTTTGATACATTGATGACATCTTTACCATATGAACTCATGATGAGGCTGACCTGTTAAAATTCCTGGAATTTCACATGTTCCTATTCCAAATTCCATCCCACTTTCCTTGATGTTGATCTCACTCTCAGCGAAGGCCAGCTACACATTTCTGTCCACATTAAACCTAATAACAAACAACAGTACTCACATTTTAACAGTCGCCATCCTCCCCATGTCAAACGTTCCCACCCATACAGCCTTAGCATTCGAGGCAAACATATTTGTTCGGATGCAGACCCTTTACAGCAATACACCACCATTCTCACCTCAGCCTTCACTGGTCATAATTACCCCATTAGGCTAGTTCAAAAGCAGATTTTCCATCACATCCAACCCTGCTACTGCTGATCCCTCCAAAAAACAATGTTGGAGCACACCACTGGCCACTGACTATTATCCTGGCATTGAATGTATTAATCAGCTACTTCGACAATGCCACGATTTCCTAGAATCATGCCCTGAAATGAGATCCATTCTGTTTGAGACTTTTCCCACCACACCTAGAATAGCTTTTCACCGTCCTCCTAATCTCAGCAATATTCTTGTCAGGCCCTATGCTCCTTCTCCCTACTGTATGGTTTCTATCTCTGTGACTGTCCCCACTGCAAGACTTCCACTCTGTACCCTCCTACCACCACCTATACTAGCCCTGTAACTGGCAAAACATATACTATCAAAAGGAGAGCCACCTGTGGAATGACGTGTCATATACAAGCTATTATGTAAACACTGTTCGGCCTTTTACAACGGCATGACTATCACCAAATTATCAGTTAGGATGAATGGGAATAAGCAGAGGTTGTATAATGGCGGCATGTAATATCCTGCGGCAGTGCATGCTCTACAACATGACAATTGTGATCTTGGTGTCTGTTTCACCACACGCGCCATCTGGATTCTCCCCTCAAACACCTGTCTCTCAGAACTCCACAGGTGGGAACTAGTGCTATAACATGTCCTTGGTTCTCGCCACCCACCTGGTCTTAATTATTTTTTCTATCTCAGCATTTCTTCACAGTAACTACTCTTTTCTTCACTCCATTTTAATTTTATACATCTTTCATTTTCTCATCTATTTTTCACTGCCCCCCTCTCACTTCTGGTATGTACAATGCACATAGCTTTTCACTATTATTAACTCATGCATGATGTTTAAGCAGTAAACTCTGTCTTACATATTACCCTGTCTTTCACCTTTAAGCTCACAGGTTCTCAAATCTTTTCTGGTGCACCCCAACAATCACTCTTTCCTTCTCATCCCATCTGGTAAGTCTTCCCTGACCTATGGTTCTGGGTGACTTTCTCAAAATCTTCCCCTTTTCCTAGACCTTCCCAATCCTTTTCTTTCACACCTCTTCCTTCTCCTTCAATCCTTCTGCCTGAAGGAGGAGTCACTGGCTCCAAAAGCTTGCCTTATTATAACTTTTTATGTATGTGTATGTATGTATCATAAAAGAAGGTTGTATACATGGAAGAAGCCTGGAGATACTGGAAGGTCTCAGATAGATTATATAATGGTAAGACAGAGATTCAGGAACCAGGTTTTAAATTGTAAGACATTTCCAGGGGCAGATGTGGACTCTGACCACAATCTATTGGTTATGAACTGTAGATTAAAACTGAAGAAACTGCAAAAAGGTGGGAATTTGAGGAGATGGGACCTGGATAAACTGCAAGAACCAGAGGTTGTAGAGAGCTTCGGGGAGAGCATTAGGGAACAATTGACAAGAATGGGGGAAAGAAATACAGTAGAAGAAGAATGGGTAGCTTTGAGAGATGAAATAGTGAAGGTAGCAGAGGATCAAGTAGGTAAAAAGACGAGGGCTAATAGAAATCCTTGGGTAACAGAAGAGATATTGAATTTAATTGATGAAAGGAGAAAATATAAAAATGCAGTAAATGAAGCAGGCAAAAAGGAATACAAACATGTCAAAAATGAGATCGACAGGTAAAGTGCAAAATGGCTAAGCAGGGATGGCTAGAGGACAAATGTAAGGATGTAGAGGCGCATATCACTAGGGGTAAGATAGATACTGCCTACAGGCAAATTAAAGAGACCTTTGGAGAAAAGAGAACCACTTGCATGAACATCAAGAGCTCAGATGGAAGCCCAGTTCTAAGCAAAGAAGGGAAAACAGAAAGGTGGAAGGAGTATATAGAGGGTCTATACAAGGGCAATGTTCTTGAGGACAATATTATAGAAATGGAAGAGAATGTAGACAAAGATGAAATAGGAGATATGATACTGCGTGAGGAGTTTGACAGAGCACTGAAAGACCTAAGCCGAAACAAAGCGCCGGGAGTAGACAACATTCCATTAGAACTACTGACGGCCTTGGGAGAGCCAGACCTAACAAAACTCTACCATCTAGTGAGCAAGATGTATGAGATGGGCAAAATACCCTCAGACTTCAGGAAGAAAATAATAATTCCAATCCCAAAGAAAGCAGGTGTTGACAGATGTGAAAATTACCGAACTATCAGTTTAATAAGCCACGGCTGCAAAATACTAACACGAATTCTTTACAGACGAATGGAAAAACTGGTAGAAGCTGACCCCGGGGATGATCGGTTTGGATTCCGTAGACATGTTGGAACACATGGGACAGTACTGACCCTATGACTTATATTAGAAAATAGATTAAGGAAAGGCAAACCTACTTTTCTAGCATTTGTAGACTTAGAGAAAGCTTTTGACAATGTTGGCTGGAATAGTCTCTTTCAAATTCTGAAGGTGGCAGGGGTAAAATACAGGGAGCAAAAGGCTATTTACAATTTGTACAGAAACCAGATGGCAGTTATAAGAGTCGAGGGGCATGAAAGGGAAGCAGTGGTTGGGAAGGAAATGAGACAGGGTTGTAGCCTCTCCCCGATGTTATTCAATCTGTATATTGAGCAAGCAGTAAAGGAAACAAAAGAAAAATTCGGAGCAGGTATTAAAATCCATGGAGAAGAAATAAAAACTTTGAGGTTCACCGATGACATTGTAATTCTGTCAGAGACAGCAAAGGACCTGGAAGAGCAGCTGAATGGAATGGACAGTGTCTTGAAAGGAGGATATAAATGAACATTAATAAAAGCAAAACGAGGATAATGGAATGTAGTCGAATTAAATCGGGTGACGCTGCGGGAATTAGATTAGGAAATGAGACGCTTGAAGAAGTAGATGAGTTTTGCTATTTGGGGAGCAAAATAACTAATGATGGTCGAAGTAGAGAGGATATAAAATGTAGACTGGCAATGGCACGGAAAGCGTTTCTGAAGAAGAGAAATTTGGTAACATCGAGTATAGGTTTAAGTGTCAGGAAGTCATTTCTGAAAGTATTTGTATGGAGTGTAGCCATGTATGGAAGTGAAATATGGACGATAAATAGTTTGGACAAGAAGAGAATAGAAGCTTTCGAAATGTGGTGCTACAGAAGAATGCTGAAGATTAGATGGGTAGATCACATAACTAACGAGGAGGTGTTGAATAGAATTGGAGACAAGAGAAATTTGTGGCACAACTTGACTAGAAGAAGGGGTAGGTTGGTAGGGCATATTCTGAGGCATCAAGGGATCACCAATTTAGTACTGGAGGGCAGCGTAGAGGGTAAAAATCGTAGAGGGAGACCAAGAGATGAATACACTAAACAGATTCAGAAGGATGTAGGTTGCAGTAGGTACTGGGAGATGAAGAAGCTTGCACAGGATAGAGTAGCATGGAGAGCTGCATCAAACCAGTCTCTGGACTGAAGACCACAACAACAACATGTATGTGTTCCGCTGCCGCTTGGTGAGTACATTTTTTTATCCATCTAATTATTATTTTGTCAAAAACTGATTCAGTGGAATTTGCTTCAATTTTTGTTTTATTTGCTTTGAGTAGTAGCACTGGTTGTATATGGTTGAGGAACTTGGTCAACTTTAAGACAATTTTCTTGAATCAGCATCATTCCAAACAATATACACTTTTCGTAATAAATAACCCATGTCATTCCAGTATCCTAGCCTTGTTAGTTTGACAGAAATTTAAAAAGGTGAGATGATAAAAATAAATATTAATAAATTGCTGCTAAAAAAGAATCTGACAAAAGAAAATTATGATAAACCACAATTTATACAATAGAGCTGGGCTCAGATGAGAAATTTATTTTAATATCAACGTAAATTTTAATAAGAATACATTTGCTTTGAAGACAATTTTTTTACTATAGTGTTGGTTTAAGTGACAATTTTATAGGTACATTTCAGATGTGAGTTGATTTTAAATAAGAAACTGTTTTTCTTAAACAGAGGGAATAAAAGTTGTTTCTTGCACAAAATATTATTCTGTAATACCACAGAAACAAAGCAGCTCACAGCATGTTAAAAACTGTTAGGATCTAACATAAAATCAACTTAATTCAGATTAAAAATATAAAAGTATTTAATGACACTAAAATAATTCAACTTTGGTAGCACAGTGTCTGTATACCTTCATTTGTTAATAAGAGTACACATTGCACCCAGCACATCCCATCAAAGAAATAATAAAGGAATGAGTGGTAAATTCGGGTTACAATCAGCAATCATCAGTCAAGACTTTTAATGTTATTATTATGGAGTATAAAGATCATAATAAGCTACAATTTATATTGGCTAGGATCATTTTTGTTCCCTCTTGGCATTTCAAATACTCCTTCTAACATTATGGAAAACAAAAAAAATATTATGATGGCAAGAGCAACATATGTCACTATCATATTACATAGTTTAGAATCAAACCAACTTGTATCTGATAATATGGTTACATACCAGTAACTTAAAGGGTATATGTCGCAGTAAATTGCTACAGTCTTGTGTGCTAAAGGTGGAACAATACATTTATAAAAGGTAGTCAGTATGTTAATACTGATTTGTGTGTATTCTAGGTAACATACAGCTTTGAGTGATAAGGGAGTTATGTCTGCGAATTCTGTAACATGACCTTGTACCAGCAACTGCCACCAGCTTCACATTTTCATCTGCACTTACAATAGATTTCTCCTTTCTCCAATAAAGAAATAAAATTATATCAAACGATCTTGTATATGTTCATAAATTTTTCAAACTTAACACAGATGGATTTTAAACAACTAGAATGCAGTTGTTACATGTCAATATAATTCACAAAGTGCTGCTGCTATTTCTTTTCTCTGCAACGAAACAGCATTCTCAGTTCTTTGCAACTATCAGCGGAATTTACAAACTCACTGCTGCCTTTGCAATCCTCATTCCTAGATACTGGCAAAGAGTTTACAATGGTGGATTTTGTTTCAGAATAAAGTGCAATATCCACTTGACACATTTGAAGCACTTCATCTTCACTGGTGGGAATCAGAGTATACATATTTCTCAGCACAGAAACCATATGTTAAATCTTACATTTTATTTTGAAAATCATGATGTACAATAAATACAAATATGAAAAAGTTTTATTTATTTTATTTTTAATGGAGACACCACAAATGGTAATTCAATAGCTTAAGTATTTAACAGATTACAATCTTTTAGTCTTAACTTTCATTTAGCACTTTATATGTACATCTAGCATAATTCAGAACTGGATATCATGAGTTATATGACCGATGTCAGCCCTTTGACTTAATTAGTGAATCATCTGAATCTGTTTAGTATTGCATTAATGCCACATATTAACTCTTGTATTGGTATAATATTTAAATAATTTAATGCTTGATAAAAAAGAACAAAAATCATGAACACACTCTCATCTAACAAGAATCCTTTCCAGGTCAATGTTCCATTTGAATGGAAAACTGTTACTGCTAATCCCCAAACTTGGGAAACATAATCAGTAACATGGAACCTTCTTACACTCTAAGCCCTTTAAATTCTTAGAAGCAAATTGTTTTCATGATGATTTACAGTAATTTACATCAACCTTCAGTTTTTAGTGACAATGTATAGCATTGTAATTAAAGTCTATGCGATTAATACTTTGATCAATTAGAGAAAAGGGTTTTTGATGTCCTATTTATGGAATTATTTGGTAAATAGTGTTACTATATAAAAGTGAAAAATATATCAACAACAGCCCCCTGATATCCACTGCTGGATGAAGACCTACCATATACTTTTTCATGCATTAAAATATTCACAACATGTATCAAAGTTACACCTGGAAGTTTTCTGACATCTACCTACCTCCAGTTAAGTCATCATCTTGGCCTTTTCTTATCTCTTGGAAACCAGCAAAGAACTCCCTTAATCCATCTAACATCCATCTTCACTTCCATTTCACCTTCATTATAGTAAAAATTATTTCCACTGCAGTTTGTTTCCTGATCCATTTATTTGTCTCCCTGTCTTTCTAGTAGTTAGTAGTTCCCAATATGTAAATCTTCATTACTCACTGAGGAATGATTGAATTTTGCATGGTATTGGCATTAAAAAGTCCTTACCTCACTGCAGTAAGTGCACTGATTGAACAGTTTCCTTTTCAGACAGTTTGGATAACTTGTTTTGAAAACTATTTAGTTTACTAAAAGCACTCCAGGAAAATTGTACTCTTCTGTTTATTACGAAATCTAGTCATTATCTTCATCTGGCATAAAATACATCATCTCATCAGCAATTAGGATTTCATAGTTAGTGGGTACCACTTTCCTTTGAATGTGTTGAGCATAAATTTTATTAACAATGGAAATTCTTGGATGGATAACACACAAAATAAAGGAAAGACAACCACTCTCCTGTAGTTCACTGATGTTTGGTGCATAGAAACATGCAAGAGAAACAATTTTTTACTAGCTTTCGAGCTCTTGCTTTTTCTCTAGCAGAATAACACACATTCACTCACACAGCCACAAAGTCATCCGAAAGCCTGTGCCTTTGTGGTAGTGTGCAGTAACGTGTGAACCGTTACTAGAGAAAGAGCAAGAGATCGAAAGCTAGTAAAATACTATTTCTAGTGAGTGTTTCTATGCAACACATCAGTCAGCTATAGGTGAGCAGTTGCCTTTAATTTTCCATATTATTTCAGTATACGTATGATGCATTTTCCAGTCTACTTTCAAATTCATTTGTGGTTGCTACTTACCTGTTATTACCAAAAAAAGTAAAATGTTATCAGCAAAATAGATGTACTTAATGAAATAAGTTATTATAGCAGAACTGAAAGTAATAACAAAGTTTATAGAATAAACATCCAGTATTGTCTATGTAAGGGCTTGGTGAAGAGAAACATTTCATGTTGGGAACAGTCCCATAGCAATTAATAAAATTACCTGCACTATCTTTGATTATGAGGGGGCAAAGGCAGTACAAGAAAAGTGATGCTGCAGTTAAGCCACAGCATTTAGGAGGAGTGGAACTCAGTCCTCTGTCCTGCCATCCTGATTTAGGTTTCTCATTTTAGGGGAGGGGGCTGTCACTGAAATAGGTGACAAACATCTAGATCAAGACCAGTGACATACTTATGTGTTTCACGCAGCAGTGTTGCAGCACTCTCCATGTATGATGGGAAAGAAGATATGTCGCTGGTGCATCTACACAGCCAATGAGAGCGCATCAAACAGACAACGTGTTATGAAGGAATATTGTCACATTCCCATGTCAATATACACTATGTCATCAAAAGTATATGGACACCTGGCTGAAAATGACTTTCAAGTTCATGGTGCCCTCCATCGGTAATGTTGGAATTCAATATGGTGTTGGCCCACCTTTAGCCTTGATGACAGCTTTCACTCTCGCAGGCATATGTTCAATCAGGTGCTGGAGGATTTCTTGGGAAATGGCAGCCCATTCTTCACGGAGTGCTGCACTGAGGAGAGGTATAGATGTCGGTCGGTGAGGCCTGCACGAAGTTGGCGTTCCAAAACATCCCCAAGGTGTTCTACAGGATTCAGGTAAGGACTCTATGCAGTCCAGTCCATTACAGGGATGTTATTGTCATGTAACCACTCCGCCACAGGCTGTGCATTATGAACAGGTGTTGAAAGATCCAATCGCCATCCCCGAATTGCTCTTCAACAGTGGGAAGCAAGAAGCTGCTTTAAACATCAATGTAGGCTGGTGCTGTGATAGTGCCACACAAAACAACAAGGAGTGCAAGCCCCCTCCATGAAAAACATGACCAACCTAACACCACCAGCTCCGAATTTTACTGTTGGCACTACTCACACTGGCAGATGATATTCACTGGTCATTCACCATACCCACACCCTGTCATCGGATCGTCACATTGTCTACTGCGATTTGTCACTCCACGCAACGTTTTTCCACTGTTCAATTGTCCAATGTTTATGCTCCTTACACCATGCAAGGTGTCGTTTGGCACTTACTGGTGTGATGTGTGGCTTATGAGCAGCCGCTCGACCTTGAAATCCAAGTTTTCTCACCTCCTGCCTAACTGTCATAGCATTTGCAATGAATCCTGATGCAGTTTGGAATTCCTGTGTGATGGTCTGTATAGGTGTCTGCCTATTACACATTACGACCCTCTTCAACTACTGGCAGTCTCTGTCAGTCAACAGACGAGGTCGGACTGTACACTTTTGTGCAGTACGTGTCCCTTCATGTTTCCACTTCACTATCACATGGGAAACAATGGACCTAGGGATGTATAGGAGTGTGGAAATCTTGCATACAGACGTATGATGCAAATGACACCCAATCACCTGACCACATTCAAAGTCCGTGAGATCCGTGGAGGACCCCAATCTGCTCTCTCACAATGTCTAATGACTACTGAAGTCGCTGATATGGAGTACCTGGCAGTAGGTGGCAGCACAATGCACCTAATATGAGAAAAAAATGTTTTTGGGGGTGTCTGGATACTTTTGATCATGTAGTGTATCACAACCTCCAAAATCACAACAGATTCTCGCCTCTCACTGATCATATATAAGTATCATCCAACTACCTATGCAAAACTGACATGTTGCCTACTGTGAGCAGAAGAGAAACCATGTTGCAACTACTGCTGGTCATGATCTAGACTTTAGCCAAAAAGGCAGATCTAATTTTTTTTCTATGCTTATCTTACCTTAGATTATTCTCTATCTCTAATAACCTCAATGTCTGCAGGATGTTAAACTCTTACTCTTTCTTCCTTTAAAGACACAATACAGACCTGGTAGAAAGAAGCTTAGTTTTATACTAAGAAAAATAAAAAGCTCTAACTCCCAGGTGAGCAAAATGCCAAGGAGATTAACACATAGTTTGCTTCCCTAGTTGCAAACACTAGCAAAATACTGTTCAAAGAAATAACATATTCAGAAGCTTGCCATCATGTAATTGGATTACTTGGCAGCATAACCTTTCTTCAGATAGAGTTTCGCAAGTGAATCTGAGTCTGCCTGACAACCAAAGGAACTCTGTTAACAAACAGTTGCAAACAGTAGCAAAATGCTGTTCAAAGAAATAACATATTCAGAAGCTTGCCATCATGTAACTGGATTACTTGGCAGCATAACCTTTCTTCAGATAGAGTTTCGGAAGTGAATCTGAGTCTGCCTGACAACCAAAGGAACTCTGTTAACAAAATCATCATATGCGACAAAAATATGTTCACTGTTATTTATAAATGAAGATGGGACAAAGCTTCCACATTTTATAAACAACAAGATTTGGAGGAACTTGCCTTGTACTTGCAGAAAATGAATGAGTTGTTACAATCTTACATTTCCTACCCAAAAGTCATATCCTGTCACACAGATTCATTTATTATATAGAATGAGAGCAATGAACATGCAAAACACTAAACTAATCCACATCTTAAGTTTCACAACATATGAGAACTGTGTTATGGCACTGCAACTTGCAGAGAAAATACCGGGAGTGCCAAGAAAGTGACACAAATAAAGAATTTTAAGATACCAACTGCTCCATATTAACTCTGAAGTCACTAGTTAATTCAGTAATTTCATGGGTCACTTGTACAACTAACCGTAATGATGTCGGGCGAGCCATTTTGCATTCACATTACACATTCATTTGCAAATATGGCAAACCAGTTTGCTCGATCATTCCACAGCTTAAAGAGATTTTAGTGCACAAACTGTGGTATTACACAGCTACCTACCCAAGATAGTGAATTTTAGACCCTCATTTTATTACAGAAGGTCTGTGTTAAAAAGAGCACTACCAACACACAAACTCAGGAGTTTGCTTGCCCTCTATTATATACCTTTCTTTCTACTGACTTTTCTTCTTTATAGACACAATAGCTTAGAAGGAATATCCAGCAAATGATGGGCCACAGCACAGGTATCATTCACTATGCCACTGCTGTAACCACCTACAGAACTCCTGCACCAGACAATAGTAGAAAAATGTCCCAAAGGTAACAGATCTCTGGGGTTTTCCATAAAAACTAACAACAAACAAGGTTTGGTCACACACCGTATTATCAACTCTGAGATGATCTGACGGCATGACGATGACAGAGTGAGATACATCAGTGCAGTACTTACTCAGAACTTTGTTGCCGAATGATACAACAATGAAAGACACAAAGTTCCATCAGCATCTTTACTCTGAATTGCTAGAGCAGCATGTGGATAAAAGTGTTGTGATTCCATTTGCACAAGAGGAAGTGAGACTGACAATAATTAAATTAAAGAAGAAGAAAGCACCAGGACCTGATAAAATACTGGCACAAGTGTTGCATCAGCTAATGGAGCAAATTGTTCCACATATAACAGTGTTATGAAACTGAAGTCTTTTGCAGGGCAGCTGCCCAGTATCTGCAAAATCTCGAACTTCATTGTACTTAAAAAAGAGGAAGACAAAGGTCCAAGAGAACCAAAATCTTACAGGCCGATCTGTTTGGTAAATGCTCCAGCCAATGTACAGGAGAAGCTTTTGTGCCGCCGCCTGAGGGACCACAGACAGTTAGTAGGCATGAGACCCCTCCAGTACAGTTTTAGAAGAGGGAAACCTATCAAGTGTGTGATAAATCATGCAATGAATAATGTGAACAAGTCAGACGACAAGTACGTTATAGCCATAATGGTTGACATGGCTGAACCATTTGACAATTTATGGCGGACTGCTCTATTCAAAAGACTGACTCAGCCTGACTGTCCCAGGTGTCTTTATAACAGTCAACAAGATTATTACACAGTCAGGCAGTTGCAATTTTTTTTCCTGGAAAGAAAATTGTGAAAGACATCATCAAAGGCTTCCCACAGGGCTCTGTTTGTGTTCCGAGTTCTGGGATGTTTGCATAGTGCCATTGCAACAAACATTACAGGCTGCATCGCCTATGCAGACTAATTATAGTCTCTGCTAATGCAAGGGCTAAATTATAGGAAACAGTAGGATAGTTCTTTAATAACTAAGCAACTGGTGTGTAGAAAACAAACTAAAGATAGCAGTGCACAAAGCAGTCTATATGATATTAAAGGCAACATTATCAAGAATGAGAAATCCCACAATCAGAATCAATGACCAACCAGTGAAAAAAAAGAACTATGTAGGTACCTTAGAATTATCATTGATGAAAAGTGAAACTTTCATGCGCATGTAGAAATCGTACACCAAAGAGGGATTAAAATCCTACATAAAAGAGCAACAATTGGCCAAAGAAGTTTTCGGTGTCAATAAACTTCACCAACAGCCGTTTACTTTACGGTATTTTATTTTATTCTGAAAGTAACCAGTTTTGACAATTCATTTTGCCATCTTCAGGCCCCATACACTTTTATCCAGTTGCTGTCATCTCTTCATACGAAGCATTTCTATGACAACTGGAATTCATGACATCCAGTGTTTTATGGCGCTATACGATAAGATCGTTTATTTGGATAGAAGCATATGGGGCTTGAAGATGGCAAAAGGAATTGCTGAAACTGATTGCTTTCAGTATAAAATAAAATACTGTAAAGTATACGGCAGTTGATGAAGTTTATTGACAATGAAAAGTACTTAACAGCCGATGTCCCTCAGCCTTGATGGTCCAACAGAGAAAGAAGTTTTCAGCTGTCACATAAGTGCAATATGAACATACGACAACACAATCTTACTCACTATTGTTGTGGGTTACGGGTCAAGCGTTTGGGCTCACAGAGTCAGGAAGGTAAGGACAGCACAAGTTCTACTAGGTGTCCTGCACCTGCCAAGCACGTACAGAACAACTCCAACAGAAGCACTAGTTGTCATATTAGGCTTGAAATCTCTACACCTAGCAGTAACACAGGGAAATGCAAAATACTGGCTCAAAAAGCACGAATGAGATAAAGTAAAGGAGATACTGGGGACAAGAGCCATATCGAATAAGGAAATAAAGGCATGCATTGACAGAGAATGGCGAAATCTGGTACAGGGCAGAAACAGGAAGGGGAATCTACCAGTTCCTTCCTAACATAATGAAATAACAAGAATGATATACTTCCTACCGACCAAAAGAGCTGTACACTACCTGTTGGGACATGGTATCGAGCTATTTACTAACAATATGACAGTGCGCCACAGCCACATAGTCTAGGAGTGTGCCATTAGACAAGATGTTATAGACCAGAACAGGAATATATTTGGAAAAGCAAAAGTCTATAATATAATAAGGAATGAGGAACTGTGGCATAAGCAGAACTCACTGACAGCTAAGTTATCAGCTTGTGAACTGCAAGTCTACATGGCTGAGAAACAACCAAGAAAAGGCAATACACCATGAGAATAAGACATGCCATGGGAGAATACCCACCTACAGCAACCTTCTGGAAGCTGTGAGGAAACAATCTGAGAGAGGACCAAGAAGGATTTCCTGGGACCCTGACAGCCGTCTCCCATCTCCTCGCCTTGGGTGGCAGAGCCCCTGTGAATTCTGAGTTGCACCTCAACGCATGTGGGGCTAGCCATCCAGACACATGAGAGATCCAACTTTGTTCTGATACCAAGTACAGTAGTGTAGTGTTGTGTTCTATTGTGTTGTGGTAGTGTACACCTTGGGTGGCAGGGCCCATGTGAATTCTGGCTTGCACGTGGTGCATGAGGGCTAACCATCTAAACAAATGAGAGATCCATCTTGGTTCTGACACCAAGTATGGTAGTGTAGTGTTGTGCTGTGGTAGTGTAGATCAGAATTATAAAGTTTGTGATCTACCAATACTGCAAAGTATAATAGACCAGTAGCACGTGCCTTCTGGATTCCGGATGAACTAACATCTGTCTGCCAGATGGCCAAATGGTGTTTTATGTACATATTCTACGTAGATTCCCCCTCCCCCTTAAAGAGCACAATGCTTACCAGAATGAAAGTTTGGACGGTAGGAAATGAGATACTGGCAGAAGTGAAGCTGTGAGGACGGGGCGTGAGTTGTGCTTGGGTAGCTCAGATGGTAGAGCACTTGCCCGCAAAAGGCAAAGGTCCCAAGTTCGAGTATTGGTCCGGCACACAATTTTAATCTGCCAGGAAGTTTCAGCACAATGTTTACTTATTACCAACACATTTGAAATAATGTTAAAATATTTGTGTGCTATACTCACACCAATTCATGTGCAATATTTTGTCTGTTCTTTTGACAAAAAAACCAAAAGAAAATAGCAAACAAATAAATAACCATCTGGTGAAATGTTGACAACAGTTCAGAAAGGCAGTGATGTGTAAATTCAAGAGCCAACAAGAGACTCATAGCACTTTTTTTTGTGATGAGTATTAAAGAAATGCATAGGAGTAGAGGAGGAGGGTGAGGAACCCAGCAGTGACATCCTGAATTATATTGTCCATTCCATTACTGTGGAATAAGAAGGATGTCATGAGTGGGGCAGCAACTATGACAATGTCATGTCAGATTCTGACATGGTGAAGATGATGGGAGGGCCACTGATCATTGAACATTTATCAGGAATAAGTGACTGTATCTTGGTATCACAAGAAGACTGATTATCAATTTTACACCTTGCAACCTGGAAGGGAATCCACTAGAACTTCTGAAGTACTATGAAAAGAATGCAGTCTGACTTCACACAGCACCAAGTCTTCCACTTGTGTGACCTATGCTGTAACTAGAAATAGCATGAAAACTAATGAGTACAAAGGACATGACAAACTGAACTTAATTTTTCCCATCTGCCTCTGGAATCTAGGGTGTGGACTGGCAATGGCAAAGTTGCTCTTCTTTTATGTTGTGATTTATAAATTATTACCTGTCACTGTTTTTGTCAAGAGGTAACAAATTGAGTTTTTTTATTATTTGCAACACAAGTGACAGAGAGAATGCCCAATGTGATCTCCAATCTAAAACAGAATGGTGAACAATAAAAATGCTTACTGAAATTGTTAATCACTTTGTGGTTTTCCCATGAAATAAGGACCGAAAGTCAAAATCAGTATCATACTCAAGAAATGACTGTTAAGGCTCAACACTTTGAATATTCCATTAATGGCATCTGCACGGGCTGGCCACCAGAGGCTGCCTGTGGTGGGCCACGAGTTGTGCATATGGCATGGCACCCGCCACACTGTCTTCCAGAGCCCTCCTCTTTATAAGCATAGTGCACCAGGCACTCATTCTCATACTGTATTCATACTTATTGTCAGCAACCGCTTGTATCAGTACCTGGGTGGTTTCTATGCGAATGTGAAATAATCTGGGTTAAGTTAAGTATCAAAGGTGGGTCAGATATGATAGTCGGATGCTTCTATAGACCACCTGCATCAGCAACCGTAGTAGTTGAGCGCCTCAGAGAGAACCTGCAGAACGTCGTGAAGAAGTTTCGTGATCATACTATTGTAATAGGGGGAGACTTCAATCTACCAGGTATAGAATGGGATAGTCACACAATCAGAACTGGAGCCAGGGACAGAGACTCTTGTGACATTATCCTGACTGCCTTGTCCGAGAATTACTTCGAGCAGATAGTTAGAGAACCAACTCGTGAAGCTAATGTTTTAGACCTCATAGCAACAAATAGACCGGAACTTTTCGACTCCGTGAATGTAGAAGAGGGTATCAGTGATCATAAGTCAGTGGTTGCATCAATGACTACAAGTGTAATAAGAAATGCCAAGAAAGGAAGGAAAATATATTTGCTTAACAAGAGTGATAGGGCACAAATCGCAGAATATCTGAGTGACCACCATCAAACGTTCATTTCTGAGGAAGAGGATGTGGAACAAAAATGGAAAAAATTCAGAAACATCGTCCAGTACGCCTTAGATAAGTTCGTACCGACTAAGGTCCAAAGCGAGGGGAAAGATCCACCGTGGTATAACAATCATGTACGAAAGGTACTACGGAAACAAAGAAAGCTTCATCATAGGTTTAAGAGTAGTCGAATCATAGCTGATAAGGAAAAGCTGAACGAAGCGAAAAAGAACGTAAAGAGAGCAATGAGAGAAGCATTCAACGAATTCGAACATAAAACATTGGCAAACAATCTAAACAAGAACCCTAAAAAGTTTTGGTCATATGTAAAATCGGTAAGCGGATCTAAATCCCCTATTCAGTCACTCGTTGACCACGATGGCACCGAAACAGAGGACGACCGAAGAAAGGCAGAAATACTGAATTCAGTGTTCCGAAACTGTTTCACTGCGGAAAATCGTAACACGGTCCCTGACTTCAGCCGTCGCACGGACGCCAAAATGGAAAATATTGAAATAAACGATATCGGAATTGAAAACAACTGCTATCACTTAGTAGCGGAAAAGCATCCGGACCAGACGAGATACCCTTAAGATTCTACAGTGATTATGCTAAAGAACTTGCCCCCTTTCTATCAGCAATTTATCGTAGATCGCTGGAAGAACGTAAAGTACCTAGCGACTGGAAGAAAGCGCAGGTCGTTCCCATTTTCAAGAAGGGTCATAAATCAGATGCGAATAATTATAGGCCTATTTCGCTTACGTCAATCTGTTGTAGAATAATGGAACATGTTTTTTGTTCTCGTATTATGACGTTCTTAGATAATACAAATCTCCTTCATCATAACCAACATGGATTCCGCAAACAGAGATCATGTGAAACTCAGCTCACCCTATTTGCCCAAGAAATTCACAGTGCCGTAGACACTGGCGAGCAGATTGATGCCGTATTCCTGGACTTCAGGAAGGCATTTGATACGGTTCCGCACTTACGTTTAGTGAAAAAAATACGAGCTTACGGAATATCGGACCAGGTTTGTGATTGGATTCAGGATTTCCTAGAAGAAAGAACACAACATGTCATTCTTAACGGTTCAAAATCTGCAGATGTAGAGGTAATTTCGGGAGTACCGCAGGGAAGCGTGATAGGACCTTTATTGTTTACAATATACATAAATGACTTAGTTGACAACATCGGTAGCTCCGTGAGGCTATTTGCAGATGACACGGTTGTCTACACGAAAGTAGCAACATCAGAAGACTCGTACGTACTCCAGGAGGACCTGCAGAGGATTAATGCATGGTGCGACAGCTGGCAGCTTTCCCTAAACGTAGATAAATGTAATATAATGCGCATACATAGGGGCAGAAATCCATTCCAGTACGATTATGCCATAGGTGGTAAATCATTGGAAGTGGTAACGACCGTAAAATACTTAGGAGTTACTATCCGGAGCGATCTGAAGTGGAATGATCACATAAAACAAATAGTGGGAAAAGCAGGCGCCAGGTTGAGATTCATAGGAAGAATTCTAAGAAAATGTGACTCATCGACGAAAGAAGTAGCTTACAAAACGCTTGTTCGTCCGATTCTTGAGTATTGCTCATCAGTATGGGACCCTTACCAGATTGGATTAATAGAAGAGATAGACATGATCCAGCGAAAAGCAGCGCGATTCGTCATGGGGACATTTAGTCAGCGCGAGAGCGTTACGGAGATGCTGAACAAGCTCCAGTGGCGGACACTTCAAGAAAGGCGTTACGCAATACGGAGAGGTTTATTATCGAAATTACGAGAGAGCACATTCCGGGAAGAGATGGGCAACATATTACTACCGCCCACATATATCTCGCGTAATGATCACAACGAAAAGATCCGAGAAATTAAAGCAAATACGGAGACTTACAAGCAGTCGTTCTTCCCACACACAATTCGTGAATGGAACAGGGAAGGGGGGATCAGATAGTGGTACAATAAGTACCCTCCGCCACACACCGTAAGGTGGCTCGCGGAGTATAGATGTAGATGTAGATGTATGTTTGTGTCTTTGTTCTCAACTGTTGTTTGCTTGTATGTGGCCATGCTGCTGTTTCTGTCTTACAGTATGATACAAACATCATACATAAAAAAGAACATTTTATTTTAACAAGTTAAATATTAGGATTTGTAGATGAATGCATAAAATGTGGTACCCAAAAAAGACATTATCATCATCAACCATAAGAGTTCTTGGTTGTGATTCAGCCAAGCTCCTCTAGGATAAATATATGATATAATTCTGTAAAGATTGCACAGTTTATCACCTTATAGCTTATAAAAGAAACAAACTTGTAATGGATTAATGTCCCACAGAAGTAACATGGAAGTTGATAGTGAGTTGCTAGAAGGACCGCATATAGTTTCTTCTTAACAATCACTGCACACAATACCTCACATGAATTAGCATTTGATCCACAATGGCTACTTATTGCTATGGCACAAAATACTGTCAGATAGTTAAGGTTGGCAATGAACATAAACTTTCCAGAGTGGCACTAAGTCAGCCAACTTTCACTGATCAGAAAGGAGCCTCCAAAAAGGTAACCAAAACCGCAATTAGATAAGATCTAACGTGCGCATTTGGTGGTGGAGATGGCAAGGCAATCGCAACTTAGGTACAAGGTGGTAAGCTACGGTGGTCAAAGAATATAGTGTTCTGACATTCACAGACAATATGGTCCCTCCAACCACGGAAAGAGAACAGCTCTAAAAATGGAAGATGATACTGAAACTACTGGCAAATATTATGAAATGAAAATAAACAAAAGGAAAATGAAAACAATGTCAACAGAACAAGCTGAAAGAGTAAAAATAATAATGAATGGAAAGAAACTGGAACATTGGTAAGATTTTAAGTTCCTAGAAAGTGAAACAGGAAGAGATGGGAGAAGCAGTCCAGATATTAAACTGAGAATAGCAATTGCAAAACTAGCTGCCTTTACAAGGAGGAGGAATTTCTGCACCAGTAAAGAAATTGGCTTGTGGAAAACTTTGAAGTGTCCTGACTGGAGCATCCCACTGTACAGAGGAGGAGATTACTGTTCAACGTCCCATCGACAACAAGGTCATTGGAGATCGAGCACAAGCTCTGATTAGAGCAGGATGGAGAAGAAACCATCCCAACATTTGCCTTAAGGGATTTAGGGAAACCACGGAAAACCTAAATCAAGATGGCCGTCGCAGGTTCGAATTGTTGTCCTCACGAATGTGAGTCCAATGTACTAACCACTGCACTACACCACTCTGTTAGTGTATGGTGCTGGAAACCCAACTACAAAGATGCAAGACTGAAAGCAGTTGCAGATTTGAAATTCAGCTATGACAGAGAACGGAAAAAATAAAATGTGTAGACAAAGTGACATGAAAATGTGCTGTTGGTAACAGGAGGAGAAAGGCAATTACTGGATATAATTGAATATAGAAAAAGAAATTGGATTAAGTATGAACAAGGAAAACATGAAAGAATTTAAATACTTTTACAAGGATGTGTGGAAAGGGAAAAAAATACAAAAATTAAAAAGGGACTCATATCCAGCACAATCTGCTCCATGGACATAAATACAACAAGAATGAAGCAACTGACTGTAAAAAGTCGGACACACACACACACACACACACACACACACACACACCTAATTGTTGTTTTATTTATCTCGTAACACTGAAAATTATAGTTGGAAAGGGGTACATTAGCTGGAAGTACAATGTGTCTCCCAAAGTTATTAGCTATTATTATGAATAAATCCTTAAAATATTACATACAAGACGAAGACGAAATTTTGCGACTGGAAGTTTTAAACTTCTAAATTAAGTGCTCATTTAAAATAGGCAAAATAAGTAAATCTTACATTATTTACCCATTTTTAATATATTCTACTGAACATTGATATCCAATCCATTTGCTGTCCATTTACCACTTTTAGTAAAGGACACAGTGATGTTTCTGAAACTTTTTTTCGTGCTTTCCACAAATGGTTCTTCCTACCAATTAACTCCACTGAGCAATAGGTTTTTAGCACCCATAAATCACATCTTGTGTATTCACAGGACATGTGGACTGTAATTGAAAAAAGTGTCTACAACCTCTTCATTGACAAAAGATTCCAAACTAGACCCCATTTGGACCTCTAAGTGGGGACTGCCAAGGGGGAATTGACCATGAGAAAAAGATCGATTCACTAACAATGGGATAAGATTCTATGCGTTGGAGCATGGAATGTCAGAAGTTTGAAAGTAGTAGGAAAGCTATAAAATCTGAAAAGATAAATGCAAAGGCTCAATCAAAGCGTACTGGGGACAGTGAAGTGGAATGGAAAGAAGTTAAGGATTTCAGGTCAGATGAGTATAGCGTATTATCAACGGCAGCAGAAAATGGTATAACATGGTGAGGGGTAGGATTTGTTATGAATAGAAAGGAATGGCACAGAGTGAACTACTGTGAACAGTGTAGTGATAGGGTTGTTCTCATCAGATTCGACAGCAAACGCCAACAACAACAGTCAGGTATACATGGCAACATCACAAACAGCAGATGGAGAAAGAGAGAAAGCATATGAGGATCTTGAATGGATAATACAGTATGTAAAGGGAAATGAAAATCTAATAGTCATAGGGGACTGGAAAGCGGTTGCAGGAGAAAGAATAGAAGAAAGGATTACGGGAGAATATGGGCTTAGCAGTAGGAATGAGAGAGGAGAAAGACTAATTGAGCTCTGCAATAAATTTCAGCTGGTAACAGCTAATACTCTGTTCAAGAATCACAAGAGAAGGAGGTATACTTGGAAAAGGCTGAGAGATATGGGAATATTTCAGTTAGATTACATAATAGTCAAGCAGAAATTCCAAAATTAGCCATTGGATTATAAGACGTACTCAGGTGCAGATGTGTACTTAGATCACAATCTAGTAATTATGAAGAGTAGACAGAAGTTTAAGAAAACTGTCTAAAATAATCAGTGTGGAATGAAATGGGATACTAAGGTATTGAAGAAAGATGAGACACATTCTAAATTCACTAAGGACATGGACACTGTGATAAGGAAAACCAGAGTAGGAAGCTCAGTTGAATCGGAAGTGGATATCTATAAAAAAAAAAAAAAAAAAAAATAAAAAAATAAAAAAAAGGGGCTCTGAGCACTATGGGACTTAACTTCTGAGGTCATCAGTCCCCTAGAACTTAGAACTACTTAAACCTAACTAACCTAAGGACATAACACACATCCATGCCCGAGGCAGGATTCGAACCTGCGACCATAGCGGTCGCGTGGTTCCAGACTGTAGGGCCTAGAACCGCTCAGCCACTCCGGCCGGCGGGGCAATCACAGATGTTGGACAAACATAGGTTCAAGGAAGGAAACTGCGAAGAAACCTTGGTAACAGATGAAATACTTCAATTAATTGACGAAAGAATAACATATAAAAATGTTTAGGGAATGACCAGAATACAGCAATACAAACCCTTAAGAATGGAATAAATAGCAAATGGAAGGCATGCAAGGCGAAATGGCTGTAGGAAAGATGTGAAGAAATTGAAAAAGAAATGATTGTCAGAAGGACTGATTTAGCACATGGAAAACTTAAAACAACCTTTGATGAAATTAAAAGCAGGGATGGTAATATTAAGAGTGCAATGGGGATTTCATTGTTAAACACAGACAAGAGAGCAGATAGCTGGAAAGAGCACACTGAAGGCCAATAACAGGGCAAGAATTTGTCTTGATGGTTTTAGAGGAAGAAATTGGAGTTGACAGTAATGACATAGGGGATCCAGTATTAAAATCAAAATTTAAAAGAGATATGGAAGACCTGAAATCAAGTGAGGAAGAAGGGATAGATAAATTTCTCTAGGAATTCCTAAAATCATTGGGAGAAGTGGCAGCCAAGTGACTATTCTAGTTGGTGTGTAAAATCCATGAGACTAGCGACATACTGTCAGACTTTTGGCAAAAATATCTACACAATTCCGAAGATAGCTAGCGCAGATAAATGTGAAAACTATCGCTCAATCAACTTAACAGCTCATACACCCAAGCTGCTGACAAGAATAATATACAGAAGAATGCAAAAGAAATGTCAGTATCAGTTAGATGATGATCAGTTTGGCTTGAGCAAAGACAATGGCACCACAGAGGCAGTTCCCACATTGTGCCTGATAATTAAAGTAAGGCTAAAGAAGAATCAAGACACACTTATAGGATTCATCAACCTAGAAAAAGCATTCGACACTGTAAAATGGGCCAAGATGTTCAAAATTCTAAGAAAAAATTGAATAAGCTATAGGGACAGAGTGTAATATGCAGTATGTACACAACCCAGGAGGGAACTATAAGACTGGAAGACAATGCACAAAGTGCTTGGATTTAAAAGAAAGAATGAAAGACAGTGATGCAATCTTTTGCCTCTACTGTTCAATCCACACTCAAAGAAGCAATGACGGAAATGAAAGAAAGGTTCAAGAGTGGGATTAAATTTCACGGTGAAAGCATACCAATGACAATATCCACTGATGACATTGCTATCCTCAGGGAATTTGAAGAAGAATTACAGGGTCTGTTGGATGGAACAAACAGTCTAATGAGTACAGAATATGGATTGAGAGTAAATCAGAAAAAGACAAAAGTAATGAGGTGTAGCTGAAATGAGAATATCAAGAAACTTACTAAAATTGGTGATCAAGAATTTGAGGAAGTTAAAGGAATTCTGCTACCTTGGAAGCAAAATTACCCACAATGGACAAAGTAAGGAGGACATAAAAAGTGCACTAGCACAGGCAAAGAGGGTATTCCTGGCCAAAAGAAGTCTACTGGTATCAAGCATTGGCCTTAATTTGAAAAGGAAATTTCAGAGAATGTTCATTTGGAGCACAGCACTGTGGGGTTGTGAATCACATACAGCGGGGTGGGGAGGGGGGAACGGAACAGAAGAGAATACAAGCATTTGAGATGTCCCTGTAAGTCCATCTAAACACAGATGGTTGCAGGACCTCAGCGGTTCAATATAAAATGTCAAATCAAAATATCTTCAGCCATCTAAATTTCCCATTATTTCATCTCATTTGAGCAACCAGCACAGCTAGTGATGATCAAAGGGATCACTGTGTCAAATATCTATGTATACCAGTTGCTGAATGCTGGCCACTATTCTGACTGGACCAAAGCTGGGATTATTCCTACATGTAGGTCAGTGGGCCTAAAGATGACATAATGTGGCGCTGAAACTAGTCACTCAAATAAAATAACAACTGGAAATCTAGATAGCTGAAGGTGTTTTGATTCGACATTTTTCATTTGAGACGTGATGCTACAGAAGAATGCTAAAAGTAAGGTAGACTGATTAGATAAGGAATGAGGAGGTAGTCCACAGACTTTGAGAAGAAAGGAACATATGAAAAACACTAAGAAGAAGTAGGGACAGGATGATATAACGCGTTAGGACATCAGGGTATAACCTCCACGATGCTAAAGAAAAATGTAGAGGGAAAAACTCTAGTGAAAGACACAGATTTGAATACATCCAACAAACAACTGAGGTCTTAGGGTACAAGAACTACTCTCAGATGAAGAGGTTAGCACATGTAAGGAATTTGTCGTCGGCCACACCAAATCGGTCATGGGTGGAGGGAACTTTTTTGTTGGACTGAATGACAATACAATACCACTATCTCTAACGACATCTCCCATCTCGGATGGGATATTAAACTCTAAATCTTCCTCCCTTCTTTTTAATAAAAGCACAGCCACCTGAACTGAATCTCAACTTAATCCAGTCCTTCCATTTCCAGCATACAGTGCATACACTCCTGGAAATGGAAAAAAGAACACACTGACACCGGTGTGTCAGACCCACCATTCTTGCTCCGGACACTGCGAGAGGGCTGTACAAGCAACGATCACACGCACGGCACAGCGGACACACCAGGAACCGCGGTGTTGGCCGTCGAATGGCGCTAGCTGCGCAGCATTTGTGCACCGCCGCCGTCAGTGTCAGCCAGTTTGCCGTGGCATACGGAGCTCCATCGCAGTCTTTAACACTGGTAGCATGCCGCGACAGCGTGGACGTGAACCGTATGTGCAGTTGACGGACTTTGAGCGAGGGCGTATAATGGGCATGCGGGAGGCCGGGTGGACGTACCGCCGAATTGCTCAACACGTGGGGCGTGAGGTCTCCACAGTACATCGATGTTGTCGCCAGTAGTCGGCGGAAGGTGCACGTGCCCGTCGACCTGGGACCGGACCGCAGCGACGCACGGATGCACGCCAAGACCGTAGGATCCTACGCAGTGTCGTAGGGGACCGCACCGCCACTTCCCAGCAAATTAGGGACACTGTTGCTCCTGGGGTATCGGCGAGGACCATTCGCAACCGTCTCCATGAAGCTGGGCTACGGTCCCGCACACCGTTAGGCCGTCTTCCGCTCACGCCCCAACATCGTGCAGCCCGCCTCCAGTGGTGTCGCGACAGGCGTGAATGGAGGGACGAATGGAGACGTGTCGTCTTCAGCGATGAGAGTCGCTTCTGCCTTGGTGCCAATGATGGTCGTATGCGTGTTTGGCGCCGTGCAGGTGAGCGCCACAATCAGGACTGCATACGACCGAGGCACACAGGGCCAACACCCGGCATCATGGTGTGGGGAGCGATCTCCTACACTGGCCGTACACCACTGGTGATCGTCGAGGGGACACTGAATAGCGCACGGTACATCCAAACCGTCATCGAACCCATCGTTCTACCATTCCTAGACCGGCAAGGGAACTTGCTGTTCCAACAGGACAATGCACGTCCGCATGTATCCCGTGCCACCCAATGTGCTCTAGAAGGTGTAAGTCAACTACCCTGGCCAGCAAGATCTCCGGATCTGTCCCCCATTGAGCATGTTTGGGACTGGATGAAGCGTCGTCTCACGCGGTCTGCACGTCCAGCACGAACTCTGGTCCAACTGAGGCGCCAGGTGGAAATGGCATGGCAAGCCGTTCCACAGGACTACATCCAGCATCTCTACGATCGTCTCCATGGGAGAATAGCAGCCTGCATTGCTGCGAAAGGTGGATATACACTGTACTAGTGCCGACATTGTGCATGCTCTGTTGCCTGTGTCTATGTGCCTGTGGTTCTGTCAGTGTGATCATGTGATGTATCTGACCCCAGGAATGTGTCAATAAAGTTTCCCCTTCCTGGGACAATGAATTCACGGTGTTCTTATTTCAATTTCCAGGAGTGTATTTTTGAGAACAGTGACAAGTGCATTTGTTGCTTTGTCATTCATCCATTTTAGTAAGTGGAATATCAGTACAAGTTATCCACATAAGCAGAATGTACACTGATAAGCCAAAACACTATGAGCACTGCCCACCGTGATGTTGGGTGCTGCCTAGTGGCAATGCGGGCAAGTGACACGATAACAAAAGTATGGAAGTGGAGCAGGCATGGACAGGAGATCACACTTGTGAAGATATTGGCTGCAAATGGGGAAATCCACCGAGATAAGTGACTTTGACAAAGGGCACACTATTATTATTATTATGCAGAGCCTGTGAACGAGTTATCTCGTAAATGGCAAAGAAGGTTTAATTCTCACATGCTACAGTCGTGAGCAACTACGGAAAGAGGACAGTGAAAGTATCACAAGGGGCTATTTGGTTGGACATTCACGACTCTTCACAGAATGTAGGGTTCAGATGCTTGTCTGCTCTTTAAAGTAGAATAGATGGTGATCTGTGGTATCTCTGCTGAAAGAGCACAATGCTAGTGCACGCACAAGTGTTTTGGAGCACACTGTTCATTGTACATTGCTGAACATGGACCTCTGCAGTAGTCCACACTTACATGTTCACATGTTGAGCCAACGACATCATCGATTATGGTTGCAGTGGGCTTGGGACCATTGGGATTCAACAGTCGATCGATGGAAATGTGTCGACTCTTCCGGTGAATCACATTTTCGCTACACAAAGTCGATGGTTGTCTCCATAAAAGCCGTCAGCAAGGCGAACGGTGGCTCAAAATGTGCAGCGTGTCATAGACATATGCTAGTGGGAGCAGTATTACGCTAGGGGAGACATTCTCCTGCACTTGCTTGGGACCTGTTGTAATAATTCAAGACACATTGACAACTTGGGGGTTGTTCTGGGGGAAGAGATCAAACAGCGAGGTCATCGATCTCATCGGATTAGGGAAGGATGAGGAAGGAAGTCGGCCGTGCCCTTTCAAAGGAACCATCCCAGCATTTGCCTGGAGCGATTTAGGGATATCACGGAAAACCTAAACCAGGATGGCCGGACGCGGGATTGAACCGTCGTCCTTCCGAATGCGAGTCCAGTGTGCTAACCACTGCGCCACCTCGCTCGGTATCATCGACAACTGCGGAACACCTCCATTCCTTCACGCTTGATGTCTTCCCCGACAGCGATGTCATCTTTCCGCTGTATAATTGTCCATGTTTCAGAGCCAGAACCATGCTACAGTGATTTGAGGAGCATTATGATGAACTCCGGTTGAACAAATTTACCTGATGTAAATCCTATGGAAGCCATCTGAGTTGATATAGGACGCCATCACTGCGTATCCTGCTTTTACGTGAATTACATGACCTGTGCATAGACATCTAATGCCACATATATCCACAAACTTACCAACAAGCTGTAGGATCCCTGATACGCAGAATCAGTGATGTATTTTGTTCCCAAAATGGACAAACAAGCTATTCAGCAGGTGGTCGTAATGCTATGGCTCATCAATGTACTATCTGAAGTTATAATTTTAGGACTATAGCCACAATATTCAATGATTTCTCCCAGTTAAATTATTCTATATTAACAGAGGCAACTAGATACACAATAAAATCCAGGAAATTGTCCACCTCACAACCATCTGACACATTTTTTTCCATTTCTACTTAGGAAGAATAGTTCGTTTCATGAATTAGAAAATAAAATTGAGTTCCCAGAAAAATAGCTGACACAGTAATTACGACACATTTATATCACTGACCACCAAATTCAATTACACTTTCTCACAAAGGCAGAAGAAATTGCACCTACCAATAAACAACCAAAAACCAATATATTACATTTACTTCGGAAAAAACTGCATGCACCAAATTTGGCATTAATTTTCAAAAATACAGCCTCTGAAGAGATTACAAAATTTATAAAGTCATTTAAAAAAAAGTAATTCTTCTGGTTATGGTGGTGTTTGCAGCATTCAAATTTTATGCAAACTTGGTACAACTACCCTTAACCTATCTTTGTAATCAGACGAAGACTGAGAGCAAGCCTTCAGCTACCATTATCAATCAACAACTAAGAGCATATTACCTGACAGACTTAAAGGCGACACGGTGCACAGAAATGTGAACATTTGAAGTTGATGTTGGCAGCCCTATAGATGTTCAATAAATGGCAGGAAAATATCAAACTGTCAAGTAGTAATAGACATCTAGTTGCAATGGCAGGGTGATGAGTGTGCCTTTGTCATGAGCGTTTACTACTGGCATGGTTACAGTGTGACAGATGCACCAAGGGTGTTTTGGTGCCACTATGAGATCCCACCCCATGGTCAACTTCTTTCTTCACACACCACAAACAACCAAAACATGGGTTCATAACTTTGAAGAAACTGGTTGGGCTTTGGGAGGGGGGTGGGAGTATACCTTTAGACTTTAAGAAGTATGTAATTATCTTAATTTCCTAACAGGCAGCTGCTGCCAGGTGTGAATATTACCAAACCAACTCTGATCCGAAGACTTATTTTTGAAGAAAGAATGAAGAACAGCAAACATACATTTATAGCATTGGTTGATTTATGGGAAGTTATGGACACCACTGACTATGATGCACTCTTTGAAGTTCAAAAGGTAGCATTAAGTAAATCTTAATGTTTTTGTGGAGCATTGACTGATCTAGTGCAATTTTAAGTGTGCAGCTACAGAAACTCCTTTTTGCAACCGATATTTTGGTTATATACCATTCGGATATCTCTCAAGTGAACAGGTTACCTGAATTTACAGCATGTATGTCCATCCTTTTAAACCCAAGGACCACATCATGGCACATGTGATCACAGATACATAATGGTAAGAGATGTTCTATGACAGCAAATAATTTTATATGAACTGAATCTGAGATTAGAAACTTGATCCAAGCTGGGATATGATGCTTCAACGGGAACTACATTATAGTGATGACTCTGCAGGCTGATCAAAGAAAGTGCTGGATTCTATGCTATGTCCACGCTGAAACGGCTGTCTCAACTCCCATGGCTTCCTCAACAGTTTTCAATCTATAACAGTCTATAACAAATAACAAAAAACATGGAAGGATGAATAATACAGAAACAGAATAATCTTCATCAAATAAATTTTCTGTTTTTATCACCTCTGAGTCCCAGAATAACTAAGTTGATGCCTGTAGTCATCATACACTACTGGCCATTAAAATTGCTACACCAAGAAGAAATGCAGATGATAAACGGCTATTCATTGGACAAATATATTATACTAGAACTGACATGTGATTACATTTTCACACAATTTGGGTGCATAGATCCTGAGAAATCAGTACCCAGAACAACCACCTCTGACCGTAATAAAGGCCTTGATACGCCTGGGCATTGAAACAAACAGAGCTTCATCAAGAATAGTGACTGGCATATTGTGACGAGCCAGTTGCTCGGCCACCATTGACCAGACGTTTGAAATTGGTGAGAGATCTGGAGAATGTGCTTGCCAGGACAGCAGTTGAACATTTTCTGTATCCAGAAAGGCCCGCACAGGACCTGCAACATGCGGTCGTGCATTATCCTGCTGAAATGTAGGGTTTCACAGGGATTGAATGAAGGGTACAGCCACGGGTCGTAACACATCTGAAATGTAACGTCCACTGTTCAAAGTGCCGTCAATGCGAACAAGAAATGGGGATGACGAATATGCGCTTCCAATGTGTGTTCACAACAATGTCGCCAAACATGGATGCGACCATCATGATGTTGTAAACAGAACCTGAATTCATCCGAAAAAATGACGTTTTGCCATTTGTGCACCCAGGTTCGTCGTTTAGTACACCACCGCAGGAGCTCCTGTCTGTGATGCAGCGTCAAAGGTAACCACACCCATGGTCTCCGAGCTGATAGTCCGTGCTGCTGTAAACGTCGTCGAACTGTTCGTGCAGATGGTTGTTGTCTTGCAAACGTCCCCATCTGTTGACTCAGGGATTGAGATGTGGCTGCACGATCCATTGCAGCCATGCAGATAAGATTCCTGTCATCTCGACAGCTAGTGATACGAGGCCGTTGGGATCCAGCACAGCATTCTCCTGAACCCACCGATTCCATATTCTGCTAACAGTCATTGGATCTCGACCAATGTGAGCAGCAATGTCGCAATACGATAAACCGCAATCGCGATAGGCTACAATCCGACCTTTATCAAAGTCGGAAACGTGATGGTACGCATTTCTCCTCCTCACACGAGGCATCACAACAATGTTTCACCAGGCAACGCCGGTCAACTGTTGTTTGTGTATGAGAAATTGGTTGGAAACTTTCCTCATGTCAGCACGTTGTAGGTGTCGCCACAGGCGCCAACCTTGTGTGAGTGCTCTGAAAAGCTTATCATTTGCATATCACAGCATCTTCTTCCTGTCGGTTAAATTTCGCAACTGTAGCACGTCATCTTCATGGTGTAGCAATTTTAATGGCCAGTAGTGTAAATGCAACACTGTGTTTTTATTGGCACCTTGAAGCAAAGATTTAGTTAATATAAAATTCATGAAGCATCTCTGGCACTTCTGCATCTGTGATCACATCTGCAGTGATGCAGCTCTCGAGTTTAAAAAGAACAGAAGCGAGTGCTATAGCTTCAGTCTGTCAGTTCACACAGAAGATAACCGTATACAACCAAAATATCAGTTGAGGATGGAAGTTTCTGTGATTTCAGGCCATCCAATGGATAAAAAATTACTGTTTGCTTATTACACTGCTTTTATGGCTGAGACAGCAAACAAATCGGAAGATCAGCTGAACACAATCGATAGTGCCTTGAAATGAGGTTATATGAACATAAAAAATGGAAAACAAGGATAATACAATGTAGTCAAATCAAGTGATGCTGAGGGGATCAGGTTGGGAAATATACTCTGAAACTGCTTGTCAACTTTTGCTGTTTGGGGAGCATATGACTATGATAGCATAAGGAAAGAGAATATAAAATGCTGACTTGCATTAGAATGAAAATCTTTTCTAGAGAGAGAAAAACAACGTTAATAAAAATGCAAGTGTTGAGAAGTCCTTTCTGAACACATCTGTCTGCTTTAGCCTTGAATGAAAGTGAAACGTAGACAATAATTAGTTTAGACAGACAACAACAGAAACTTTTGAAATATGGCACTAGGGAAGAATGCTGAAGATAAACAAATATGGAAAGGATAGATTGCTATTCACCATAAGAGTTGCAGTCCGGCACAACGTAAAGACTGCTACACATTAAGCTTTCTGCCAAAGCCTTCATCAGAAAAGAGAAACACACATGCGTTCACACAAGCAAGCACACATCACTTTGTGTGAATGTGTGCGTGTTTCTCTTTCCTGATAAAGGCTTTGGCTGAAAGCTTTATGTGTAACAATCTCTCCCTTGTGCCCACCTGCAATCAATGAGTCCTCTTTGTAGTGAGTAGCATCTATCCTTTCTGTAATATTGTCAATATTCCAACCTGGATTTTCCTCTGTCTAATGCTGAAGATTAGATTAATATTTCATCCAAATAGTGTAGGTATACTGAACAGAATCTTGTGAAATTCATAGCACAACTTGACTAAAAGAAGGGATCAGTTGGTAAGACACTTCCTGATGCTTCAAGAAATAGTTATTTTGATAATAAAGGGAAGTGCGGGGTTTGCATAAGGAAGCCAAGACTTGGGGACAGCCAGCATTAAAGTTCATGCAGGTTGTAGTAATACACAGAAATGAAGAGACTTGCATAGGATAAATCTATGATAGTGTGGATGGCTGCATCAAACCACTCTTGTCCAAAGAGTCACAGGACATAAAAATATAGCTTAATTTTATTGATTATCTCTCTTTTGGGATAGTGATTATTACTGTATATGTCTTACTAAAATGATGAATAACATCAAATATCTTACAAGTATCCTTTTTTATTCTGCCATTGGTGCCGTATTGCAGGAGTGCCCCTTTTTATCATTCAGTCACAATCACTTAACACAGGAACACTCCATTTCCAATTGTACCTACGCTCAATTTATACTGCAACTTGGAGACAATACTTACGTCACATGTGATTGAAAATTATGCCTTTAGTGACAGTATATTTCTGTTGTTCATACATTTTTATCATATCACTCACAAGTTGTTTGAAATTTTCTAATATTCTTAAATGATTGCAATGTTGTCTTCTTCTTACATTATACCCTTAGTTAAGACTAAGTGTCCTTAAAAAAATTCTCTGATCTCTGAACTGATAAATAACCTGGTTTCATTTTTTCAAACCTGCAAGTAGAAAACTTTTGAAATAAGTAAATGAATCCAGAGTAATTTACAGTAAAAGCTTTTACAAAATTCCTTGATTCCCAATTCTATATGCAGCACTGGAAGCAAAACACTGCTTGGCTCTATCAATGATTCACCTACAAGATTTTCATTCCATAACTAAATAATAACCCCTTCAGACAATTTTTCCACAAGTAGTGTTTGTCCCTAGGCGTCCCATTCACACAGGAAACAACAATACTAGGTGTAGCCACACTGTGCTCCTAAAAACTATGACAACAACTTTAAAACAATCACAAGCTTCTCACTGGTACCTTGAATAATCTACATCTGTATGAATGTTTCTCATATTTGGATATGTTTATAAATAGAAGAGAATTTGTCACCACTGTGTAGGAGTACTGCTGGATGACTTGTGTTCAAATGGCAAGCTAACAGTTGCCACTGATCAGAAATATGCAGCATATTTTCCCATCAGACCCTCTATGTCTTTGTAGTAAGTAGTTGTATTGAGTTTTAAAGAACTGCTCTAGTTCTTTAGTTCTGCTGTGTAATATGGAACTTACTTAGAATCATGTACATACTTCCACTGTTTTTAATGTGACACCAAAACTTCTGCCACCACATAAATTCAATGGTCTTTTCAGTCATTTGTGCATTGTATTTGGACAATATGTAATGCAGTATACATGTGGTGCACCTTTGGACAACATGTAATACAGTATACATGTGATGTACCTTTCATTTTGTCCTGCACACTATCTCAGAAGCCAAGATACACAATGGCATCAAAATATGACCACTTTATTACAATAGGTCTTAAAAACTTAAGGCTGTTCTGAACAGAGTGCTACTGATCATCTGATGAACACACACAGCGCATGTAGCTGATCACATGATGCTACCATACTGTGAAAAATGGGACATTGTAGGCAATGCTGCTAACTACTTACACAGAGGATCCAAAATTAAGTGAAAAAAACTGTAGCTATACATAACAGCTGTAATTAAAAATTAGATGAAAATAACAACATGGCACCACCATCTTACAGTGTGTGTGTGTCCTTTTTAATCATTACATATGCTGTTGTAACAGGCATCATTCTCCTTTCTCCAAAATTTTACATGGGGGAAAAAAGTCAGGTTCATTACCTTTGGCTTTTCGTGACTACGGTGGGAAGTGTAGTAAACAAAACAGCTCTAAACTATTTAATCAAAACAAACACAGTTTCATTATATATAAACAAAATTTATTATTCTTTACACCTGCCACCTCATTTCCAGTAAATGAAAACATTATCTCTACAGGATAAAGATGTCTCCACAAAAATGTGTAGTATAAATGTGATAATGTCCTCGTACATTAGTGTTTTAAGTAATGGGCAAATATAAGAACAGCACAGTACCTATTACAGGGAAAATATTCTACTTTCAATATACACGAACTCCTCATTATCATGTCAATAAGAATAATATACTGTGGGAGTGTTCCTTCAGACACACCTCCGAGCATCAAATGAAGCTTAATAGACTCAAGGGCTTAAAGAAAATTATTACGATGCAGCACATCTTCACAATAATTTGGTGGTGATAAATAAATGTGGATGTTCAAAGAGTTTTTCGTCTGTGCAAGCTATCCTGCCCTTCCTTCCCCAATTTGTGGTCTGTTAAGTTTCTATTGAGAATATCTATTGATACTTGTGGGGTATGTTGAACTTTTTCCTGGAGTTCCTACGCTGTGTTATTTAATACAAGAATGTAGCAGCTCTGCATTTAAATTAGGTAAAATACATTGGTAAATATCATATTGTTGTAACAGTTGCACCAATTACCAGACAGAATACCATATGAAGCTGTTTGATAGCTGTTATGCAATACTGCTTTCTGATCTTATTTTCCATCATCCTGAAACATACAGGCAACCAGTACCAAATCATATATAAAGAGAACGAGTCTCTCCCCCCCCCCCCCCCCCCCCACACACACACATGTAAGATATACTATCCTTCCTTGATAAATCACAAACCTTTGGCAGTTTTTGTGCATGTTAGATATGCTCCAATGTCAATAACTCAAGTTTGACATTTCTTTTAGCTGCAGTACCCTTGTGTTTGAAGTACCTGCAATCCATCAACTATAAAGGGAAACATATGTTAGCAAAGAATAACACTGTTAGATTTGCATGACTGTCACATTATAAAGTAAAACAAAGTAGTAGTAGTAGTAGCAGTAGTAGCAGCAGCAGTGGTGGTGGTAGTGGTAGTAGTAGCAGCACTAGTCTGAAATGCATATAACAAGCATGTTATGTGTCAACTGGATTCTGACTTCCAGCTACTGGTAGAAAACATTTACAGCTTTTCCACACCATTCTCTTTGCATTAGTACATGAAATTTGAAATTTGATACAAAGATATTCAATAAGAGGAACCAGATACCATCAACTGTTTAATTTAAAACTTATGCAGTTTTATTAATATACTCCAACAATTTCAATAGCATTTTGCTGCCAATCACTTAGGAATAAAGTTGTCATTGGCAAATAAAATGTCAGTATTATGCACATGCATATTTCCACATTCGAATGGTAAAGATTTAGTGTCAAATGAAAGAAAGGTCACTGTCTAAAAAAATCATTCTTTGGTTCCAATATATTCCACAGTCTTTCCAGTTTTCTTAATTGTTTCCAGCAATTGGTCTGATGTTAGTGTTGAAGTCACTCTCACCTTCTTGTCCTCCAGTGAAATGGTAACATCTTCAACACCTTGTCCTGGAATAAAAACAGGTTAGCTTAAATTATATGAGAGTGTTAAACAAGTGTGTGATCTCACTACCCCACCAACACCAAGATTTTCCAGAAGGCAAAGAGGAAGGCAACTTATTAACTTCACTTTAAAAGATGTGAATAAGTGAAGAAGTGTATCAGCAAGTTACAGAACAACAAAGTAATGGGTGAGAATGGAACTGAGACAGAGCTGGTAAAAGAGGCTTGAGATATGCTGCATCCGCAGAAAATTCATCTAAAGGACATAATCTATAATGCAAAGAAAATGTCTAGAAGTTGGAAAAGAGCACTGATGCTACCAATCTGCAAAGAGGGCTCACTGTGACTCAAGTAACTACATACTACTTAACATTCATTCACCATGCTCCATAGACCCCATCGAGGAGAACCTTCATAGGTATGGAATGCCCAAGATATGCATTAACATGAGACACAGACATCATGGAAACTAAATCTCTACACAGTATTAATAAACTATCTTTATGCTTCTTAAAGCCATTCATGCTTATGCCATCTAAATTTTATCAGATAAATTAGTAAGAAAGCTGCTACTTTGGGGGGAAAAGCTGCTGCCTCCTTGGTTTCATTATATATCCATAGTTCATTTGCTAATAGCAGCTAAATAGTTACTTGATTACAATGGTATTTCTCAAAGAAAATATTTTTAAAACTATTGATGCTCAGACCTATTTACAGTACATTATTACTTACTATACAGCTTCATAACAACATGGCTGCCAACTATTATGGACTGTCCATAATTGTTACGGATTTATCACCTTAATTGGAATTATTTTCTTCCTCAGCATGTAGAAATCTGTCTAGGAATAATTTTGTCACCATGAATTTACAATAGGTTGTACTGGGTGACACTGAAAATTTTGTTCTGCACCTTTCAGCTTAAAGGTTAAGAATAAAGCTGCTTTCGAGCCAAGTGACGGCACAAGGTTCAAGGCATTCGTCTGTAAGCTTTTGCGATTTTTCTAACCAGGTGACTTTCCAATCTCCTGAGTTGCGGGGCTGTCATGAAAAGAAATTTACTGCAAAAACTGCATTTCACTTGTATGTGATAATCTAAATACAATGGTGGGACATGTAACAGGAATTGTTGCCTTTTTGAAGAAAGTTCATCCACACATAAGAATACGAAATTCTTCCTGCCACTTGCATTATTTAGCCACACAAACAGGTGCAAAGAGCATCAAATTGTAATTGAACTTTCCTACTTTTGCAAAAAAAAAGTTCGAAAAGGCAGTTTACTTTTAAACTCTGACAAAATATAAAGCATGTTCGGAAATTCCCACTACAAATTTGTAAGACTTGTAGAAAAGAGTGATGATTCCTTAATATCTTGAACAGGAATGAATGTCCGGAAACATACTGTTTCCATTCTAAGATGGTTTCAATTCTGATGGGTAATGTGTCCACATCTGCTGAGAGAAAGAGGAAAGTCTCAGAGTTGCTTGTCCTGGTAAGCAATATGGCAGATGGAAACCCTTATACCATGCATATTCATAGGTATTACAGCATCTGTTTGGTATTAACAGGTAGGCACATATTCTGGACAGTCATGCGATTTGGCCATACCTCCTCCCACTCAAGCTAATTCGTTCCGCACACTTGATCTTCTTACCAAAGCATTGGACCCATTCTTGCAAGCTGTGCCTCTGAATGTCAGTCAGGAAATGTGGTTTCAGCACGATGGTGTACCACTTCATTTTTCACGTGCTGTCTGTGGAGACATTCCAACAGATAATATGGTGAAAGATGGATAGGGCAAAGGTGTTTAACCGTATGAACATCCTGATTGCCAGATTTAACTCCTATAGACTTCTTGTTGGGTCACATGCAAAGTTTAATTGAAAGTCCTCTTGTAGAGACAGAGGAAGATCAGCTGGCACGAATTCTGGGCACTGCACAAGAAACTGAAGAGATATCAGGAGGGATGAGAATGTGTACCAGAACATGCTTCGTAGGTACAAAATCTGTAACAATGCTGGTGGTTGCCACATCGATCCGCTTTTGTAGTGCATAAGTACTGTTCTGTACATACAGTATGCTGTGTTCTTTTTTGTTTTGGAATAATGTTAACACTTAATCATTAAGTGTTAACACAGAAAAATGTGCGTAAGTGATAAATGGGTGTTTCGTTGTGTTTACTTTGGAATTGTTATTAAATAATTGTATTATTTCATGCCTAATTCAATTCCCCCAGCTGAAGTGGATGAGTTACACATCTGAACTGAAACCACCATAGAACATAAATGTTACATTTCTGGACATAGGTTCCTATTCAAAATATTATGTACTCACTCACCTCTCAAGCCCTGGAAATTTGTAATGGGAATTTCCAAACACCCTGTGTATGTTCCTAAACCATATAAAATATTGAAGTATGTATGTATGTACAAGATTACTCTCTTTTCTCCAATCAAATAGTGGGAATCTCTGGTAATTTTTTCAGTGAGGAAGCTTCAAAAACTATATACACAACTCTTACTTAAATGGAGTGCACCCTATTCTAAATGACCCAGTTACCAAACTATATAATAATCTTTCATTGTTTACCAAAGCGACAGTGTTCCTTCAGAAACAAGAGCTAGTAATTCATAAACTTCATAGCATACTAAAATCTTATTTACAGATTTCAGTGAGATTTATCAAACTTTCTGCAGTATCTACTTCTGGCTGTCTATTTCACTGGTGTCAACGTTAAAAGCTACATTTACCATACCAAGTCTGAAAAATATGTTGTAAAATTTTATGGAGATATCTCAGGCAGTCAATTAATGTAGTTACATCCAAGAAAAATTTCCACTAGATGACAATTTCTCAAAAAACAAAGAAATTATAGGTGTTGGATTTAAAAAAAGTAAAATTTTTCCATCAGTTGTAAAGTTGAATGAGCTTTTTCCTGATCTCCTGGGCAAAACACACACACACACACATACACACACACACACACACACACAATGGAACTGGAGTCTTAAAGATAACAGTTTGACAATTTTACACTTAACCTGATTTTTTTAAATTTACAACTGTTTTTATGCCTGGAACATCTTCTTTATTTAGGATTGGAAAGTGTTTGAAATATAGCATGTAAAGACCTAAATCAGGCTTACAATTTTAAAATTTATATTCAGATGATTAGTAGAAAGAGTGACTAACAAGACAAGTTTTTATTTTTCTTTTGAGCTGGTAGAGATTCCCTATTTCTTGCTTAATGCAGACAGGAGTTTGCTGAATATCGTACCACTGGAGTACATAACCCTGAACAACGAAGCAATGCCGGCATGTAATATATTTTTGTGTCCTGTTCTCCAATTGTGTATATCACAGTTCACTTGAAACCGATTTTTAGTATCAGTAACAGAAACCATTATGGAGTAAAGGTATTGCAAAGTCCATAAGAATTTCAAGAGCCTTAAAAAGGCTTCAGCAAGATGTACAAATACCTACTTCATACAATATTCTTTCTAAAATATTCTCCACATTAGTGTTAGGCAACAGAAAAAAAAACTGCTAGAACAATACGGGGGATTAATACGCAGGTAACTGCAGAGGACAATATATTTCCAATTAGACAACTGTGCAAAAAATGCTGTGAATACAAAACGAATATGTACATCCCGCTCATTGAGAGCATGCACCATCACAGCCCACAGCAGTGCCGAATGACGCAGGGGTATCAGAATTTTGAAGTGAAATCCAGTTCCGAGACTGGATAATACACACTGTCCACTGCATTCAATTTAGTCCTAGATTGGTTCATAGAGAAGTACGGGGTCAACACATAATGAAGAGATATGTGGCACGATGGGAGGTCAGGAGGTCAACAGACAACAAATATATTGAGGAGCAAACAAATCCAGTTAGATGGCCATGTGGCAAAAATAAACAACAGTACTATGCTCAGCACTGTAAAAGCAACTGACAGACCAAAAATATATTGAAAGGGCAAATGGAAAAGACAAATGAGCTTTTAATTTCCGGTGGGTGGAAAATCAACAGTGATGGTAGCAACTTGAAAGGGTATGTATTCTTTTGTGGCTTTTATCAATGAACAATAATGAACGATGAACTGAAGCAAAAGTACCCTATTGCCTCCCTCAGTACCCTATTGTCCCTCTCACTGTGTCTACCAAATTACAATACCCGGAAAAGATGTGTCCACTCCGCTGCCTTCAGCATCACATGAAAGTAAGTGATAAGCATTCAAGAATTTTAAAGTGGAACACTAACTAAAAGATATATATTACAGAATGTTGAGGCTTTTTTATCACAATTGTAGCAATCCAGTGAATCAAAATTATCTGTCCAGTACAACTTTCATGAATTTGATGCAACAAAAAGTGACAGCAAATGAAAGGCTGGACAAGAGTGAATCAAATTTCTTAGAATTTTATTCATTTATAAAAATTGTTCTATTGCTGCTCTGGTAAGTGTTAAATATACATGAAGATGGGAAATATTTTAAAATCAAGAACTATCTTTGGAGTAAAGTTGAACACCTGTATTCAGTGAGATTCAATGTCCACACATAAATCAACAAAGGAAATGACACAACTTAAATATCTAATTCCATTTTGTTTGTAGTGGCAAGTAAGGGCATGACTATGAATCTCGTAGCAAATAGTCAAGTAGCAAACTACATTTAAGCATGAGGATTCTGAATTCAAGATAGCATTTTTAATATTGTTTTGTGACTCACAATGAGCCTGTTTGGATTTACTGTCATCCCAAGCTCATCAATTAAATTTAAAAGGAAAAAACAAAATTAAAAAAGAGAGCTTACAAGATGCAATTTGGCTGCTTCAAGAAGGTTAGGGAGCTGTTACGTAAATTTAAGTAGGATATGGTACAAAAAAATGCATTATTGAATGAAAAAAGAAAACATGTTATTTAATATGTGACTTGCTGCTCTGTAAGTTCTGGGAGTATGTATCTGCAAAAGATTCTAAAGGCATCTATTTCTTCCACGCATGCACTATAGAGAAACAATAGTACAAAAATGAGAGCAGATGGCAGTGAAACTTCTGCAAATGCCCAACCATTCCTACATGTCATATCTGTGGACTAACTAGAGAACTGATATCTATGGACTAAACAAAGAAAGAAAAGAAGAGGTATAGCTGTTCAGCAGAGAGGTAAAGGAGTATGCATGTGCAGCAAGTTTCAAAATTTAATGTGCCACCTTATTTGCTTCTGTAATAGCCGGACTGAAGGCTCTTGGACCCACACAACAGAGGAAACAACAATAATAATAATATGTCCACAGAAGACGACAGACAGGGAAAAATACAGAAAAAACAAATCAAATAACAGAAATTTCAGCAAATGCGCAATGAAAAGCAAACATGAAAAAAGTGGACAGAAGACAGGGAGAAGAAACGCAGTGAATAAGAGAGGTTTTTGGGAAGAAAAAGGAAAGAGAGAGAAAAAAAAAGCCATGAAAATCGATTGCGTTTAGAACTCTCCTTAAGGGGAAATTAATGATGCTGCTGCTGCTGCTGATGATGATGAACAGAGAAATAACAAACATCATACAAAACATATGGGAGACGGTAGTAGTACCAGAAAATCAGAAATTTTGTGTACAAAGGGGGTAGGACCAATGCTAACAATTACAGAGGGATATCTGTACTATCTGTCATATACAACATTCTATCACAGTGGAAGAGCATTCTGAAGTTTTCCACCTCGACTGTTTTTCACATGTATTCAATCTATTATATCTTGAAGGATTGGCCAATTTTGGCCTTTTAGGCCATTTTCAAGCGCAATAGGTGTTGATAGGTTGCACAATAATCCTGTTATTAAACAGTAGTTATAGCTGTTCTGAAAGCGAGCACGTAACGTGCGAGAGCTAGAATTAAAAGGAGAAAATTTATTGTGTGCAGTAATAGTCATCTTTATAGCTAATGCCATATTATAGCACATACATGTCTACAACATAGCATTTGTTACAAAGATGACTATTATTACATGCAGGAAGCCTTCTGGCTTTAATTCTGATGCTTACATGCTATGTGTTCACTTTCATAACAGCTACATCTGCCATTTAAGAACAGGATGACTGTGCAATGCATTGACACCACCTGTGCTTGAAAAATGGAGTGTAAGGCTGAAACTGGCCATTCATGTAAGATCTAATAAAATGAATACCTGTGAAAAACAGCCAGGGTGGAAACCTTCAATATTTCCTTCAACATATTTGCGGTTGTGTTACTCACACATGCAGAAAATTATCTATCACAGAGCCTACTAGACAGTATACAGTTCCAACAGGAAGACAAGATGGAGAATACCTAGCAGGCTACAGACCAGTAAAATCCTATGCTGAATGGATTTTCAACTTACAGAAAGTCCTGAGATACCAAGCGACGACAAGCAAATAGACCATGCGCATCTTCATAGATTTGAAAATGGCGTATGACCCTATAGATAGCCTATCACTGATCCAAGAACTGGGAGAGCCTGGCCTCAATGAGAAGACAGTTAACACTATGGGTAGACACTAATAAACATCAAAACCAAAATTAAATTCATGAGGAGAGTTACCCGAGTCCTTCGAGGTTAGAACACGTGTTACACAGGGTGATGGTATTTTATCATTATTGTTCAACATATTATTAGACAAAGTTTTCAGGTAATGGTAAAAAGAACTGAAGATACAAGGACTTTATAAATTAATCAGGCTTGTAAGGAGAAACGAAGGATTAGATATTAGCTCTATGGCATTCTGTGATGATCTGGCAATAGTCACAGATAACACAGAAACAGCAATAAAGCAAACTGAGATAACGAAAGGCGAGACTGGAAAGGTCGGACTACAGATCTCCACCGAAGAAACAGAATAAGTGTCAAATCAAAAAGATACAGCAAAAAAGATTACAGGTATTACAAAATATGGTGAGATCATGATTCAACAAATTCATAAACTTGGTGCAGCTGATACAGACAACTGGGATACAGAAAGAAGCTCACAAACAGAGAAATCAAAAGATGATTCAAGAAGACTGGAAACCTCTACAGTAAATCATGCCTATCACATAATACAAAAGTGCTATATCACAACTTCATACAAATCAGAAACATTGGTCCTGCATCAGAAAGGTGCACTAGAGGGAAGAATCATCACCAAAATCCTAGGGCCAACATGATGGCAGAAGGCTACATATTGTAAAATTGACAAGAGACTGAACAAGTATCTAACACAGTTCATGAAATGAAGAAAAGTTGACAGTAATTTTACTGGCATATCGAGAGATTGCAGGACACCTGACAAATTAAATATATCTTGGAGAACATAGAAAGTATTTAGAACACGAAGTGGATCACTGAAGTCAGAAAAGACCTGAAGAATGCTGGCATAACACTCATACAGGTGTCTACAAGACAAACATTCAACCACAAAGTACAGAAGTGGTAAGTTAGCAAAGTGGTAGAAAATTTAAGGTAAGCACACCTTGGACCAGCACAAAGGAAAAAACTGAAAGTGAGAAGATCTCACAACCAGTAGTGGTCCTCTCCCTGTTCTACACCTGTATTACTATGATAAAAATAGTGTCTGATTGATAACTTCTTCACATTGTTTAGCTCATGATTTTGCGTAAACAGAACTTCTTAGTGATTTTTTTATCGCATTATAATCACTCTTTTTCAACAATAAAATCCTAACTACGATCACTTTTTAAATACAGTACGATAACGTTAAAAAAAATTCGTGTTGCTATGGATTATTCGGTGCAAATTTGATCAAAAGCATACAGGCAACATGAAAATCTCGTTAACTTGTATTGCCTAGAATATTACTCCATTGACATCAATCATAAGTTGTAAGGCAGAAATCTACAGAAACCAAGAAAAAATAAAAAGGATAAAAAACAACAAAATAAATGTGTAAACATGTCAGTTCTTTATTGTACATAAATGACGAAGCTATTGGGAAATCCATTGGCTTGTTATGTGATACCTGGTAGACAGTAAATTCATTCTTCTCACGTCATCGTGTACATATTCGCTGCAATTATAGGAACCACTAATGTACGTCCGACTCTGTTGCGCACTAAACTCACAACACAATACAACAACGAAAGAAAGGCCATCGACATAGAATAAAGTACATATATTTGAAACTGAACACGTTAATTTTTTTCGTAAAAGGGTCGTAAAAGTAGGAAAAATATTCAATACATTACCCTTCAATTTTCCCAGAACTTTTTCGACTGCAGATGCACAGCCGCCGCATGCCATATCGACAGTAAACTCATGAACCTGTTCAAAAAAATTAAGCAACAGTAAAGAAGAAGTTGCATATTTATGGCCAACTACTAATAAAACGAAATAAACCTTGAGCGGCATCTTGTTGTGTTGGTTGAACTGGCGATTTGGGAATGACAGGAGATTTGATTGTAGTCTGTTATATATAACACATCCTCTGACACATGTTCATTATCTCGCAGTCAAGATTACACAGTCAAAGACCCTAAATCCGCAGTAACAATGTTAGTGTTCCATGACTAGATGACAGATGTTTCTGCCACGCGAGTACGACGTATTACTTCGTAAAATACTAATTTTGCTTGGTATTTTGAACGATCAGATATGAACTTCTTAATTACCCCCTATAATCCTTTTCAAAGTCGTAATTATATTTTGGAAAACCTAAAATAATTAAACCAACACTTAAGTGAGATGTTATGTACTCCAAAAAAGAAAAAAAATCTGCTTTCAACATTTTCGCTTTCTTAAGAGCTATAACAATAATATATTTAATGAATAAAGCAGTTGGTATAATACCCATGGAGGGCAAAACGAAATTGGTTCGATCAATGACTGCATGCGGGAAGTGGGTAACTACGTTAAGGCGTTGCGGAAGAAAATATTTGATTAACAAGTACGTTTAATAATTATGATTAACGCTTATAAAATATTGTATGGAGAGTGCAAATACTTGTAAGAGCAGCAAGTAGACGCGATAACAAATGACAGGATGTGAAGGCACTGAATATACATCGGGAGTTTCGCTTTGTTGTCCAATAATATGAGATGTCGCCTTGCTAAATATTTAAGGTCTAAAATAGCAGTGTCAATAATAATAACTGCCGTATTTGGCCTTGTTATCAAAGAAGCACTTTTTCCAGTCAGGGCTTTTTTACTTAACAGTCATTTTACAGAACAGAAGAAACCGCTGCGGAAATATGGAGATAGTCAAAATGCATTGCCTTCACCATCCCCTGAAAGCCATAAGAAGGCCGTTTTCATACCTGCAAGTTTCTTAAACAGTGAGGTACCGAAGAATGAAAGCTATTGCAACTTCAATTACAAGTTTCCGGACGTTTGGAACATGACAGAATTGTTTCTCGAGGCAACACCACAGCTAGGAAACAATGGACCTTACCGAGTAGTGTACAATCTCATAGAAGGCCGATTTGAAGACAACACTGTAGGTGTGACATATTGTACACATGCAACACCAGAATTTCTTTACCACATTGCTGAAATAGTGAATCGGTGGGACGGCCCAGTGAGTGTAGCCGTTTTCGCACCAGGCACAGATTTGTTCGTCAGTTTGAGTGTTCTGTATCACATGTGCAGATGCCTCCCCGAAATGTCACGCGTGACAATACATTTGATTGTACATTACAAATATTTTCCCATGGAATCCCATTATTCAGTAGTTGGCAGTAAACTGCTCGAAGACCTAGATTTTTCAAACTGTTCCGCCCCACTAAACTTACTGAATGGAAGATTTGAGACCTTTCGACATCAGCAAAAGTTAACATATCCTGTAAATACGGCCCGTAATGTAGCGCGAATTGCAGCAAAAACCACTCACGTATTGGTGTCAGATGTAGAACTCTTACCAAGTTCAAACCTGGTACCAGCTTTCTTGTCTATGTTCAAGAAATTTAAGCAGCATTTCGATAATGTTAGCCCACATGCAACAAAACCTGAACTTCAGTTGAAAAGGTATGTGTTTGTGTTACCTGTATTTGAAGTTGAAGCAACTGTGCTGAAAGTTCCTAGCACCAAGAAAGAACTTCTACAACTGTATTCTGAGAACCGGGCTGTGTATTTTCATCGCTGGGTATGCTTACACTGCCAGAGGTTCCCAGGTCTTCAGAAGTGGCTCCAGAAGAAAAGTGACAATGAAGACACACCACTGATACAGGTTCAAACTTTTACAGGTCTCACATGAACACAGCTGCATGTAAGAAAGGAATGTGTCTGCATTTAAAGCTGTTATTACTCTTTTTTATGGCTGCCTGCCAAAATATGTGATGGTTCTATAATGCTTGTTTTCAGCTGCTGCTAAGTGGAGAAGTTGTCTTTTTTTCTTTTCTTTTCTTTTCTTTCTTTTTTTTTTTTAAAATGTTAAACTTTTTCTTTTAGTTTTTATTTATTTTCCAAAGCCAGTGTTAGAAGTTTGGTTTTGCCATATGATTGTGGCATAGTAGCTCATTGTGATAGAGATCACTTGTGTGTTGTGAAAGCTGGCTTACTTTGAGGGTACTGTACTGGTACTTGCATTGTTACGTTTGATGCCTTTCTTCTGTAATGAGCGCATCAAAATTTGACCAGTGTTCCTTTCGTAAACATTTTCTTATATTCTGGAATAAAATTATTGAAAACACAAAGAATTGGTGGGGGCATGAATGTTGGAAGAGCTGTATATCATCAATGTTTACTTCATTATCCATGGGAAATGCATCCAGATTACAATAAACAATGGGAGTTCTCTTCATGTGGTATTAATCTGTAATATTTATCATAGTTACATGTATGTCATTAGAGCAGAATGCATTAGGGGCCTACAACCGCAGCCTGAGCCACAGGGTAGTATGAGCAGGGTAGTCTTGTATTTAAGACAGTGGACTTAAATTCAGATGGAATGTAGCTCCAATTCTTGTCAGAGATTAGTATTTGGATGATCATGCACATAATCTTATGCTTCAGGAGACTTCTGACTGTTGTCTGTGTTGACTATGGAACATTAAACTCTAATCTTTGACTCACGACATAGAATATGTAATTGTATTGAATCTGACAATTGGAAGAAGCAAGCACTTGTGTAGGTGGAAAAAATTCGTGTCATGTTCTTCTTCATTAGATGTCGACTCTGCCTGCTCAACTTTATTCCTTATCTACATCTACACTTTGCAAACCACTGTGAAGTGCACAGCTGAGGGAATGTCACATTGTACCAATTAATAAGACTTTGTCCTGTTCTATTTACTTATGGATCATGGGAAGAATGACTGCTTGAATGCCTCTGTGTATACTCCAATTAATTTAATCCTGTCTTCGTGGTCCCAGTGGGAGAAATACGTAGGGGGATGTAATATGTATCTAGATTCATCACTTAAAATTGGTTCTAGAAACTTTCTGAGAAGATTTTTATGGGATGGTTTGCTTAAAACTACTGTAAGTTACATCAGGGTTAGACAGTGGTACCCCACAACACATGGGACAGCTTAAAAAGAGAACATTTTAGTTCTTATTTCCTCACAGCCAATGCAACCCTCATAAGTGAAATACAGAAGAAAAGTAGCTTTCTGTGTCATATCATTTATTGCAAAGCTGCTTTCTATTTTTGTTGCATTCAAACTGCTTATTTCATAGTGAAAGTGCATGTGAAATAAGTAAAGACTGTTTATAATAATAGCAAAAGAAGTGTAGTTTGCACTTGAAGCAAATGACAAACTGTGAGGTATGATGCATCCATAACCACGTTTACTCTCTTTGTTCCAACATATGATAGTTCATATTGTGGTGTCCACTGTTAAACTAACTGTTTTAAATGTTGTGCAAACTGTTGATGGATACCACTGGAATTACAGTGACTCTTTATCCTGGAAATTTCCTTTCCCTTGCTCAAATTGAAAAGGATCAGCGTAGTATTATGGTTTGATTCAGTGCTCAGGTATTTTATAGTGTATCCTGTATCAACCTGCTTGTTTAATCTGTACGAGATAGTACTTGGTATTTTGTTTAAACCTTTTGAGTTGTACACATACAACTTATGTTCCACTTTAATGGTGCTTTCCCAGAGTAAATGTTCCATTATTTAAATTATTTACCTATCTCCTGCCAGTTCTTCCTCCAATTATGTCTCTGTGTCATGCAGAGCTGTTGATCTTGTAGACAAACTAAATTCAGTTTTCATTTTGGCCTTTTACAACCAAACATAGATGCCTGACTGTGCTAAAAGGTTTTTCATACAATATGTTAAGTATGTTTTAAAAATTTCTTGTATGCTGCTGAATTATTTCACTAACACTATAGTTTAGTGAGATTCTTGTTTTTGAAATAAAGACTTTGTGTTCTAATTCTGCAAGGAATGTTCCAGGTGAACAGTGAATTTTTGCTATTCAGTGTTACTGGTAATTATTCATCAGAGGTTTGTTATAGATTCTGTGTATTCTGAGAGAAATTATCAATATGCCTATTTAGAGCTTTTTATCTCTTAGTTGAAGAGGGGAGTACAGGATTTATTATTTTATGTAAATTTGATAAATATGTACAGCAGTGAGTATCCTAGATGTGAAATGTATCTAGATTATTTAGCTGTAGATGAGATTACAATCACATGCTTATCATACTTCCATAGAAGATACTAGTAATGACAAGCCAAAGAATATGAAGAACAAGTTGACAGGGCCAATGTGTTCTCATACCACTGTTCTGATATCTATCTGTACAGTAATAACATATACAAAATACACAGTGGCTAGTGGTACTATTAGCCATAATACTTCAATTGATTTGTGAAAATCATGAAACTGCTTGGAATACTTGTTTATTTTATAAGCTAAATTCATCCACCCTGCGTTTAGCACGCATTAAAGCGGCCACTTCTGAAACGTGGAAGCACACCAGCCCCAGTTCAAATCTCACTCATGATTATGCGGACTGATGTGCCTGCCCACATAGATGTGGTTTTGGGTGGTTTTCCACATGAACCTTGGGGAATACCAGTCTGGTACCTACGTCCTGCCTCAGATAAACATTGAAACATTGTGTGAACTCTTTGTCATACTGTGTTACTTAGACCATGTAGTTATTCTAGGCCCAGACAGAAGGGGCACACAGATTCCTCCTTGTGAGGAGGGGGGTGTTAAAAAAGATGCCTTTGGGAATGGCGACCCTATCGTAATAATAGTATATATTTGGGGGTGGTTGCTTCTCCATAATATAAGAGAAGTACCATACCTGTCCTGTCCAGGCATTAGCTGGATAAAGGACACCAGGGATCAAGGAAGGAAGGAAAGTAAATATGACAAATCTATCGCTGTAGCAGAAAGAGGGATCCTACAAGACCTGCTGTAACTTAATTTGGAAAGGAATCAAATAGGGCAGGCTCCAGAAATAGATATAGTGTGCATCGCATTAGAAGTTGCCTCTATGCAAAGAGAGTGAGAGAGAGAGAGAGAGAGAGAGAGAGAGAGAGAGTGTGTGTGTGTGTCTGTGTGTGTGACTTGGAGTGTGCCAGAAATGAAGTTTGCTTGTATGTGGCATCAGAGAGGGGGGAGATACCTCCCATGTTACTAAGCTGTAGAGAATATTGCTGAGTACAATTATGAATTACAGAGTTATGGCCATATTGCAGTTTGGATTAGAGCAGTTATCATTGTCTAGCACTATTCATGGAAAGGCATCCAACATACCCAAAATATCATTGGATGGCAGCTCTTGGTGAAAGTAGGTGCACAGCATATTTCAAAACTGGACTATCTTCTAGCATGACATGCTCTGTACAACTATTTAAATACACATTTTGTATTTCACTACAAGTTTATAAAATTGTGTCACTTTCAAAGTAGTTTCCAAAAAAACCTAATTCATTTCTCTCGATGTTTCGTTCTTTGTTGGAAACAATTTTTAAACTCATCCAAAGTTGCACAGGTTAATATGATGATGATGATGATGTTTGGTTTGTGGGGTGCTCAACTGTGCAGTCATCAGCACCTGTACAAAGTCCCAATTTTTTTATTATTTTTTTATTTTTTTACACACACACAGCCCCATTTTTGTGCACAGTCCAATCTAACCACAGTCACGAATGATGATGACGATGAAATGATGAGGACAACACAAACACCCAGTCCCTGGGTAGAGAAAATCCCCAGCCCAGCCAGGAATCGAACCTGGGACGCCGTGATCCAGAGGCAGCAACGCTAACCACTAGACCACAAGCTGCGGATGCACAGATTAGTGCCTCAAGCAATTTTTGTATTGTCTGTTCGTGCTCTCAAACTGTTAACCTGTCAGTTGATTTTCATTCAAGGGAACAGGCAAAAGTCTCCATTGAGTTGAGTGAGTGCTAAACCACTATCATTTTGATTTTTATCATTTTCTTTAAGGGGAGGTTCTGGTTGAGGCACGAAAAATGGGAGAAGCTTAGAATTTTTTCATACAAGTATTGTTTTTATTAAAATGTTATTACACATAAATTTGTGAGTGAAAAACATCCCTTTATCTCTTAAAAATTAAAAATGGCAAATGCAGCCCTTGTCAAAGTATGTACCTTGTTGCGCATCCTGGTTGGTGCGAAGCATTGCATAGACTTGTCGCTATTTCTGAAACTCATAAAAATAAAAGATCCTTAAATTAAAATGAATTTAGGTGGTTACCACGATGGGGTTTGGAAAATACCGGGGGAGGGGGGTGTGGGGTAAATCAAATATTTGAAAATCATGTTAATTTCCTTGCATGTTTTTCTAAGTTCAGATGTTTGAAAAAATATTTAAAATTCAAGTAGCAAAAAAGCTCTTGCCAAGGCTCCCTAAATTTAATTGTCTTTTCTGAGACATTCCTTGCTCCATGGTGGCCATGCATTTTCTGTCAGGTTACTCCACAAAGTTTTAGCTGTACATTCCTATGATGACTCCTAACACATTCATGGTCTTCAGACTAGATGAATAACCTTTGCTGAATATATCTGCAGCTATACATGCTGCTATTTTAACAGTTTATTGTCTCACAATGAAGATGTTTTGGTACCAGCTTCCAAATGCATGCGTTGAACCTCTTTTGTCATTTTGCATATTGGCATTAATGCAGCTTTTAAGCAAATCTTCGTTGGACAAAAATTGATGTACTGATCGAATCTTTCCTTGAACTAATTCATTGAGCACATACAGCTACCTATGTATCGGTCAGAACATGGTTCCATTCAGCACACTGTAATTTCTAAAATAGTTGCACAGTTAATAAATCCTTTTGCAGGCATAATCTATACACTCCAGGGATGCAAATTATGTGAAAAAATCCATTTTTCATTGATCTCGGCCAGGACCTCCTCTTAAGGTATTTATTGTATTACTTTGTAAACAAAAAAATAACCAACGTTATTTTAGTTGATTTTCACATGTGTTGCTTAACTTCAATCGGGTGATGATGTAGTCTTCGAAAAATTGGGTTTATGTGTGATCATAGTCATAAAATTTGGTTAACTGGAAACTGTTCCATTCATGAAACTGTCTTTTTAAAAACAAGCACTCCTAGCTAAGTAATGGTTGCCTGATTCTGAAATATGTGTAATAGAGACATCTAGTGGGAGGAGAGGACCTGTCATTACTGCCCTTCTGCCCACAGGAAAGATATTAATGCTTACTGGAGCATCAAAAATATGTGAGAAATGACTTGAAAATTTTTAGCACCTTAAGGACAAAATTATTTAGATCATTGGGAGAGCCAGTCGTTACAAAACTATTCCTATTTTAACCCTCATTTTAGGTCTAACACTGCTTATTGAACACAGCTAAACTTCTTTAGCAACAAATAGAAATTGTCTATTAATCCACAAAATCGAACAGTGATAGTTCTTGGTGGAAGTTCATAAGAGCCAAGATAGAAAGAGTATGAGAGAGCTCATGATTAACTGTGAATAAAGTCAAAACAAACATAGTCACTGTGCACGCCTCCAGTTAGTATGAGATTCAATAAAGATCAGCCAAGCCAAAGACCATCTGAAAGGTAGTTTCAAGACCAAACACTTCCTTGAGTCCTCATGAACTTGCAACTGAAAATACGCTTCTGCAAGATCAATCTTTGAAAAAGTTTTTCAGGTTTATCTGGAGAAGGAAAGGAAGAAGAATCAAAGCATTGCAAAGTACTTGAGCATTAATAGTTTGCTTAAACACTCCACACAGCCACAGGAAACCCCCATTTCCCAACAACCTTTAATGGGAAAGTCCATAGACTGTAGGAAACAGGGGTCCAAATTTCTTGTTGCTCTTTCTGTCTAGTTCAGCCTTAACGTCATCTTTGATGGTCAACAGAATTGGGTGAGACTTACAAAATCCTGGACTTGCTGTTAGTTTTAAGACAATGTGGGCCTGAAAGTCAACTGCTTTCCCCAAACCAGATTCAAACAGTGGCAAAAACTGCATTCAAACTGTATCTATTGTGGTGCAGTGTACCAACGAGCCAATAGAGTCCACTTCATGATTTAATGAAAATCCAAAGGTGAAATATACGTCAAAGCCAAAAAATGTTCCTAACCGTAGGAGCCACCTCAACCAAAAATGGCAACATTTGAGATACATTGTCACTGGAATGTCTTGCACTGTTGCATGTAACAAAATTGGTCACAGAAACTACATGTGATTACTGTCTGAAATGTTATTAGTCTGAATCAGATGTGGTTGATGCCTGGTTCCTGCCAAGCTAGAAGCATTCTGCAGGACTACCGCTACATAAATACTTATAACATGCATCCTCATAATATGGACATTACCATCTGGGGTGCAAGGAAAAATAATCCTGGTAACTTGGGAACAAAGTGTATCACCATGTTGCCATGAACGGCACCTGGTACTAGCTTGAGACTGCTGAAAACATGGCCAGGTGGCTGTTGCTGAGTGGAACTTTTTTATCAACGTAGAGTCTATGATGGGAATTTACTGCATTATATCACAACTGCTCTAAGCCACATGTGCAGTTAAAGGTCTGCTGAGAAAGTTTGTTGCACCATTTGCATCAGGTTCACATAGCATTTCCAGTATTTCAGGATGGAAGGGGTTGGACTGTCTTAAGGTTTGGGCGTGGACATCTTATCAGGGTCTAAGTGAATCACTACATCACATATTAAACTGTATGTTTATTATTTACCATGCTCTCAAGTGAATTTATATTTTTGACTCAACCTCTTCAAACTCACAATCCAGAATACGTAACTGGCACGGGACTTACAGCATTGTAAGGATACTACTCTTACTGCTACCACCTGCAGTACATTGATAAAATGATCGAATAATAAAGTATTTCAGACAATGGCAATGTAGATGGTTTGGATAACTGGGCTAACTTTCGTATTATGTATTATAACCATGGAGTCCTTGACAGCAAAAAGGCCTGTTGGTGATTTATTCATTTGATACCATTTGTCTTGAAACAGTGCACCATGAGGCATTTTTGATGTCCTTCCCAGTGCTCTTGAGCCTTGTTAAATGGCCAAAATCCTGGGATGGCTGGCAATGCCTGTGACTGATTCCACGTTGATTTAATCAAGAGCCTGAGCAATTGATGGTTGTGGTTTAGCTGCTGTTAATACAGTTCAAGAAATTTAACATCCAAAGCAGTGCTTCATAGACCAAAACTGCAACCTCCTCATTGCCAATATTTTAATCTTCAGTTTAGGGTCAATGGCATTCACTGAACTCTAACTTCTGTAGCAACAAATGAAAACTGTCCATTAGTTGATGACCAAAAACAGTTCGTGGTGGAAATTCATATGAGCCAAGAGAGAAATTAGTTTGCGATAGTTCTTGATGTGTGAATAAAGTCCTTAGTCCCTGTGCATACGTTGACTAAGTATAATACTAAACAAAGTTCCATTAAGCCTGGTGGTAGTGGGAACCACATATTTACAAGTCGAAGTACTAAGCACAAAGATTTAAATGGACTCCAGTAAACAGCTGTGGTGGCTGGAGATCACTGGTAGAAGCGAGTCATATACAGCAACTGCTGCCACATGGAAATTCGTGTGACCTGCCAGCAAAATCGGCAGTGCTTACACTGCAGGGTCTCCGCTGGACATGAGCAGTATTACACATATTGATACGTCCATATATTCTGTTTGCACATTTGGTGGAGTTACTAAAATTCCACCTGGGGTGCAAGATATATAAACAGACGAAATATCTTCAGCCTTCAAGATGAGTGTCATAATCCCAGTTCGAAAGCAGGCTGGTGCTTGACAGGTGTGAATGTTACCAAACCATTGGTTTAATGTCATAGTTGGAAAACAGTGACACAAATGAATTACAGAAGAATAGAAAGAATAGTAGACGCAAACCTCAGAGGAGAACAGTGTGGTTTGAAGGAAATGTAATGACATACAAGCCAATACTGACCTTAAAACTTAGTTCAAAGATAGCTTGAAGAAAGGCAAAACTTCATTTATTGCATTTAAAGATTTAAGCAAAGGTTTTGCCAGTGTTGACTTTGAAAAACTGAAGGTAGGAGGGATAAAATACAGGGAGCAAGATATATATTACAACTTGCATATACAAAAACCGGGCTATGTTTATGAGTTGGAAGACATACAAGCTAGGCAGTAGTTGAGAAGGGAGTGAGATAGCCTATCACACAGAAAAACATGAGCCAGTGTGAGAAATATGAAGAGGTACATCTCTAGTTTAATTTACCTTAATTAGTAACTTGTTCCATAGGTCAGATTTATGATACACATTATGATGTGGAACATGCCAACAGAACAAACATAGAACATTTACATACAACAAAAAAATTAATATAAATGTGGCTACATGTTGGCGATTCACAGTTCTTTTTTTCTTTAAGAATGACTAATTATTTATACTAAAAAATTCCTCGTGGTATAATAAGAGGTGTAAAGGAGAAACATCTTTAATCTACATTCGAAAACACTTTTTATTTGCCAGACTTGTATTTCTGTGGGTAGTTTATCAAAGAGCTTTACAGCTGCCTAGTTCACCCTTTGTGCACCAAAGACAATTAAAGGTTAATGCAGATTATTTTTGTTATAACCTTTAATCACCAATGATTGCGTGATATTCAAACACACTCACTTATGAACAATAGCTGGTTACATGATAACAACTCAGTATCTCTCATTCGACTGCCGTGCCGTGACATGCAGCCGGCGCCATTCGTAGCTAGGTGGCACTCCCGTGCTCAGCCGAGTTGCGGAGCGCCTCTATTGCCGTTTGGCGTACTGTCGTGGCGGCACTGTTAAGTGTCGTGGCACTCTCACAACACTTTTCCACCCATGAAAAAAGAAAATATAAAAAAAAAATTAAAAAAAAACACTCACTTCCTTGGAGACATGGACAGTGAGGAGACACCCATGGCCTCTTGTGAGGCCCCGAGAAGATCCTGCGGAGAGACACAAGAGTATGGTCGAAAAAGTCCAGGGCGGAAGCTCGTGCGTGGAACATGCCTCCTGGACGAGATGATGGGTGAAAACTCCGAAGCAGCATCCATAGATGTCGTGGACCTGGGAGTGTGCTCCAGCGAGATGGGTCCCGGAGAAGGCGGCGTCGCGACTGGGGCCGGTTCCGGCGCACTCCGAAGCGGTAGCGACGTCGGCTGCATCAACACGTATGGTAGAGCGGCAGCAGCGACAGGACTGGCTTCTCGGGCTGGTGGAGGTGAAGGAAGGGGCGGTGGCACCGGCATGGCTACCACTCGTGTGCGCATCTGGTCGTAATGGCGAACAACCATGCCGTCGTCCATACGTATTTCACAAAGCCGGCGGCCGCGAAGAGCCTTGACCACCCCTGGAATCCATTTAGGGCGAGATCCATACCCTCGTGCCCACACGTCGGCACCCACCGAGTATTTTCCCTCACTAGGTGACAGCACAAGGCCTGACAGGGTGAAACAGGTGCAGTAGAGTGCACGGTTGGCGGCCATGCAAGAGTTCAGCAGGGCTGCGATCACCCAGAGGCGTGAAGCGATAAGAACTCAGAAATTGCAGCAGAGCGTCATCTGTGGAAAAATCACTAAGGAATTTTTTCATCTGGCTTTTGAAAGTGCAGACAAGGCGCTCGACCTCCCCATTCGATTGCGGATGAAAGGGCGGTGCTGTAACATGATGAATCCCTTGTCCAGTACAAAAATCATGGAAGGCCTGCGAAGAGAACTGAGGGCCATTGTCCGTGACGATCGTGGATGGAAGACCTTCTAGCACAAAGATTTTGGACAAAGCCAGCATCGTTGCCGCAGTGGTGGGCGACGGACATCGAACAACAAATGGAAACTTTGAGAAGGCGTCAATCAACAGTAGCCAATAAGTACCGAGGAAGGGGCCGGCAAAGTCAGCGTGCACCCGTTCCCATGGCTGCGCCGGATCAGGCCACGGAGAGGGCATTGTACGAGGTGCAGCCAGTTGTTGAGCACACTGGCCACACGCAGCAACCATGTGGGTGATGTCCGAATCAATACCGGGCCAATAAACGTGCCTGCGGGCCAGGGACTTAGTCTGAGAAATCCCCCAATGGCCTTCATGCAACAGTTTGAGAACATCTTTACGAAGAGAGGCTGGCACCACGACCCGTGGAGATGCGCCATCCGTGGCCAGGAGAACAACACCATCACGAACAGACAGACGAAGGCGCAAGGCATGGTAGTTGCGAAGGGGATCCGATGCCCGGCCCTTGGTCCTGTCCGGCCAACCCCGTTGAACAAAACCGATCACCTGACGTAGGACCGGGTTCCGCGCAGTAGCCGACGCGACCTGCGAACCTGTAAGTGGAAAACCCTCGACCGCACGACATTCTTCCTCATCAATGTGGAAACAGAGTAGTTCATCACGATCGAAAACCGGGTCGGGGCCCACCGGCAATCGCGACAATGCGTCAGCGTTGGTGTGCTGGGCCGTGGGGCGATAGTGAACCTCATAGTGAAAACGAGACAAGTATAAGGCCCAACGTTGGAGGCGGTGAGCTGCCTTATCCGGAAACGACGCCGATGGGCTGAACAGAGAGACAAGCGGCTTGTGGTCGGTGATGAGGTGAAACTTAGAACCATACAAAAAAACGCTGAACTTTTTTAGAGCATAAATGATAGCGAGTGCCTCCATTTCGATTTGAGAGTAATGCCGTTGCACATCGTTGAGAGTCTTGGAAGCATAGGCGATGGGTCGTTCCGACCCATCCTCATACTGATGGGCGAGAACAGCCCCTAGGCCATACTGTGACGCGTCAGTCGCCAGAACCAAGTGCTGGCCCAGACGGAATGTGGCATGACAAGGCGCCGGCTGCAATTGAGCCTTCAGGCGGACAAAAGCTTGCTCACACTCGTTGGACCAACAGAAAGGGACATTTTTGCGTAACATTTGATGCAGAGGATGAGCTACCGCCGCCGTGGATGGAATGAATTTGTGATGATAAGCAATCTTGCCTAGAAACGCCTGAAGTTCTTTGACCGTAGACGGCCTGGGTAGAACGGTAATGGCCGCAACGTGCTGACGTAGAGGACGTATACCCTCACGGGACAAGTGGAAACCAAGATACACAATGGACGGTTGGAAGAACTGTGACTTGTCCAGATTGCACTTCAACCCAGCCGAATGCAAAACCTGAAACAGTGAACGCAAGTTGCGAAGGTGCTCCTCGGTGGAGGCCCCTGTGACAACAATGTCATCCAGATAGTTTATGCAGCTGGGAACAGAAGCCGTGAGCTGTTCCAAAAACCGCTGAAAAATGGTAACCGCTGGAACTGATACAACCCACAAGGAGTGATGATGATGAGAAATTCCTTGGAAGAAGCATCCAACGGCAGCTGATGGTACGCCTCCGATAAGTCAAGTTTGGAAAAGAACTGGTCCCCAGCGAGCTTGGTAAATAACTCCTCAGGACGGGGAAGAGGATAAGTGTCAATGAGGCTCTGAGCGTTGACAGTGGCTTTAAAATCACCACACAATCGCAGACTCCCGTTTGGTTTAGAAACCACCACGATTGGCGATGCCCATTCGCTGGAGGTAACAGGAAGGAGAATCCCTGAAGCTGTTAATCTGTCTATCTCAGCCTTGACAGGTGCACGCAACGCCACCGGAATAGGGCATGCCCGGAAAAACTTAGGGCGAGCTGTAAGTTTAAGAGTAATGTGGGCTTCAAAATCCTTGGCACGACCCAGACCAGCAGAGAACACGGACAAAAATTCAGAACACAATCCATCCAGCTGTTGATACGGAATATCCTCAGATATGAGGTGCACATCATCATCAATGGAGAAACCGAACAATTGGAAAGCATCATAACCGAACAGGTTTTCAGTGCCCGCATGATCCACCACATAAAACGTGAGGGGCCTAACAACAGACTTGTAGGCAGTGGAAGCATCAAACTGGCCAATGATAGGAATTTTCTGTTTATTGTAAGTTCTCAGATTTCATGTAACTGGAGACAAGGGAGGGGAGCCCAACTCCAAATACGTGCGAGAATTAATGAGAGTTACTGCAGAGCCAGTGTCCACTTGCATGCGAATGTCTTTATCCAGAACACGAACAGTAACAAACAACTTATTTGTTTGAGAAAGCACACAGTTAACATCCATGTCCGATGCCTCGTCCTCGTCGACAGGAACTTTAGGGGACTGACACACAGAAGCAATGTGGCCTTTTTTCCTACATGAATTACACGTGGCCCAACGTTTTGGACACGCGGCCCTGTCATGCTGTACAAAACAACGTGGACAAGAAGGAAGTGCGGAATGAACCTGCTTCTGTGGTTGCTGTTTTTGCTGCGAGCGTTGCGGCCCAACGCAACGTTGTTTACGCGAGTGAACCGCCGCCACATCTTCGTTCTCCTGTGAAACAGGCAAATTGTCCGTGTCGCAAGTTGACTGTACAGCGCCGACATCACACCACGCGTCTATTTGCGCGCCAGCAGCGTGAGACACTTCAAAGGATTGAGCGATGCTTAGAATTTCCGACAACGACGGGTTTGGCAGCTGTAGGGCACATTGCCGAACTTCTTTATCAGGAGCAAGCTGTAGAATAGCATCCCTAACCATTGAATCAGCATAAGACTCATGATGAGTGTCCGTGACAAACTGACATTTCTTACTCAGACCGTTTAGTTCCGCCGCCCAAGCCCGGTAAGATTGATGGGGATGTTTACGACACCGGTAGAACGCCACACGGGCGACAACGACATGGGTGTTTTTGCGGTAATAGTTAGACAATAAGTCACACATTTCTTGGAAGGACAGGGAGGCAGGTTCCCGCAGAGGGGCTAACTGAGATAGCAGCTGGTAGATCCATGGGGAAATCTAAGATAGAAATAACGACTTCCACACAGGTGCGTCGACAACGCCGGAAGCCAAGAAGGGTTGCCGCAAACGCTTCTCATATTCCTCCCAGTCTTCAGCAGCCTCATCGTAAGGAGGGAATGGAGGCGGAGAAGAGGAAGACAGACGATGAGTAAGCGACGTCGACAACGCCTGAATAGCAGCCGTCAGCTGTGTTCGTTGTGCCTGAATAGCAGCCGTCAGCTGTGTTTGCTGTTCAATGAGTGCTTGCATAAGCTGTTCCATGTCTGCCCCGTCACGAACACACAAATCCACAACACAGTGAAAATATCCGACCTCGTCGCCAAAAAGTGTTATAACCTTTAATCACCAATAATTGCGTGAATATTCAAACACACTCACTTATGAACAATAGCTGGTTACATGATAACAACTCAGTATCTCTCATTCGACTGCCGTGCCGTGACATGCGGCCGGCGCCATTCGTAGCTAGGTGGCGCTCCCGCGCTCAGCCGAGTTGCGGAGCGCCTCTATCGCCGTTTGCGCGTACTGTCGCGGCGGCACTGTTAAATGTTGTGGCACTGTCACAACAATTTTTCCATCTACTCTTGTACTTGTGAATATTTCTATTACTCTCAGACTTAGATTGCTGATAGCTAATTTTGTTTGTGAATAAATGTACTGTGAGGCTGTGATTAATATTCTCAGCTACTTCATGAGATACAATACCTTAAGATGTACATGTGTGAACTCCACATGTAATTCTGACTACTTTCTTTTGTGCAATGAATGTTTTTTAACCAAGTGAAGAGTTAGCCCAGAATATTATCCCGTAAGATATACCCCAGAATATTATTCAATAAGATATCAATGGATATGCTAACTTATTGACTTCTGTATCACCAAAGTTGTCAATTATTCTTATGGCAAAAGTAGTTGAACCTAAACATTTTAGCACTTCTATTGTATGGTTTTTCCAGTTCAAGTTTCCATCAATATGTACACTTAAGAACTTACAATTTTCTGCTCTATTTATTATTTCTTGTTGGTATATTGTATTAACACTTTGCCACCTGCATGTCTCGTACAAATTTATTCGCTTGACGCCGGCAGCGCTAATTCGGATTACTTGACTTGCTGTCTGCTTGTCACCTTTCCGTTGGGGACAAGCTCCAAACACATTGACTTTCGCGTGCTTTAATTTTTCTGGAAATCCTCTATTTTGCCGTATCGTTCAACAAACTCGAATTTTCTTGTCAAGTAAATTCTCTGCAAGTTCTACACTGTTATAATAATTATCCATGTAGAGGTGATGCCACTTTCCATAAGAAGGTGTCAATAGTTCCATCACTGTTTTTGCTGAAGGTTGCCCAGCACCGGAATATATCTTGAATGAGGAAATGTATCCCATACTCGAATCACACAGCATCCGAATGAGTATACCATATTTCGTAATTTTCGACGGACTGTAAACTTTAAAATTTAACTGTCCACGCCACGGTACCATTCCTTCATCATTTGAGATGTTTTGACTTAAATTTTACGTTTCTTTAAACTTTTTGGAAAAATAATCAGTTACGAATTGCACTTTGAAAAGCCGGTCAGCATTATCCGGTTTCTTGTTGTTGTCGGAAAAATGAAAATATGATAATGTACCGGTATGTCTGAATCAGTTGCGGGACATCGTTTTGCGAAATATCGGTGTGTCTATATCAACGGATTCGTTGACCAGTAATCATTGATCCTAGATTTTTTTTTTTTTTTTTTTTTTTTTTTTTTTTTTTTTTTTTTTTTCAAAATTTGCATAAGGATAGCAAGCCCAAGCCATTTTCTAAGTTCGGGTCCCGTAACATCGATAAATTTGGCATTTTTAAAATCCAGTTTCCTTCTATTGCAATTTTGACTGTAATACTTGTTGGTTTTGTTGCTAATGTATTCAAATAGATCTTTCTCAATATATAATTCTAAGATATCCGCGACACTCTGTGTATCTTTGGGAAATATGTATGGACCCGGAGATCATCAAATTTATTATTGGTCCTCAGTCTTCTTCGTCTGATTCATCCGAATCAGTTGGCAACCGTAGCGTTCATCGAATTCTTCGTGAATGTATTTCAATATCTTCGGACGATTCTGCTTCACTTTCATTTTTTTGATATTCAATGTCTTCTTCCCAGTCGGCCAAGTCGTCCAGAACGTCAGACAAGACGTCCGGGCATTCATCTTAATTCGTAAATAATTGTATCGTCTCTTTCGTCTGCCATGATGAAAGTGCACAAGTACTTACGAAAACAAAAACCTAGTTGACGAAACAAAACACCAACAGCACGAAAAAGTTACTAAAGTGCTGTCACCAGCTACTGCGCGATAGTATGCTCACGACACCACTGTGGTGCCGTTGGCCGCTATTTTGCGCACAACACTACTGTGGTGTCGCAGGACGGCAAAATGTTAACAGGTGTGAGATATTTTTATAAAACAAAACTGGATGAACTGCATTTCTTCTAAGTTTAGAGCTAGCCCACATATGTAAAACCATTCAGTAACTAGCACCTATCATAAAACATCATTTACTATTTTGTCTGTATATACTTCTTTGCTCGGCTTCAACACAATGCTTGTACCTTCAGAAAACCGGACTAATTCTGCCTCCTGGTTCAAATAAAATGGGAGAGCATTAACATAAAGCAAAAACAGTAGTGGACCTATGATTGACTTCTACTGTAATTTCGCCCCATGCAGATGATGTGGCATTCTTCTTGTATCACTGTTTCTTAAATAGGAACTACACTAGAGTGTACTGTAAAAACTTAACTTCCTTAATAGATTATGATAGAAACAATCAGATGCCTTTGAAAAGTCACAGAAGATCTCATTTGGTGATATTTTGTCATTTTAAAAGTCTCATTATATGCCCAGTAAATGTATAAATAGCTGTGTCAGTAGAGTGAAATCCAAATTGTGATTGACAAAGTACCCCATTACTACACAGATGGGTGACAACCATGGAGTACATTATTTTCTCAAAAATTCCAGAAAAGTACGTAAGTGATGTAGTTATTGCCATCTGTGGAATCACCCTTTTCACAGAGACACCTAACAATGGCATATGTCAATCTTTCAGGGAAAACGCCATGAGTTAATGATGCATTACATAAGTGACTTAGAACATTATATATTATAGTGCCACAACTGTTTAGTGGCATATTGGATATGTTATCCACCCCATATGAACGTTTTCTTTTTAGAGTCATGATGATCGTCCTTATTTCAGATGGGAATATGAGATTAATTAAGTTCATTTAAATGTCACTAAATACAAAATGATAAACTGTTGGAATCTAAGGGCAATTTAACATAGGACAAGTTGTTAAGAGGAAAGTGTAACATACATGGGAATATACCTATTCAATTTTCTTCTAAACAGTATCAGCCAAATAAATAATATTAATGCCTTTAAGCACACAGTTAGAGAAATACTGGAGAAAAACCCATTTTATTCCTAAAATGAATTTTATGGTTATTGGAAGGTAAATCCAAGTGTATGATGCACACAAAAGCTAGAAAATAAAAGTAACTGCCATTCTGTTTTGATAAACAATATCAACATATGTAAAAGTAAACATAAGGAAGTAAGCTATAAGCTGTAAAGAAGAACTTAACACACTGTGAAATGTCATCCATTTATTATGATGTAATCTGTTCTTCGAGGGCATGCTGAAAAGTAGTGTCTCTAAATTTCTTATGCGAAAAAACTTAAAGGTTTTTAAATAAAAAATTGTATTTAAGATTCAACATATTTATTCTTCATGGCTTCATATTTATTTCTCAGCTTAGTAACCTTGGCAATGGACACATTTCTCCCAATGAGAGACCAGTTTGTTGATAGCATCACTTCAGAATGTTTGACTTAGTTGACGGAGCCACAACCTCACCTCTGATTGCACCACTTCATCACAAGCAAAGTGAAGTTCTTTAAGGTTTTCTTTAAGTTTTGGAAAAAAAAAAGATGAAAATCTGAGGTGGCCAAGTTGTGACTATATGGAGGATGATTGATGACACTGAACCCGGATGTCACATTGCTGCTGCTGTCACAGCACTAGTGCATGGCCTGGCATAGTCATATTGAAGGAGAGGGCTCTCCATGTGTGGACAAACTTTTTCTGTGGTTTGAAACTCGTGTACAGCATGCTGTTTCTCTTAGACTGGTGTAGATATGTTGCACATTGCCATTTTACATGCTACAATTCAGAGCCCTCTAGTGATAGAAGGTTGCGACTTGTGTCAGTGAAGTGGGGAAGTCGACCGAGTTATATGCACGGCATGTAATACCTCAACTGATATTGAGAACAGAATAAAAAATTCAGGGGCATTAATTTTCAGCACACTCTTGTTTAAATACACTAAATTGTAAAGTGCACTATGTAAGTGGCTCTGTACAATCAAAATGTCAAGGTCTATATATAATTACACAAGGTGACGAGGGAATTAGATTAGAAAATGCAACACCAAAAGTTGAAGAGTTTTCCTTTGGGCAGTGAGGTAACTGAGGACAGTAGCAGTAGAGAGGATGTGAAACACAGACTGCAAACAGGAAGAAATGCGTTTATGAAAAAGATAAATTTGGTAACATGAAATATGAACTTAAATTTAGGGAGACTTTTCTGCAAGTATTTGTCTGAAGTGAAGCCATATATGAAAATGAAACATGGATGATAAGCAGCATAGAGAATAAGAGGACAGAAGGTTTGAAAAGTCGTACAGTTGAAGATTAGATAGGAGATACCAAAATGATTTGGGGAGAAAAGAGCATAATGGCATTTTTGACTAAAAGAAAGGATCAATTTACAGGACACACCCTGAGGCACCAAGGAATTGTCAGTTTGCCTATGGAGGGAAGTGTGATGAATAAAAAATGTAGAGGGAGACAAATGCTTGGCTATAGTCAGCAGGTTCAAGTGGATGTATTTTGAAATAGTTATGCAGTGATGTAGAAGCTTATGCAGAGTAGAGCAGGATGGAAAGCTGCAGCAAATCAGTCTTCAGACCGAAGATCACAACAGTGAGTAAAGACCCAGGGATGGGATCATTTATACTCACTTTAACTATTGGGTATTGTCTGTCATTGTGAATTCATCTCTATGGCTAGCGTGGTAGTAAGTGAAGTTTATTGTGGTGGCATTGTTTGAAGGTTGACAGTAAATCAATTGACGAGCTGGATTGGGGGTTATAGTTTCCTGTGGTTGACAAATATCCAGACAAAATGATTGTATCATCTTCAAACATAGCGAATTCACTCCTCACTGTTCCTGACTGTTGGGAGTAAGGAAAGTGGCAGTAAAATTTAAATTTAATAAAAATAAATGGATCTTAACCTTTTAAAGTAAGTAACCATTTGATAGGGTAAAGTTTCTAAAAATGTACGTCTGGATTGCGGTCTTGTATGACAGTGAGGTAATTCTTGTGGGATGTCAACTATCAAACATTAGTTAGTGGTATAATGATACCACTTTCTGTAATAGCAGTTCACTTTTGACACAGTCAGAGGCACTCTCTGACAATCAAATACATTGATATGATTTGGAACGATGATGTTCTTTGTGCGAAACTTGAGGATGAAAGTAACTTTTGCATGATGTGTAACTGCCAAGTAACATAGCTTGATGAAACATGGACCATACATAGAAACAATTGTTACAGAAGGCAACAAAGAAATACGCAATGAGATGAACAGAAATGCTACTTTTATTGAAAGACAGTAATCACAATTACAGTAAGTCATCGCGTTTCATGATAGTCCCCTGAACATTACAAAAGGTTGGACGTGGTTCTTAATGGGGTGTTTGATCACCACAGATGGCGATGCATGATCTGCAACATAATCTCAAGCTTGTCCCAAGGTTGATGAGAAGTTCTTGTGGTAGAGTGTTCGATTCCTCCACCAGCATGGTTGACAGCTGCTGGTTGGTTGATGGTGCATGTGGATGTGCAACAATATGCCTCCCCAATGCATCTTATGGTGCTCGGTGGGATTTAAGTCAGTGGAATGGTCAGGGCAGTCCATTCACCGAATATCCTCTCATTCCAAGAGCTCCTCTATTTACATTGTTTGATGTGATTGCGCATTATCAACTGTAAAGGTCATCACACCCCTGATTGATACTACAGTGGTAAAGAGGAAGTTGAGACAAACAGTTTAATAGAAGGATGCCCATACCCAGGAGCTAGGGGGGCCCCGCAGCCCATCCCCCCACCCCCCCACCCCCAAACTTTCAGGGGAAGGAAAATATATACTGTAGTCAGGTGTTTTTCTTTCAAGAAAATGACTTAAAAGTTGGTATTATGCAGATTTTTAACAGGATCAGAACTGGAACTTTTTATGGCTTCTTACAAGTCACTATTCGTCTTCCAAAGTATTAAAAATATTCCATAGCCCCAGGTGTAGACCCCCCTTCTACAAACTGTCATGTGGATACCTTTGGTTTTATGCAGGACACTTGTGGCCTATCAAGTCAAGAAACTACCTCAAATTGGTCTACAAAAACCACCACCTAAGTTAAAGCGCATGCATGCTACGCGAGATTTTCAGTTTTCTTCTGCTCTCCTTGCACAAATTATTATTCCTAGGGGGGGAACAATGAGTAGAACCCTTTTTGTATGAAATTTAGTGAAGCTTAATTTTGTACTGGGACAAATTTCACCAGAGGCCACTGTTTTCGGGTTATTCAAGAAAAATGTAAAAAAGTGACCTTCAAACACACACCCACCACCATGCTAACACATCACCAGTCAGGGTTTTTAGTATGTTGTTCATGGCACTCCCTCCTACCACTGTAATAAAATTTGTGATTACAGGAGTGATTTCCAATATTCCACCATTTTTGGTCTTCATTGACTGGAATATTATGCAGGCTGCTCAGTCATTTGTAAAATCAATGTTTGGGCAAAATTTATCTTGTAATTTTGTGAATGTTAACAGTGTAAAATTAACAGTTAAATAGTGTCGTTTATCAGGCCTTCTTACTACGAAAAAACTGTGCCCCCAAGTTTTAAGTTCAGATCGAATTGTAAAACTAATTAGTTTTTACGGAACGTTTACAAGGGTTCCTTCTTTCATTAGCCTCACTGGCATGGCTGGTTTAAGACCAAAAAGTAATAAGCCGCCACTTGGAGCAAAGCGTTCTAGAGTAAAGTGGTGTTGCTTGGGGCACCAAGCTCACAGGAAAGTTTAAATTTTTTTTTTTTTTTGGGAGGGGGGGTGGGGGGGGGGGGGGTACGACGACGACAGTAGCGGCCGTGTCTGTCATTTTACAGTTGCTCAAATTGAAAATTAACTTTATTGATCGATGCTAATTTAGTGTCCAAAATTATGAAAATAAAAAGTGACATTGGTTTTTATT